>NC_081406.1:102823360-103152860 GCF_030272615.1 Cryptomeria japonica | reverse complement strand
CATCGTGGGTTTTCCCCTTACAGGGTTTCCACGTACAAATATTGGTGTCATGTGTTGTGGATGACTTTATGTTTATGTTTCATGCATTAATCCTTACCGGTATAGCGATTTACTATTAACACTATCTACCGACATACTTAACTGGTTTACCGGCATTAAGCATTAAGTTGGTTAATTAGTTTTTGGTTTGAATTTATTAGACAACTTATTCACCGCCCCCCCCCCCCCCCCCCCCCGGCCCCCTCTCAGTTGTTTTTGGGACCTAACAATTGGTATCAGAGCATAGTCCTCCTTTTGCAGAAGTTTAACAACTTGAGGAGATCCAATGTCTACTAATTATTTTAGGAAGGACAGTCCTAAACTTGATGGAACCAACTATGGGATATGGAAGATCAAAATGGAGACACATCTAGTAAGTTACTAAGAGTGGTTATACTGTTGTTGTAGCTGGTCAGAATGCTCCAACTACCTTAGCCAAAGATGAAGAAAATGATTGCAAAGCAAGAGAAGCACTCTTGAGCGCATTATCAGATAGGTCTATTGCTAAAGCTATTTGGGATCATTTGGAAACACTGAATGAAGGAGATTCCATAGTCAAAATTGCAAAACTTGAGAGCTTCTGAGTTAGGTATGAACATCTGAAAATGGAAGAAGATGAAAAGATTTCTAGTTTTATGGAAAGAGTAAATGAAATTGTTTTGGGTATCAAATGTTGTGGAGGAACCTTGAGTGAGGATGAGATTGTTTCAAAAATCTTAAGAGGTTTATGACTAGCATATAAAATGAAGGTTACTGCTATAAATGAGTTGAGAACAATGCCTAATACATCAATAACTAGGGATACATTGATTGGTAAACTTTCAACTTTTGAAATTGAGGAATTTGGTCTTGTTGCTACTATAAAGACTGATTTGGCCTTTAAAGCATCAACATCATTTGCTCCATCATTTGACAAATCAAACTGGAGAGCCTTTTATGCAAGAGAACTTGAAGAAACTAGGAAGGAGAATGAAGAGCTTGAAGAACTTGAAGCACTATTTGCAAGAAAAATGCCAAAAGGTCCAATTGGAAGTAAGTATGAAGGTAAAGCACCTTTTAAATGTTTTAACTACAATAAGATTGGTCATATGGCTTCAAGATGCCTTGATAGACATGCTAGACTAAGAGAAGAAGCTAGAAGAACATACAAGCCTAATCCTGAATATCAGAGATACAGATTTAAGAAGAACAAAGATAAATCTTGTTACATTGTTGATGAAGGTGTGACTGATGATTCTGATGAGGATCCAACAGACAATGGATGGGTTTTTGTTGCTATAACAAAAGATCAACCGACACCTATTGCTCAACCAGTAGAACAAGCCCTAGAAACTAAAGTTGAATCAAAGGATGAATGGATTATTGACTCAGGATGATCACATCATATGACTGGAGACAAAGGTAAATTCTTGAACTTTTAAGAATACAATGGAGGTTTAGTAAGATTTGGAGATGACAAAGCCTGTTCAATCAAACGTAAGGGTTCAATATCTCTTGATGGTAAATATAACACTAACAATGTCTACTATGATGAAGGATTAAAGCATAATCTTTTAAGTGTTGGTCAATTAGTTGAGAAAGGTTTTCAGTTACAATTTAAAAATGGAAAATGCAAAATCATGAATAGAACTGGTTTGGAAATTGCAACCTGTAATCAGGCTAGAGGTAATATCTTTCATTTGAATAACAGTGAAAAGGCATGCTTAATTGCACATATAGATGAAATTTGGTTATGGCACAAGAGACTATGTCATGTAAATTTTGATTGCATGGTAAAAATCACTACTTCTAAGGCAGTTAGAGATCTACCTAAAATTGTGAAACCTTAGAATACAATTTGTAAGGTATGTCAATTTGGAAAACAAGTTAGAGCTAGTTTCAAAAGTATTCCAGAAAAATCCAATAATGCTCTTGATTTAATTCACACTGATTTATGTGGTCCAACTAGAACTAAAAGCTTACAAGGTGATAGATATTTCATGCTAATTATTGATGATTATTCTAGAATGTGTTGGGTTACTTTTCTCAGAGCAAAATCAGAAGCACTTGGGAAGTTCAAACTATTCAAAGCAATTGTTGAAAATGAAACTGGTAAGAAAATCAAATGTTTAAGATCAGATCAAGGAGGAGAATTCACATCTAAGGACTTTAATACATTTTGTGAAGTGAATGGAATCAAAAGATAGTTATCAGCACCTCGGACACCACAGCAGAATGGAGTTGTTGAAAGGAAAAATAGAACTATCTTGGATGCAGCAAGAAGTATGTTATCGGAAGCAAATCCACTAGATGTGTACTGGAGAGAGGTAGTAAGCACTGCTGTCTATACATTCAATAAAGTTCACATCAAAGGTGAAACCAGTAAGACCCCTCATGAACTATGGTTTGGTAATATTCCTACTCTTAAGTATTTTAGAATTTTTGGAAGTAAATGTAGTATTAGAAGAGATGAATATATTGGCAAATTTGATCCTAGAAGTGATGAAGGAATATTTCTTGGTTATTCATCTAAGAGCAAGGCATATAGATGTTTTAATAAAAGATTGCATAAAATTGTTGAGAGTACAAATGTACAGACTGATGAACAATTCAGAGGAACTTCAAGGTATATAGACTCTGAACCAGAAATAGAAGTTATGACAAATGAACCTACACTGAATCCACCGGTACAAAATGAAGATCCAGTTACCCTGGTATCATCAGAAGATTCCACAGTAATTGAAGAACAACAACAAACTAAGACACCCCGGTATGTAAGACTGAATCATTCTGAAGATCAGATAATTGGAAACAAATTTAAAGGAGTTATGACAAGAGGAAGATTGGCAAGTGAAGAGGCATGTCTTATTTCTCAAATTGAACCATCATCTATCAATGAGGCATGTGAAGATAAATTTTGGATTAAAGCTATGGAAGAAGAATTAGGACAAATTGAGAAAAATAATACTTGGACATTAGTTCCCCAGCCTAAAGATAAAAATGTAATTGGAACTAAATGGGTATTTAGAAACAAACTTAATGAAGATGGTAAGGTTGTCAGAAATAAAGCAAGACTAGTGTGTAAGGGATATTCTTAGAAAGAAGGAGTTGATTACAATGAAACCTTTGCACTGGTAGCCAGAATTGAGGCAGTTAGATTATTCTTGGCTTTTGCAGCTCACAAGGATTACAAAGTTTATCAAATGGATATTAAATGTGCATTTTTGAATGGAGATCTTGAATAGGAAGTTTATATTGAACAATCTAATGGATTTTTTTGATAGATGACATTGATATGGTTTGCAGGTTAAGAAAAGCTTTGTATGGATTGAAACAAGCCCCAAGAGCTTGGTATGCAAGATTGGGTAAGTATCTTTTAAGGATTGGTTTTACTAAAGGAAATGCAGATAGCAATTTATATTACAAAGTAACTAATGATGACATCTTGATTATTGAAGTATTTGTTGATGATATAATCTTTGGAGGAGAAGATGGATTATGTAAAGAATTTTCTCTTGAAATGCAGCAAGAATTTGAAATGTCTATGATTGGAGAAATAAAATTCTTTTTAGGATTGCAGATTTTATAGACTGATAAAGGTATATTTTTGAGTCAATCTAAGTACTTGAAAGAACTACTTAAGAAATTTGGGATGGAAAACTCTAAACCGGTAAGCACACCTATGACTAAAAATGACAAATAATCTCAAAGGGATGAATCTACACCTGTTAATCCAACTAGATACAAATCTATGATAGGAGGTTTATTATATTTGACACAAACCAGACTTGATATTATGAATGCAGTATGTATTGTTTCTAGATTTCAGAGTAATCCTAGGGAAAATCATGAATCAACAGTAAAAAGAATTTTCTGGTGCTTACAAGGCACAACAAATCTTGGATTATGGTATCCTAAAGATGAAAATTTTGATCTATGTGCATATACAGATGCAAATTGGGCAGGAGATGTGGATGATAGAAAAAGAACCATTGGAGGAGCATTCTTTCTTGGAAAGATATTAGTTTCTTGGTTGAGTAAGAAATAGAGCTATACATCTTTATCAACAATAGAATCCGAATATGTTGCAGTAGCAACAAATTGTACATAGGTACTTTGGCTTAAGCAAATGTTGAAAGACATAAAAGTAAAATGCAAGGAACCTATTACTATATACTGTGATAACACTGCAGTAATTGATATAACTAAAAATCTGGTATTACATTCTAAAACAAAACATGTTTCTATCAAACTGAATTTTCTAACGGAAAAAGTTGAAGAAAAAGAGATAAAACTGGTTTATGTAAATACTAAAGAACAACTTGCAAGTATTTTCACAAAACCTTTGCCTAGGAAACTTTTGAGTATCTCAGAGATCATCTTGGAGTCATACCACCACTGGTAGAGACTTAGATAGTTGATGATTGTCATCAACCGACAGAATTAAATGGACAAATCTTTTTCTGGTATTTGATGAGGAAGCTACTTCTCAGGGGGAGTAGTTGGTATATTGAATTGGTTGGTACTTTGTATGAACTTGACTTTTGTAAACTTGGCATTTGATGTCAAAGAGGGAGAGATATCTATGAAAAAACACATTATCTTTTTGGTAAGAAAAAGAGATTTTAGGGGAGAGATTTTGAAAAACACATTTAAGGAGAAATTGGTATGAAAGATTGGTATTGTTACTCCGAGGGGAAGAAATGGAGATTGTTGGTTTTTGTATTTGGCATTTCTATTTTGGCACTTTGATGGTTTTTCCATCTTGTGTTGCCATCAATGCCAAAGGGGGAGATTGTTGGTATTTTGGTATGGTTTTTTCATTGATGTCAACATCTACTGAATACACCTACTTTGGAGATCCAGCAACATTCACTGGCAAACAGTAAACTATGCAACAGTTACTAGTATATGATTCACCAGCAGGATATATTGTTCACCCGTACATGGAAGGATATGGAAGACACTTTGTAATATCGAAGACATCATGTGGACACATTATTTTGAAGTAATAATCATTGGTATATTCATATTTGCATATTTGCTTTTACCGGCAAATAGGTCCAGGTTATCTAGGGTTACACCAGTAAGTTTATCTTTTCCAGATCAGTATGGCATGCTATGGAGATGATTTATTATTTTTGTAAATGCATTAAGCTAACATGTTTAATTGGTTATTGCATCAGATATTATATTATTTGTAAAATGTTTTTATTGTAATATCTTATAGAGCCGACCTACTAAAATTGGTCTTAGGGTATGGTATAAATGTAAGATCTTATTTGTAAGATCAAGTGTGGAATGCGAAAAAGATTTGAGTGAAGGTATATGCGAGATCAAGCAGAGGCATACACGAAGACATCATTTGAAGATGAAGTTAGGTTTTTGTAGAAGCATATCAGCATTACACTGGTACTGAATCCAGCATATGAAGATGCTATTTTGTGTAGTACATTCTTATTGGATTTAACCATCCAATTGTAGTCAATGTGACTCCCATTTGTGATTGAGCAGTGAGCTCTAGGCTGTTGGCCTTTCTGCATGTGCAGACCCCTTTTGTACACTTACTATCTATAGTAGTATCATCTGATTATGGGTAAGGTTTCCCACCATGGTTTTTCCCCTTACAGGGTTTCCACATACAAATATTGGTGTCATGTGTTGTGGATGACTTTATGTTTATGTTTCATGCATTAATCCTTATCGGTATAGCGATTTTCTATTAACACTATCTACCAGCATACTTAACTGGTTTACCACAATTAAGCATTAAGTTGGTTAATTAGTTTTTGGCTTGAATTTATTAGACAACTGATTCACCCCCCCCCCCTCTAAGTTGTCTCCGTGACCTAACAAAGATTTCTTCAATGGCATGTTCAGAAAGAGGGTAGTATGTAAGATCAGGCCTCATCAATTTTAGTTTCCTGAAGATTTGATCATGAATGAATTCAGTCTAGATGAGTAGGAGCTAAGGAAGGAGAAGTGGATTGCCTACAAGAGAGCCCTTGACTTCATCCATCAATTTGATTCTAGCTATGATCCTCTTTCCAGTTTTACCCCATTTGAGGAAAAGATTAAATTCTTGATTCTTTATTTTGAGGATTGAATGCAAACCCTGAAGGAGAAGACAGAGGCCGTAATGCAGAATGATCCTGATAGGGCTAAATTGGTCCTATCCATGCCTGCCTTTGCTAAGGCTATTCCACCAGGTAACTATATAGTGCAGAAAAAATCTAAATACATTGTGATGATGCCAGTGTTAGGTGAACCTTTTACTTCCAAAGGGAAGAGGGCCCTTGAAGATATTATAGAGATTCAGGATTCACCAAAAAGGTAGAGGGTAGGAAAGGAAATTGAATCCGATGACCCTCAGTACTCTTCGTCTCAGTCCCCAATTCATATAGGAGATGAGCAAGCTGTGGCAGAGCAATTATTACAATTAGGGAGTCTAGGTGAAATTGCATACACCTACAATAAGAATCAAGAAGGAATGCAAGAGGAGCCACCCAGTGCTGAAATGGACATAACTGATGGTAAGCTACAAGGAAAAGAGTTGGACATCACTGTCAAGCAAGATAGTGAAGAATTCCTAGCTAACAGCAATTTTGTTGCATCAGGTGCTTTCATGCAGTTTCTTTGGAAACAGAATATTGATCAGTTCAAGATCAAATGTGCAAAAAGAACAAGTGAATAGCCTCATAAAGATACAAATTCAATAGAAGAAGAGGTCAAACAAGAAATGATGGCTGAATTCAAATCCATCACTCCTGAGGCTGGAAGGGAAATGGTTTCAAAAGCCGGTGTGCTAATTCTCCCTAAATGGGATATAGTTGATGCATTGGTCCTGGAAGCGATCAGAAAGGAAACCAATCCAATCAAAGGAGTAGTATTTAGTAAAGATGATGCCTCTCTGGTAGTGTGCTCCCTTAAAAGAGATGAGGGTAGAAGAAGGAAGGACACCTCAGAGTCTAATCTCTTAGGAGGAATGATAGTCAGGAGAGTCCACGACATAGGGGTGGTGGAAGCAACTAGTACTATTTTGGAGATTGCTAAGTTCAATATAACAGTAGCAGAGAAGGAACCAAAAGAAAGGGCTGATCTTCAAATCAAATTGGAGACAATTATAAAGGCTTATGATGAAGCAAAGAAGGAGGTAGCCTTCAAGGACACTATCATTGCCAAACTTCAAAGTCAGCTGATGGGACAATACCAAGGAGGTGAGTCCTCTACCTTGGTAATCTCTTCATCTCCAGCAAGACCTCCTCCTACTAGTCCCATCATAAAATTCCCTCCTTCTCCTATGCTTTATGTTTTTCAACTAGCTGAGACCTATCAACATGAATTGCAGAAGATGAAACAGGCTCAGGCCTTATTTACAAATAAGTATGAGGAGAAGATAAAGGCTACAATTTTGAGTTTTGCTGACACCGTTGATGCTCACATGGTACATATCAATATGAAGATAATTTTTGACACTCTTTGTGATTAAATGAGGACAAGGCCATTCTAGAGCCTATTCTAAATAAGTGGATCTCGAGGGAAGTAGATTTAGAATTCATGTGTGTATCTTATGATGAAGCCGGATCTGATGCCACTATCAAATCCACATGTGACTTGGCCAAAGCTTTGACAAAGCAAGTAGAAGGAAAAGGCAATGTGGAAAGAAAGGCTAATTTATATAGAAAAGAGTATACTGAGCACAAATTTGAACTGTTTCCTGGAGGTTTTGTCAACCAAAATCAGACAAAGGACAAACAGGTATGGTTGGATAAGTTAGGAGCAAATCTGTCTCTAAGGGTAAATGAAATAATCAATAAGGATAACACCTCATTGTTTGTTAAAACAATTGAGGATGTAGAAAAGATCAAATCACATTATGGTTTCTTGGAGTTAGAAGTGAGGAAAATAAGGAACTCTTGTAAAAAGCTATTAAAGTTGAAGAAAAAGATTATTGGCTACTCATGGCCTACCAATGATGTTTTTCAAGAGTGGTCCAAAAAATATGCAGTGCAAGAAGTAGATGCTCTAGAACAGTTGGAAGATGCTCCAGGATAGTTAGAGGATATTGTAGAAGAGTTACCAACTAAAAAGGCCGCTGAGACAGAAAGAGACTTGTATCTTCTTTTTGAAACAAAGTATAGTTGTAACCAATTTTCATGCAGAAGTCTGAAGCTTTGTATGTATCCATGTTGTTATAAATGGATACCAAGACTGTAGGAAAAGGGGATCGCAAGAAATTGCAAGGAAATGCTACAGAAATTTATCTGAGATTTTTTCTAAGTCTTATGGAGAACATTCAAGTGTTTTTGTAATATTTTATGAATTAATATCAATACACAGACCATCAACTTTGAGCCTAGAACCTGTGTTGTCTTCAAGTGTGCTTGCAAATATTTACTGTTTTCAATTTGAGTAATCTAGGGTTATTCATTTGAGTATGGGTTGTAAGGCAATCTTAAATAGATGTGTTTCTTAGCTTTTCTCTTCAGGAGAGGAATTAAATATGCAGGAATCATTTCTATCAGTAAATTCCTTGTGGGAGACTTTGAATTTGATGAATGCTATCTAGTTTGATGAGGGTAAATTCTTATGTATGTCAGGGATATGTGGGGTTTATAAAAGCCAAGGTCATGGGATGTATGGAGATGTTTAATTGTGAGATTATTCTTTAAACTTAGATGACTCTGCGGCCTAGATAAGGCACTGGTATCTATTGTGGTTATCTTTTACATATCTTGTAGGTCGATATTGAAAATGAGCATAAGCTTTCTTTCTTTGTTTCAGTTAGTTCTGAGGTGATAAGATTCATTGGTTTTCGGACTAGTTTACTATGGATCTGTCTTTTAAAATGTGAAGTCAATTCACATAAGGTATACCCGCCTGAACTTTGGATAAGTTTGAAGTGTAGAAGGTTCATCAAACCTTGTCATGTGTTACTCTGAAGTTTCCTTCTCCTTGATTTCTCTTTTGCAGACAGATTTTATTACTTTATTATAAGGGATTTTAGGGGGAATCAAAATTTGAGAACAACAAAAGTGGTGACTCTGCTGGGGAGAGTCACAATGTGATTCCAGTTGTAGATTGGTGCTTGGATTTAGTTTGGAATGATCATGGTGTGTTTGTGTTACAAATCGGTGTTTCAATAAAGTATCAGTGTTGTCTGGATATCTTTATTTAGAATTTTTCATGATATATGATATGTGATTTTTGTCTAAAGATTTGCAATATTTTGTTCCAGCTTGTTTTCATATTTCCCATAGTTTTGTGGGTGGTGACTCTATTAAGTATTAACCAATCCTTTTGAAATAAGAAAATCCAAAAGGAAACAAGCACAATGCAAGGAGGAAATAACACTAGGTCCTTCATGAAAAAGCATCCTCATGAGACATTGCAGGAGGGATTACCTAAACAATCATGAAGAGGTTAGAAAAGATCAGTACTACATGAGCCATCAAATGCTACATGGGTGCAGAAAAGTAACAATACTAGTAAGGTATCTGATAGACCTATTTATGCAAAGTCTATTTCTTCTTCCCGAGAATCTGAACATGATTTTTTAGGTTTCCATTCTGGCTTATTTGGAAATATAGATGATGTTCATGCTTTAAATCAAGATATATCTCATGTTAGCTTTTCTAAGAGAGACAGAAGTAGTTCTAATGTAGTAAGACATTATGTGCCTAGAACAGTTGATGGAAACATCAACTTAATTGATATAGACCAAGTTAACCTATCTAACTCTGAGGAGATCTTCCCTGATGAAGATAAAATGTCCCAAGAAATAAAGGACCTAAATAGAAAGGTTCATCACTTAATCTCTTTAAGAGACCGAAAGGAAGCAAATAGGGAGAAGGAAGTCAAAGCAAAACTGATGGAAAGAGAGAGGCTTCTTAGGCAGATTGCTGACCTTGAATTATTGGCCCAAGAAAAGGAAAAGAGTGATGATGAAGTCCTATGATCAGGGAGATTCTAGTTCCCAAAGCCAAACTAGCATATAAGTCAGTAATCCAACCAAATAAGGAGGTTTTTAGTGACCCACAACCTGCTAGAAATGAGGTTGATAAAGGGAAGCAAAAATGCATGGAAGGTGGGTCGGGATCAAAGACTACGGTGGAGATCTCCCATGGATTGTCAGCACATGAGAGGGAGATGGAAAGAATGAGGAAAGAGAAAGAAGATCTACAAATGGAGTTAGAGAAAGTTGAGTTAGAGGCAGCTAACCAAGAAGTTAAAAGAAAAATTGGTTATCTAAAAGCTCCCCCTATCATCTTCCCATGAGAAGATCTCAATAAGCTTGTTCCTCAACAAGTTTCCCTCCCCCTATTAAAATTCATCCCACTTTGCCTATCAATACAACAATAGCCAGTCAAGCCCTTGTAATTAACCAGAATAATCAAATCTCTCAGACTCAAATCCCTACTGTGAAAATGAACATGGGTAATAACAATGCTATTAACCCTTTCCAAAGGAGACCTATCAACTCATAACAATATAGACAGTTATTTTTCGATGGAATCCCAGGATATCCCAACCATTTTCCTACTGAGTTAAGAGATAGACTCCATAAATTTGCTGGAAATAATGCAATTAGTGCAGAGGAGCATTTAAAATCTTATGGTGATTTGATAAATGATTATGAGATAGTAGATGAGGATGTCATAATGAAATTATTTGTCTAGTCCCTAATAGATGATGCAAGAGATTGGTATAGGGGTCTCCCTATTAATAGCATTGGGTCTTGGTAGGATTTCAAGAATTGCTTTCAAGAACAATATGGTGACAAAACAAATGTGACTTTCATGTTAAATGAATTCAATAATATTAGAAAATATGATAATGAAATAGTCACTGATTTCAATGCTAGATTTTAGAAAGCCATGCATAGGTTATATCAGGTGATGAGATTGGATGATAACATGTGCCTAAATACTTATTACAATGCATTTGATTCCAAAATGGCTTATATTTTAAGGGATAAGAATCCACATAGCCTGAGAGATGCTTTCAGAATTGCTATCAATGTGGAGAGCAATAGGAAAGCATCTGGAAAATTAGGAAGAAGAACTGATGGTAGGCTATGGCAGGAAACAAAACAGCAACCAAACAAAGTTGCTAAGGAGGAAGATAAGATAGAAAAGTTAGTCACTACTATGAAGGATCTAACTGCTGAGGTAAATAAAAATGATAAGCCTCACTATAATTGGCAAGATAGACCTCCCAGATTTCATGATATGCCTTATAATACCAACTAGAAGGATGGTAAACCTCAGAATGAGAAGCCTAAGAATGTTCAGATCCAAGACACTCCTGATCCCTTAAAAGGAATAAACATTCACAACATGGATAACACTCCTTGGCGTATTGCTTGTGATGAGCCACATTCTCCTCATCAGTGTGCAGTTGCTCAAGCCCTAGAAGAGTCCATGAGACAAGAGACTGAGCCTGATATTAATATGTTTGAAACCATTGTAGAAAGTGATGAGGAATTTGTACAAAGTGAATTTAATGATGTGTTGGATAGTAAAAGGTCCTTTCAAGGACAACTAACACTTGATTGGCATCCTACTCTAAATGTGGTAACCATTGAAGATGAAGAAGTTCATCTTAGAAGGCCTAGTGAGGAAGAAGTGAAAAATATCACCAAGGCTACTATAGCTAAGGCAAAGCACAATTATAGCGTAAGGAGCACCAAAAAGGATAGTGATTAGGGTGAACCTAGTTCTATGTTTATAAAAGAGGTTTTTCAGAAAAAGGCAACAAGTAGTGCTACTACCCCTCAAATGGGTCAAGAAAAGAAAGATCAAATTAAAGATGTACCCAAGAGCATAGATGATAAAAATACAAATGATACACAAGGAGATGCCACAACAAAGAAGGTGATTCAGCCTAAGGCAGAAAGAGTTAAAGCTAATGCTAAGTTGAGAAGCAATTCCATATTTGACATGGCTCAGGCTCTTGCACAAATGAAAGTTATTGTCCCATTAATAGAGACTGAAAATAAAAGAACATAGAGAAGTTGCCTTGTCTTTGTTTTCTAATATATCTGACAGTAACACAGTCCTACCCACCAGTTCAGTCAAAAATGGAAAGGATCAAGAGTTCCAAACCCCAAAGGTTTATGTTGGAACAACTATTACTCAAGAGCCTTCATAGGTAGATCCTTTTTATGTCACTTTGTTAGTGAATAACCGGTTGATAAAAAATTGTATGATAGATTCAGGTGTAGCTACTAATGTAATGCCTTATGGTGTTATGAAATAATTAGGACTATCAATGACTACAGTATATGGGAAATGCTATGCTATGGATAACAGAGAAGTACCTATGATAGGTATAATGAGATATGTTGAAGTGAAGATAGCAGCATTCCCTGAAGAAACCTATAAGATGGATGTTATTGTCACTAACACTAAACCTCATTATGGCATGTTATTATCCAAGTAGTGGGCAACAGCAGTAAGAAGAAATGTCCAATTGGATTTATCTTATGCTACCATCCCAATCAATGGGAATCAAGTCAAGTTATACAGAGAACCATGTGCTCCTAGAGTAATTGAAAATGTAGATCCTAGCATGCTCAATTGTATGATTGATATGGATCTTGACAACTTTAGAGTATAACCAATTTTACCTCAGTTAAAGAATACTGACTCCATTGTGAATGAATTAGAATCACAACAACATGGCCTATGGCAAATGTATTTTGATGGAGCTTGCTCCAAAGAAGGGTTTGGAGTAGGAGTTCTTTTTGTATCCCCATCAGGTATAACTTTTAAATATTCTTTTTTATTAGCCTTTCAGTGCACAAACAACACTGTAGAATATGAAGCTCTATTATTGGGGCTTGAAGTTGCAAAGAGGCATGGGATACAACTGTTGAAAGTTTTAGGAGATTTAGAATTGGTTGTCTCTCGGGTAAGATCCAAATATGCATCAAAAAATGATAGATTGAAAAGATATAAGCATGCAGTGTGGGATGTCATTGAGCATTTTAGTGCTTTTTCTATTAATTGGATAGAGAGATCAAAGAATATCATGGCAGAATTTTTAGCCAATGTTGCATTGAAAAATGATGATGCAACACTAACCGGCATATCCACTGTGGAAATAAAATCTAGGCCTGCCATCCCTGATAATGTGTACAATTGGCAAGTTTTTGCTGATGATGAAGATATTCTTAGGTTCATACAATGCATTGATGATTATGATGGACAAAAAATTGACTGCAATGC
This sequence comes from Cryptomeria japonica, assembly GCF_030272615.1. Lineage (NCBI taxonomy): Eukaryota > Viridiplantae > Streptophyta > Pinopsida > Cupressales > Cupressaceae > Cryptomeria > Cryptomeria japonica. The sequence continues at coordinate 103,139,610 of NC_081406.1, read as the reverse complement.
ATTAGTAGAGGTGATTGACAACAAAGAGACATTATTTGACAATGACTTGGTTCAGTTGGAAACAAATGAGATACTGAAAGGGTTGGTAGAGCTTGAAGGCATGTTCAGCTATAATGACAGTCACCTGCACTAGCAATCTACTACCAAGTTAGAAGAATTGGAGGAAGTAAACTTGGGGACAAAATTATCCCCTAAGTTGGCATACATTGGAAAAAACTTGCCTCCTCATGTCAGAACTAATCTTATTAATTTATTGAAAAGATATAAGCATGTCTTTTCTTGGTCCTACAAAGACCTAAAGGCATATAGACAAGACCTGTTTCAGCATGAAGTTCCTTTACTTCCAAATGCTAATCCTTTCAGACAAAAGTAGAGATCTATTAATCCCCTGCTAGAAACCAAGATGTAGCAAGAATTGACTAAGCTAAGAGAAGGGGGGATTATTAAACCTATAAGACATTCTTCATGGGTCTCCAATTTGGTCCTAGTTAGAAAGAAAAATGGGGACATAAGATTGTGTGTTGATTTTATAAATTTAAATGTTGCTTCCCTGAAGGATAAATATTCTTCTCCCAATATGGAAGCCATGCTGCAGAGAGTAACTGGTTGTGATCTTTTGTCAATGATGGATGGTTTCTCAGGGTATAATCAAGTGCTAGTGAAGGAATCTGAGCAATTCAAAACCGCTTTCATCACCCCTTGGGGAACATATATTTATGTAAGAATTCCATTTGGATTAAAAAATGTTGGAGCTACATTTTAGAGAGAAATGAATGTAGCCTTCAAAGAATTCATCAACATCATCATGGTTGTGTACCAAGATAATTTAACATGTTTCTCCAAAAGGGTTGATGACCACTGTGGACATTTGGAAAAAGTGTTCAGTAAGGCTTTGGAATTTGGTGTGTCATTAAACCCCAAGAAGTGTCATTTTTTTGTTATTGAAGGGAAGTTACTGGGGCATATTGTCTCCAAGGAAGGGGTAAGGATAGACCCTGAAAGAATTGAAGAAATAAACAATGTGCCTGAACTGAAGAGTGTTAAAGGTATTCAGTCTTTTTTAGGCAAAGTTAATTTTGTTAGAAGATTCATTGCAAACTTTGTAGAGGTGGTAAAGCCCATTGTTAGACTACTCAAGAAGGATACCAAACTTTGTTGGGATCAAGAAGCTTCAAAGGCTTTTGCTGAGATTAAAAGAGCCATTCAGGAAGCACCTGTGTTGAGATCCCTGGATTATAGTAAGCCCTTTTCTTTGTTCTCTTTTGCTTCATATCATACAGTAGCTGCAATGTTGTTGCAAAAGGATAATGAGGGATTTGAACATCCCATAGCTTTCTATAGCAAGTCTTTACAAGTAGTAGAATTAAGGTATGATATCATGGAAAAATAGGCATATGCTTTGGTTAAAGTTGTGAAGGCTTTTAGGCCATATCTTGTAAATGCACAAGTAGTTTCTTAAGTTCCACATGCTACAGTCAAGGACATTTTATCCCAATCTGAGGTCATAAGCAAAAGGTGCAAATGGATTAACAGGATCCAAGAATTTGATTTGGAAATAAAGACCACCAAATTGGTGAGAGGCTTAGGCCTGGCCAAGCTTATGGCTGAATCCAATCTTCTTGATGTTGAAATAAACAATGTTGAAGTTTAAAACATTGTAGTCACTAGCATTGAAAAGCAACCCTAGTATTCAGAAGTAGTACATTTCTTGAGAGATGCTACATTTTCAGAAAGGATGACCCAAAATCAGAAAAGGACACTAAAGCTTAAGTCTCAAAAATATGTTCTCATTCAGGGTGACCTTTTTTGGGTAAATAGAGATGGGGCATTACTAATGTGTTTGGATTAATTCTAGGCCAAAAAAGTGTTGATTCAAATGCACGATGGAGTATGTGGAGGTCATTACTCTGCTAAGACAACTGCTGGAAAGATAGTCCGGGCTGGGTATTATTGCCCTACCTTATTTAATGATGCTCATGAACATGTTAGGAAATGTGACCCATGCCAGATGTTTTCATCCAAGCTAAAGTATGAAGGAGCTTTACCTTTAAATCCGGTCATAGTGGAAGCCCCTTTTGTCTAGTGGGGCATTGATTTTATTGGATAAATTGTTGAAAGATCAAGAAGAGGCCACAGGTGGATTATAGTAGCAACTGATTATTTTACTAAATGGATCGAAGCCATAACCACCAAGAGAGCTACAAGTAAATGTTGTGATCGATTTCCTGATAGACAATGTTATAACTAGATTTGGAGTCCTTGCAAAATTAGTAATGGATAATGCTATGAGTTTTAGGTCAGAAGAGTTTGTTACATTTTGCACTAGTCATGAGATAATTATTTCATACTCTTCACCCTATCAACCTCAAGGGAATAGACAAGCTAAATCTAGTAATAAAAGCCTCTTGAACATTATTAAGAAAATCTTAGAAGAGAACAAGAGGTCATGGGATCAAAAGTTGAAATTAGCTTTGTGGGCTGATAGAATTACTGTCAAGCAGGCCATTGGAATGTCACCTTTTGAACTGGTTTATGGTACACAAGCTAGAGTGCCAGTAAACAATCTTCTTCCAGTATATAAATTCCTACAAGCTAAAGACATGGAGTTGTCTGAGCCTATGGAGGACCGAATGATTCAGATAGTGGAAGTGGAAGAAATCAGAACTTTAGCCCATAAGAGAAATTTGAAGATCCAATTACAGTCTAAGTATCTATTTGACAAAAGGACATCATTGAGAAAGTTTCAAATCAGTGATGTTGTTCTTCAGTGGAATGCAAAAGGACAGGACAAGGGAAAGCATAATAAGTTTGAGTCATTATGGGTTGGCCCTTCTGTGGTCTGTGATGTGAATGGAAAAGACTCATACTTTCTAAAGAATATGAATGATGAAGTACAGGAATTTCCAATGCATGGACAATTCCTGAGGCATTACTTTTCTGGATGTCCATGCATAGTAGGTCCTCTGTTTGTATATATTTGGTTTTTTTTTGGTTGTTTTTTGTTTGGCTTGTTTTTGGTCTGTTTCTCCAGAGTTTTTGAGTTTCTCATGTTGATCTTGCGATCAACCATCCCCAGTCAGAGCCACTGTTATCACTGTTTTAAAAATGGATGTTCTCAGTCCATAATTGGCTAGGTTTTTGAAAATTTTGAGTCTGGTATGCCCTAGTTGCTTCAAAAATTGTTTTAAGTCCTAAGGAGTTCAGGGTTTTGGGTTTTAAGTCGCTCCAATTTTTGAGAAAAACCTTTGGTTTCTAATCCTGTGTTACTTTATTTACTTAAGTGATGGGTCCTTTTGTCGTGCAAAGTGTTCCCCCCATTTCTATTTACCTAGGTGGTCCCTTTAAATGTTTTAAATTTTATTCGCCTTTAAATCTACCTTTTCTAATGTTTGTCAGGCCTTATAAAAGTCGATCAACTCTCAAACAATCGGATAGCCCGTGTGGATTTGCAAACACAACATGCCCAAAAGTTACCTATCACGAAATAGCGAAAAAGTTTGGTGGGACCTAGCAATGAGGACTTCTCCCTTGGCTAAAGGGTGATCAGTTTGCAAAGAGATCAACTACTCACATTAATTCGCAGTTGGGAGGTGCCCATGGTTTACAAGTTGCGAAATCGTGAAAAGATGGTGGGCCCGGGTGAAGTGGTTAGTAGAAAGAGTAACAACAATGCAAGTCTCTGAGATCGGACGACCCACATTATTTCATGAGATAAAGATGATCAAAGATTACCTATCGCGAAGTAGTGAAAGGTTTTGGTGGGCCCGACGTCCAAGCTTAGACTAAAGATTAAAGACCGATCATGTTCTATCTGATCAGATGGCCCTCGTTATTTTGTGAGATCAAAGTGCACATGTTTTAACTATTGCAAAATAGCGAAAGGTTGTGGCAGGTCCCAGAAGCCAGTAGGTTTTCTAATGAGTAAAGAGTGAGTGGTTTAGAGAATAATCAACGGCCTATGTTGATTCACAACCCAAAGATGCTCAAGAGTTAGTTTTCACGAAATGGTGAAATGACATGCCATTCCAAGTGAGTAGTCTAGGAGGTAGGGATCACGAATCAAAAGGTTACATGTGTCCTCTAGATCATGTAAATCAAAGAACAAACTTGGTGACCAAGTGGTAGGCCCAACAAACAGAATGACGTAAACTGAAGACAAAGAGGATATATGTCAGGCACAGGTAGCAATGAAAGAAGTGGATCCTACTAAAGTCTTTCAGTGAGTAAGAGGTTGACATGTCAGTCCAAAAGGGATCAGATGCCAAAGTGGAAGGCGCTGATTCAGAGGGCCCACGTTTGTAGGTTCTAATAGTTTGATAAGGGAAGAGCGTCTCAAGAAAGATCTGACGGGGGGCGTTATTTTGCAACCCAAAGATGTGAGCTTGTTACCATTTGCAAAATGGCGAAGACGGTTAGCAGTAACCGATTTGAACATGGTTAGTAATATAAACTGCCAGGTTAAGACAGAGTAAAGACTGATCAAGTTTCAGTTGATCGGATGGCTAGCATAGTTTTGCAAGGAGAAGATGCAAGATGGTTACCTATCGCGAAATAGTGAAAAGGTTTTTCAATCCATTACCAAATGAGGAAAAGTCAAAAGCTAAAAGTCAATCAAGTTTTAGTTGATCCGACAGTCGGCATGATTTTGTTAGATGAACCTGCAAGTGCTTTATGCTCTGCGAAACAACGAAAGAGCAAAGTGAAAAATACTCAGAGCAGTTTTGATCCATTGGAGCCAAATTTATGAGTTCTTTTATGAATTCAATTTTGAAGGGATGGCCAAAGCATACGGTGTTAATGTCGCAGTTAAGGAGCTAAATTGCCATATATATCCCTGCATCAATTGAATGAGGGAATCATTTCACAGAAGAAGTTGCAAAGGGAGCTAGTGCAGAGCAAAAGTTTGCAAACCAAAAATTAGGTTCTCTTGTTCTTTGTTTACCCTTTGCTTAAAGATTATTGAATTGTGGTCTTGTGCTATTAGAACATTGTTTTGATTGATAATTGGCTCAGTCGCATACTCTTAAAATGGGACCTAGAAGAGAATTAATAGGGAAGGTAAATTACCAGGACTGAAATATTTGTGATGATTTTCTTGAGTAGTTAACCATGTCGACCAATGTCGGGACTAGAGCTAAGGAATGAGTACCAAAGAAACCCCGTCTGAAAATTGGGAATGGTTTATATGATAAGGGAAATTGGTTGAGGGATCCTGAAATAGGGATATCTGGTCTTTGTTTGTTTAAAGTGGGTTTTGGTCAGAGACATGCCTCTTCCCCTATGAATAGTATCTGGGATTTAGATGTGGGAAAACTTGTGGTCCCTGGTGTATTCATGGATGTTGATTTGTTGACCTTAATAGCACAAAGTTATGACCCTACTGCCAGATGCATCAAAAACATAAAGGGATCAGCCATTGTTGAAATTAAGGATGAAGAATTTAGAAATGTTTTCAAGCTTAGTGAAGCTTCGATCGATCTTGAGCATATTGATTTTGAGGCATTAACCCAAGTTTACAATGCCCAAAGAGATCATCTTAGGAGTGGACCATTGAGAGAATTCTTTGTCAAAATAAGAGGGTTAATAGTTGTAGGCACTAGCACAATGGAGCCATTTTCCTTGAATCTATTTACCTTGAGAGCTAACGGTATGTATTCGACACTGTGTTAAATTTTTGGGGAAGATGCAGAGAAAAACATGCCAGTCCATTATATGTTAATGATCGCCCAAATTTTGAGCCCTTCCTTGGTCATAACGTTTGACTTCGCTCCTTTCCTCACTGTTGCTATCCATGGAGGCCTAGTAGGAATTAAAAATGGTAAGGTAGACAAGCCATTTGGATGGTATTCCTTATTTATGCATATTTTTCTTTTCAAAGGGGTAGATTATTTTATAAAAGAGATGGACCTGGTTAAGGTCAAGGATAAAGAGGAGATGCCAATGCAATTGTGGAGTATTGTTCTATCTTTGGATAGAAAGGAAACAAGTTATCTTAAGTTTGACAGATGCTTTGCATCTAAGATTAGAGTGTTGTTATGTGCAGAAAACCCTAGGATTCCCAAGGCTCTCTTGGAATTCCTTAGGCCCAAAGAGTTTGCAGAGGACATCAAGATTGTTCATAACTGGGGAGATATGTATTTGTATCAAGTCTCTATTGTTTTGAGAGTATATGGTTTCAAAGGAACCCCCTACTTACTGCCTTATCAAGATCCATTGAAGATAGGGATTGCAAAGGTGTTGAGACAGATTGGTGGAGTGCAGGAAGTTGAGTTGGCCAACAGGGGTAAGTGGACAATTTTCCCAACCATCACAATGGCTCATCATTTTTTAATAACCAAAGGTCGATGGAAGTACTTTAAAGAATTCTTTACATCATACATGTTATCAACTACAGTATCAAGGTGTGCTGACCCTAAAGATTTCTTCAACGGCATGTTCAGAAAGAGGGCAGTATGTAAGATCAGGCCTCATCAATTTCAGTTTCTTGGAGATTTGATCACGAATGAATTCAGTCTAGATGAGTAGGAGCTAAGGAAGGAGAAGTGGATTGCCTACAAGAGAGCCCTTGACTTCATCCACCATTTTGATTCTAGCTATGATCCTCTTTCCAGTTTTACCCCATTTAAGGAAAAGATTAAATTCTTGATTCTTTATTTTGAGGATTTAATGCAAACCCTGAAGGAGAAGAGAGAGGCCATATTGCAGAATAGTCTTGATAGGGCTAAATTAGTTCTATCCAAGCCTGCCTTTGCTAAGGCTATTCCACCAGGTAACTATATAATGCAGAAAAAATCTAAATACACTGTGATGATGCCAGTGTCAGGTGAACCTTCTACTTCCAAAGGGAAGAGGGTCATTGAAGATATTATAGAGATTCAAGATTCACCAAAAAGGTAGAGGGTAGGAAAAGAAACTAAATCCGATGACCCTCAGTACTCTCCCTCTCAATCCCCAATTCATATAGGAGATGAGTAACCTATGGCAGAGCAATTATTACAATTAGGGAGTCTAGGTGAAATTGCATACACCTACAATGAAACTCAAGAAGGAATGCCAGAGGAGCCACCCAGTGCTGAAATGGACATAACTGATGGTGAGCTACAAGGAAAAGAGTTGGAAATCATTGTCAAGCAAGCTAGTGAAGAATTCCTAGTTGACAGCAATTTTGTTGCATTAGGTGCTTTCATGTAGTTTCTTTGGAAATAGAATATTGATCAGTTCAAGATCAGATGTGCAAAAAGAACAAGTGAATAGCCTCATAAAGATACAAATTCAATAGAAGAGGAGGTCAAACAGGAAATGATGGCTGAATTCAAATCCATCACTCCTAAGGCTGGAAGGGAAATGGTTTCAAAATTCAGTGTGCTAATTCTCCCTGAGTGGGATATAGCTGATGCATTGGTCCTAGAAGCAGTCAGAAAGGAAACCAAGCCAATGAAAGGAGTGGTATTTAGTAAAGATGATACCTCTTTGGTAATGTGATCCCTTAAAAGAGATGAGGGTAGAAGAAGAAAGGACACCTCAGAGTCTAATCTCTTAGGAGGAATGATAGTCAGGAGAGTCCAAGACATAGGGGTGGTGGAAGCAGCTAGTACTGTTTTGGAGACTGCTAAGTTCAATATAGCAGTAGCACAGAAGGAAGCAAAAGAAAGGGTTGATCTTCAAATCAAATTGGAGATAGTTCTAAAGGCTTATGATGAAGCAAAGAAGGAGGTAGCCTTCAAGGACACTATCATTGCCAAACTTCAAAGTCAGCTGATGGGACAATACCAAGGAGGTGAGTCCTCTACCTTGGAAATCTCTTCATCTCTAGCAAGACCTCCTCTTACTTGTCCCATCATAGAATTCCCTCCTTCTCCTATGCTTTCTGGTTTTCAACTAGCTGAGACCTATCAACATGAATTGGAGAAGATGAAACAGGCTGAGGCCTTATTTGCAAATAAGTATGAGGAGAAGATAAAGGCCACAATTTTGAGTTTTGCTGACACCGTTGATGCTCCCATGGTACATATCAATATGAAGATAATTTTTGACACTCTTTGTGAGTTAAATGAGGACAAGGCCATTCTAGAGCCTATTCTAAATAAGTGGATCCCAAGGGAAGTAGATTTAGAATTCATGTGTGTATCTTATGATGAAGCCGGATCCGATGCCACTATCAAATCCACATGTGAATTGGCCAAAGGTTTGACAAAGCTGGCAGAAGGAAAAGCCAATGTGAAAAGAAAGGCTAATTTATATAGAAAAGAGTATACTGAGCACAAATTTGAACTGTTTCCTAGAGGTTTTGTTAACCAAAATTAGATAAAGGACAAATAGGTATGGATGGATGAGTTAGGAGTAAATATGTCTCTAAGGGTAAATGAAATAATCAATAAGGATAACACCTCATTGTTTGTTAAAACAATTGAGGATATAGAAAAGATCAAATCACATTATGGTTTCTTGGAGTTAGAAGTGAGGAAAATAAGGAACTCTTGGAAAAAGCTATTAAAGTTGAAGAAAAAGATTATTGGCTACTCATGGCCTACCGATGATGTTTTTCAAGAGTGGTCCAAAAAATATGCGGTGCAGGAAGAAGATGCTCCAGAATAGTTGGAAGATGCTCCAGGATAGTTAGAGGATATTGCAGAAGAGTTACCAACTGAAAAGGCTGCTGAGACAGAAAGAGACTTGTAACTGGTTTTTGAAACAAAGTATAGTTGTAACAAATTTTCCTAGGGAAGTTCGAAGCTTTGTATGCATCCGTGTTGTTATAAATGGATACCAGGACTGTAGGAAATGGGGATCACAAGAAATTGTAAGGAAATGCTATAGAAATTTATCTAAGCTTTTTTCTAAGTCTTATGGAGAACATTCAAGTGTTTTTGTAATATTTTCTGAATTAATATCAATACACAGACCATCAACTTTGAGCCTAGAACCTATGTTTTCTTTGAGTGTGCTTGCAAATATTTACTATTTTCAATTTGAGTAATCTAGGGTTATTCATTTGAGTATGGGTTGTAAGGCAATCTTAAATAGATGTGTTTCTTAGCTTTTCTCTTCAGGAGGGGAATTAAATATGCAAGAACCATTTCTATCAGTAAATTCCTTGTGGGAGACTTTGAATTTGATGAATGCTATCTAGTTTAATGAGGGTACATTCTTATGTATGTCAAGCATATGTGGGGTTTATAAAAGCTGAGGTCATGGGATGTATGGAGATGTTTAATTGTGAGATTATTGTTTAAACTTAGATGACTCTGTGTCCTGGATAAGGCATTGGTATCTATTATGGTTATCTTTTACATATCTTGTAGGTTGATACTGAACATGAGCATAAGCTTTCTTTCTTTGTTTCAGTTAGTTTTGAGGTGATAAGATTCATTGGTTTTCGGACTGGTTTACTAGGGATCTATCTTTTAAAAGTGTGAAGTCAATTCACATAAGGTATACCTGCCTGAACTTTGGATAAGTTCAAAGTGTAGAAGGTTCATCAAACCTTGTCATATGTTGCTCTGAAGTTTCCTTCTCCTTGATTTCTCTCTTGCAGACAGAGTTTATTACTTTATTATAAGGGATTTTAGGGGGAATTAGAATTTGAGAACAACACCTTGCATGGGAAATTTGTCTTAGTCATGACATAGAAGGTGTCATAACCCTTCCCTTTTCGAATTATTGTGCCAATTTTGAATGAAATTGTTTTTCTCATCCTCTTTCATGCTAATTTCATCCTTTCATCAATTTTCCTATAAATTGGATGCATTTCTTCAATCTTTTGAATCAACCATGTTTTTGGTATCCTCGCGTTGTCAAAATCATCTTGCAATCTTGCTTTCTTTCTTATTGCACTCATAGGTCAGATCCACAAAACAAGCTATTTGGAGGAGAAAGAAGGACAATAGAGGTCAATTGAAGGAGATATTGGTGATGGTTTTCATTTCTTTTGAATGTCTTGGTTTCAATTCTTCTATTGATTGTGGTAGGAGTTACATTCATAGCATTTAGTTTCATGGTTGGCTAATTGTTTGTGTTTTGAATCTTATGCTCATTTTCCTACCTCGCAGTATATATATATATATATGATATATATATATATATATGTATGTATTATATATGTATATATATATATATATATGTATTATATATGTATATATATATATATGTATATATATATATATGTATATATATATATATGTATATATATATATATATGTATATATATATACATATATATATATATACATATATATATATATATGTATATATGTATATATGTATACATGTACACACACATGTATACATACATATATACATGTATATATATGTACATATGTACATGTATATCTACATATATGTATATATGTATGTGTGTGTATATATATATATACATATATCTACGTATATGTATATATATATATGTATATATATGTATATATATACATATGTATATATATATATGTATGTAGATATATGTATATATATATATGTATATATATGTATATATGTATATGTATATGCATATATACATATATATACATATATATACATATATATACATGTATATGTATATGTATACATATATATATATACATACATATACATATATATACATATATATACATGTATATGTATATGTATATGTATATATATATATACATATATATACATATATATACATGTATAATATATATACATGTATATGTATATGTATATGTATATATATATATACATATATATACATATATATACATGTATATGTATATGTATATGTATATATATGTATATGTATGTATATATATATGTATACATATACATATACATATATACATGTATATATATGTGTATATATACATATATACATGTGTATATATGTATATATATGTATATATATACATATATACACATGTATATATGTATATATACACATATATATACATGTATATATGTATATGTATATGTATACATATATATATGTATGTATATATATATGTATGTATGTATATATATGTGTAAATATATGTATATATACATACATATATGTATGCGCACGCGCACACACACACACACACATATAATGGATATCCACAATGGAAATGCAAACAACTAAAAATCTAAATTGATTGTGAACTTTGGTGTCAACAATGCAACTGATAGACACAGTTATGATCTTCACCATAAATACATGGCCCTCTCATGTGCATACACCTATATGTTTAGATATACACATACATATGTATATATGTAAAAAAATATGTATTATAATAAATGTGTATGTCCATCCATATATAGGTATGTCTGCATAGGTACATGCTTTGATACACACACACATGTACATGTATCTTTGCACATATATCTATGTCTATACGAGCTTTGTTGTATATATATTTCTTCAAATTTGTGCATATGCTAATAAATTTACTTATGTATGTTTGTATACATAGACATTGTGTGCCTTGTAAAGATCATGAGGAGACACAAAAAACATGTTTGTATACACACACATATGTATATACAGACATATATGTGTCTTTGTATATATGTGATGGACACGCTAGCCAAAGACATCAAACATGCTTTAGAGTAGCCAAATCTTTAGCCGCATTAAATGTAGTATCTTCACGCCACTATCAAAGCCATCCATACAAGATGTGGTAGGTGGTATGTCACCTCACTATCATGTCACAGTCCACGCATCAATAGAATATGTTCTTCAACTTGTCTTTTCATCGACTGAAAAACAAGGCTTGGTTGGAAATTTGCCAGAAAATAGACAATCACCAAAAGGCTGACACTGTAAATAAATACATGCTTAATTATATATATGGATGGATTGTATACAAAACTATACAAATGGGTGATTATATGGTTATATCTCTTCTATGGATATTTCTATATTCTTAATTGTTTACATATGTATATGTTTATATATATACTACTTTTTATATAAGTAAAGAAACATACATGGTGATAATTAAAAGATACCATGGAATTTCACAACTCCTATATTTATACATATACACCTACATATATATGTATACTTAGATATATGTGCTCTTCTGGATAGGCACAATCAAAATAAAGAATGAAAACCCAAAATTAATTGTGAACTTCATTCCCAGCAATGGAACTATCAGTGACATTGGTAGATGACACCACAATGAGCTATAGTACACTCACAATATAAAACTTTTCCTTGCAAAAAAAAATAAAACAAATGATCTTATAGTGTGTTCCTTTTGTGCCTACTCAGCTATATGTCTAGATATACATATACATATTTATATGTTTACATATATATACATGTCCACAAAAAAAGAATTGTTGTATATCTATGCATATCTGCATACACACATGCTTTTGTTTGTATGTATCTATATGTGTATAGATATATTTGTTTGTATGCATATTTAATGGAGACATAAATGATAACACAGACAATAAAAACCCTAAACTAATTAAGTGATAGAGTAATGGAGACAAAGAATGAAATTGCAATCAATCAACACATCTCTTAATTTACACGTCCAAATATAGATGTATGCGCCCAAAAAAAATGACCATGGAAATAATGAGCATGGGGAAAAAAAAAAGCAATCTAGTGAAAAATAGTCCAAACCAAATGTACTGGATTTTTCAGAAATTGGTGATTGCATGCACAGTTGTGAAGGCCATCAGACATTGCTAAGGGCACTTATATGTCTTTGTTGTGGTCTCATCATCCAATATATTCATGGCTTCATCTTTGTTGTCCTTGACCATTGTGCTTTTCATTCACCATTTGTTTTTTGTACATGTGCATGCATTTATGAATAAATGGATGTATGTCTCTCTTTTGATAACTTTCCATATTTGATGATACATGTATGCTTTCTTCCATATGTATAGATATTTACTAATATGCATTGTCATATCTATATGCTACACACAAGATCTGTTAACTTGTGCTTCAAATTTTGAACACTTGTTGCCACAAACAATAATAAAAACATATGTATCCCTATTTTTTATTATATTATGTCTTCATTTTAATCTGGTTGTATTGATGAATGCCTGCATGTGCTCATGAATGCTTGAATGCAATGTACTGTTCTTATTTAAATGTCTCTGTCTTTTTGTACAAGTATGTGCATGTATTTATGATTAAATAGATTTATGTATGTCTTTTGACAACTTTTCATATTTGCTTGTACATGTATGCTTGCTTCCATTGTTAGAATGAATAGGAGGAAAACTGAGAGGGGGAGGTGAATAAATTTTCCACAAGTTAAACAATTATTTTAGATTTTAAACCTTCTACTAGAGAAAAATCAGAATAGAACAGTGAAAGATAAAGCATGAGAGTACACAACAAACAACACCAATATTTTGACGTGGAAAACCTGGTGAAGGGAAAAACCATAGTGGGAAACCCTACCCATAATCAGATAATACTTCTGCAATAGTATGTGGAAATATTACAATGGGGATTGGACTTGCAATCAGGCCAACTACCTAGAGGACACTCCTCAACACAAAAGGGAAGTCTCACTGACTTACATAATCATCAGATTACAATCCAGAGGAAATGAATTGTGAAAATAACATCTCCTAATGCTTGATTACAGTTTCGGTTAAGAACAGTGTTGCCTTGCAACACCAAACTCTCCACAACACTTCATTGAATGATATATCCTCGTTTGCACATTTACCTCTCTCTGATAATGCAGACAAAAAATAGATCACAAAATTACATAAACATATCTCCTATATATACAAATCATCGACCTTGATAACTGTTAGATATTTCAAATAACCGAAAGACAACTGAGAAGGGGGGGGTGAATCAGTTGTCACAGATTACCAGAACCATTAGCAATTGAAACTTTAATACCAGAACCCAAAACAATAATACTGGAATGCTTAAACCAAGTACCGAAATAACAATTAAACCAATTAAGCATAAACAATAATCATAGAATAAATACCATCCACAAGACACCAAAATTTATACGTGGAAAACCCGGTAGAGGGAAAAACCATGGTGGGAATCCTACCCACAGTCAGATAATACTTTTACAGTAAGTATGTGAATTACAATTAAGGGGCCTACACTTGCAGGAAGGCCAACAACCTAGAGCACACTGCTCATCACAAAAGGAGTCTCACTGACTACATAGAAATACAGACTACAATATAGAGAAGTGTTGAACTGCAAAAGATAACATCTCCTATGCTTGAGTACAGTTCTAGTTAAGCTCAATAACAAAGGAATAAATCCTCTTACATAAACCCAATTTAATCTCCAATTATCGACTAAATCCTCTAACTTAATGATATTACATTAATTGCATATTACATCCAATTCCCATTACCATAATCCTATTCCATGATCCTAAACATTGTAATCTACAATGTGAAATTACATTATATATACAAACCCTCGACCATAGACAATCAGGTTGGCTACCAGACAATAAACAAATTACATAATTACAAAACATGTCAGCCTAAGATCAAATAAATAATATCCAACACATAAGACATCTCAGAAACGTATCGAGAGGTCCAATCCACAAGCTTCATTAAACCGGTCCATAACCTAGACCAACCGAGACCCAATAAAGGTCCATGCTACAAAAATGATCTCTAATCACCAAGTCGCAAACATGATCAGCAACAGCATCCAGAAACCATACCAGAAGCTACACCAATACCACTTATACAATTCATCAAAGATCTTCATCAAAAGCTTTGTCAATGAAAACCTTGCCGAAACTAGAAATCAAGCTTTTAAGCAAACATGATAGCATCTGATCAGCAAACCAAAACCAACTTACTAGATATGAACATGAGTATAATGAATAAGCCAATTCCATAACCAAACTATACCAGAGCCTACCGGATCATTCCAGATCCAAATCAACCAGAAACAACTCAACCTACCGAGACTAGAAGGGTGTTGGTAAAGCATCCAAATAGCTAGTGTTGGCATCAATGACAAAACATGAATACAATGCATAATCAATTACTCCAAATGGCCAACAATCTCCCCCTTTGGCATTTATGGAAACATTATATGTGAAAAACATATAAGTACCAAGAAATGCCAAATAAGTCTCCCCCAATGGAAGACAACCAATAATCTCCCACAGGCAGATGTAGCAATGAGATTCTAAAAACAAAGACCAAACACCTTCTATGAATGATCTCTATAAAGCTTTAAATTATACATCAATATCTTCATAATCAATATCTTTCCCTTTTACTTTTTCTTATTAGTATCTCTCCCCCTTTTTCTTTTCTTTTTCACATCAATATCTCTCTCCCTTTGACATCAATGCCAGAAATCTAACAAGATTATCAAAGCAAAAGCATAAACCACTGAATCACAAAGTTGACTACTCCTCCTGAGTAGTAGCATCCCCACATCAATGTCAGAATGAATGATATCTCTGATAATGTATATCGGACTAATTCCAAACCACATAAATCAAGTCTCTACCAGAGGGGCAAAAACTCCCAATCTATCTCTGAGGTACTCAAACGATTCCTTGGATAAAGGTTTAGTGAAAATATCTACAATCTGCTCTTTAGTGTTCACATAAACCAATTTAACTTTATTTGCTTCCACCTTTTCCTTCAAAAAGTTATACTTGATAGATATGTGCTTTGTCTTAGAATAAAATACCAGATTCTTTGATATATCAATAGCAGTAAACTTATCACAGTGAAAAACTACCAGTGCATTAATATCTACATTTATATCCTTCAACATTTTCTTCATCCATAAAACATGTGTACAATTAGTAGTAGCAGCAACAACATACTCAGCTTTAGCAGTAGATAGAGAAGTACATGATTATTTCTTGCTGATCCATGAAACCAACTTCTTTCCAAGAAAGAAAGCTCCACCGGAAATACTTTTCCGATCATCAACATCTTCAGCCAAATCAACATATGTGTATGCATATAAAGTAAAGTTATCATCCTTAGGGTACCACAAACCATATTTTGATGTACCTTGCAAGTATCTAAAAATCCTTTTCACCGCACTCTCATGATTTTCTCTAGGATCACTCTAAAATCTTGAAACAATACAAACAACATTCATTATGTCAGGCCTAGTTTGAGTCAAATAAAATAGACCTTCAATCATATATTTGTATCTTGTAGGATTTACCACTGTAGAAGCATCTTTTCTTGACAATTTCTCACTTATAACCATAGGAGTACTTACTAGTTTAGAATCTCCCATACTAAATTTCTTCAACAATTCCTTAGCATACTTAGTTTGACAAACAAAAGTACCTTTTTCAGTCTGAGTAATATGCAAACCTAATAAAAATTCCATCTCACCAATCATAGACATCTCAAATTCTTTCTCCATATTCTTAGAAAATTTCATGCATAACTTATCTTCACCTCCAAAAATTATATCATCATCAGTGATCTTATAATATAAATTTCTATTATTACTACCCTTAGTAAAACCAAGCTTCAAAAGATATTTATCCAACCTTGCATACTAAGGTCTAGGTGCCTGTTTCAATCCATATAAAGCTTTCCTTAACTTTCAAACCATGTTTGTATTATCTGATAGTGAAAAACCATCAAGTTGCTCAATATAAATTCCTCATCAAGATCACCATTTAAAAAAGCACACTTAACATCCATCTGACAAACCTTGTAGTTCTTATAATCAGCATAGGCAAGAAATAATCTCATAGCTTCAATCCTAGCTACCGGTGCAAAAGTCTGTCCATAATCAATTCCTTCCTTCTGAGAATATCTTTTACAAACCAATCTAGCCTTATTCCTTATAACTTGACCATCCTCATTCAATTTATTCCTAAAAACCCTTTTAGTTCCAATAATATTCTTATTTTTAGGCTAGGGAACCAAAGTCTATTTGTTATTTTTCTCAATCTGATCTAATTCTTCTTCTATAGCTTTAAACCAATATTTATCTTTACATGCCTCAATTACTGATACTGGTTCAACTTGTGAAATTAAACATACCTTATTAATTACCAGTCTTCTTCTTGTCATTACTCCTTTGTTCTTATCCCCAATGATTTGATATTTTGAATGATTCAATCTCACATACCTAGGAGTCCTCTGCCTCTCTGTTCCTCTTTCTGGTTCTTCAGTTACTATTGATTTTTTTGATATTGTGGGACTAACTAGTTCATCTCTCTATTCCGATAAAGGTGCTACCAGTTCAGATATAATCATTTCCACTACCGGTTCCTTCTTATAAACTCTGATTTGACTTTTGTTTAGCTCATCTACTTTGACATTAGCACTCTCCACAATTCTCTAGAATCTCTTGTTATAACATCTATATGCTTTTCTTTCATTATAATAACCAAGAAATATGCCTTCATCACATCTAGGATCAAATTTTCCAATGATATCATCTCTCCTAATATAGCATTTACTACCAAAAATTCTGAAATACTTAACTATAGGTGTATTGCCTAACCATAATTCATAAGGTGTCTTACTAGTTTCTCCTTTGATATGTACTCTATTGAGTTTATAAAACGTTGTGCTGAATGCTTCTCTCCAGTAGATATGAGGTAGACTAGCTTCCATCATCATTTTTCTAGAAGAATCCAAGATTGTTTTGTTCTTCCTTTCCACATTTCCATTCTGCTGAGGTATTCGGGGAGTAGAAAATTATCTTCTTATACCATGCTTCTCACAAAAGTTATTAAACTCACCAGATGTGAATTCTCCACCATGATCCGACCTCAAAATTTTAATCTTCAATCCTGTCTCAATTTCCACTTTAGCCTTAAAGATTTTAAACTTTTCAAATGCCTTTGATTTTTCTTTTAGAAAAGTAACCCACATCATTTAAGAATAATTATCAATGATTAGCATGAAATATCTATCACCTTGAAAACTTTTAACTCTTACAGGGCCACACAAATCAATATGAATAAGATCAAGAACATCATTATATTTCTCTTGTATACTCCTAAAAGAGGTTCTGACCTATTTCCCCATTTGAGATTCTTTACATACCAGATTATAGGGCTTCATAATCTTAGGTATATCTCTACCTACGTTAGTCGAATTGATCTTCACAATGCAATCAAAATTCACATGATATAGCCTTTTATGTCATAGCCAACTCTCATCAATCTATGTAATCAAACAAGTATTCTCACTAGAGTTCAAATGAAATATATTACCTTTTGTCTATGTACCGGTTGCAATCTCCAAACCAGATCTGTTAATGATTTTACATTTTCCATCCTTGGACTCTAATTGAAATCCCTTATCCACTAATTGTTGTACACTCAAAATATTATGCGTTAAACCTTCAACATAATAAAAATTTTCAGTATTGGTCTTACCATCCAATGATATGCTTCATTTTACTTTGATCATACATGCTTTGTCATCTCCAAATCTGACTAGACCGTCATCAAATTATTGCAAAGATATAAACTTCCCTTTATCTCCAGTCATATGATGTGAACAACTGTTGTCAATTACCCATTCATCTTTGTCTTCAATTTTAGCAGCAAGTGCCTTCTCTTTAGGTACATTCCCTTCTAGTGTCAGAACATCTTCCTTGATAGCCAGGAACATGCATTCCTTCCCATTTCTGAAACCACTTGCAGAGTCTTATGCCTGTTCATCATCAGAATCAGTAATGGCTTCCTCATCCACTATGTAGCATGATTTGTCTATGTTTTTCTTGTGCTTATACTTGTTCTGATATCCAAGGTTAGGCTTAAAAGATCTTTTAACTCTTTCTTCAAATATTGAATTCCTTTTAGGACATCTAGATGCAAAATGACCAATCTTATTACATGCAAAATATTTAAAAGGTTCTTTTCCTTCATACTTACTTCCTACCAGTCCTCTAGGTATTCTTCTAGAAAATAGTGCTTCAAGTTGCTCAAACTCATCATCTTCTCTCTTGATATCTTCCAATTCCTTTGCATAAAAAACTTTCCAATCTTGCTTACCGGTTGCAAATGTAGATGCATGAAAAGTAGGTTCAGTCTTCATAGCTCCAGAAGGTCCAAATTCTTCAAACTCAAAATCAGACAAATTCCCAACCAAGGTATCTATATTGACAGATGTGTGTTGTCCTCAATTTCAGCACGGCCAAAATTTTGAGGCAACCCTATGAAATTGGTTCATTTCATACCTTACGACCTTCGGGAGGGCTTGATAGACTTCGTCGGTTAGCTCATTTAGCTTTTCTCTTTTCATTGTTATTGTTTTCTAAGTTTTTAAGATTTGTAGTTTTTCTTGCAGGTCAGACTTTAAAGTCCGACTTGCAGGGTACATTTTTTTTCAAAGGGAATTGCACATCGGACTTTAAAGTCCATTGTGCAAAGGTTTGATCCTTCCCCTACAATTCGGACTTTAAATTCTGATTTGCAAGTTGTCTGGTCGAAAAGTTGCATGTCGAACTTTAAAATCCGACTTGCAAGGGTTTTATTCTTGCATGTCAGACTTTAAAGTCCGACTTGCAAGGTTTTTATTCCTACATGTCAGACTTTAAAGTCTAACATGCACTGTGTGTTTAGTAATTAATGGCCACATTAAATGCTAAATTAGGGGTTATTTATTTTAGTTTCAGTGTTTATTTCTTCATTTTTATTTGCATTTTACCCTCTGCGCGTGCCTTCTCTTCTCTCCTCCATTTTTTCTTCTCGACCTTGTGGATTTATCGGGTCTTCGTTGATTTTTTCTCTCACCATGGTGGATTGAGGTAGGTTTTTGTTTTTATTTCAGGTTTTTTTTGTTTGTTTTTTTTCCATTCTTTCCCTTTCCTTTCCGCCTTCGTTTTTATTTTTTGCTTGGTCGTTGTCTTCAAAGGGTAATCGAGCTTTAAAATCTGATTACCCTTTTTAATCTTTCTTCCCCCTAGCCTGCACACCAGGTTTTAAAGCCCGGTATGTAGGCTGATTAATGGATATCCCTCGCATATCGGATTTTAAAGTCCATTATGCAGGAGGATAACCCTCACACATCGGACTTTAAAATCTGATATGTGAGGGAAGAGATTTTATTTGGTTGACATATCGGGTTTTAAAACTCGACATGTCAATGAGTTTCTTTTCCCCTAACTAGAACATTGGCCTTTAAAATCCAATGTGCTGGTCTTTTGCAATGATTTACATCTTCACATTGGACTTTAAAGTCCAATCTGCTGATGATTTTTCCCAACTTGCACATCGGACTTTAAAGTCCGATGTGTAGATGACTTTCCCCTATTTGCACATTGGACTTTAAAGTCCGATATGCAAGTAAAGATGTTTTATCTTTGCACATTGGATTTTAAAGGCTGACGTGCAAATTTTTTCTCCTAAAGTGCAGATCAGACTTTTTTCTCCGACCTGCTATTTTTGACAGTTTTACTCCCAAGCCTATTCTGAGTCTGATTTTTTTATCCGATTGATAAAAGTTGATTTTATTGATAATGATAATTATCAAAGAGGTTAATCGTCAGTATTGAATGCAGTAATTTGTAAATGTCAAAGCCCTCTCACAAAAGATCAAAACCTTCTTCAAGTCAGTTGGAATCTTCACTAGGAAAAACATCAGCAAGGAAGATGAAGTACAACTACGACAAGTACTTGAATTTGTACCCAAAAAGTTCAGTGGATTAAAACAAGGAGGAAATTAAAGACATAGAAATTGATCAGTTAGTATGTAGGAGTTTGTTGATTGGGTTGAGAAAGCTCCTTCTTGCTTGACAAACTTGATCAAATCTGAGCTACATAAGTATGCTTCCTTCCCAGTTGCAGCTCATGATCCAAATTTTGTACTTGCAGTAACGGATCACTTTGATCCGAATATGAGATAGGTTAGGGATGTTGATCAAAATGTGATCTTGACTTTGGATAGTATTTTCTTCAATAGAGTTTTCAAAGGTTCTACGGTTGAGGAATTAGCTGACTAAGTTCAAAGAATTCCATAAATCGAACGAGGAGGAGAAAGATGAATAAAGCATCCCCTTTTAGCTTTTTCTTTTTATGCAGTTGCATCATTAGCTGCTGCTATTTCTCTCACAGCTGCACATTTTCCTCATGTTGTAGTTGTAGTAAGTGGGACTGTGCAGTTTAATTAGTCAACTGTGCCCACATTTTTCTCCATTCTTTTCCTATTTAAGGAGGACATCATTTGTAAATATTTATCTTTTTCATGCTAAGCAAAACTCTGCAGAATTTTTGCCTCAACTAAGCCTTTGAGCTTTTGTTTTGAAGATTCTATCAAGCAAATAAAGAAAGCAATTTTGTTTGATCTCAAACTTTGTGTTGTGTCAAGAAAATTGTTTATATGAGTTAATATTCTTATGTCCATTACTTGTATATGTTCTTTACTTCTTTGATATTGGAAATATTGTTATGTAGTTAAAGAGCTCTTGAATCGTGCAAGTAGACTGTGTGCTCTTTGCATATTTGGGAATTTTTTTCATAATTGAATGATTAGTGGTAGGCTTTTTATTACTATAGTTACTTTTAGTTTAAAGGATTAGCAATTTATACTTGAAGACTTTGAGCTGCAAGTTAAGTTTCTAATTATTCGTAATAATAAGTTTGAGTTAGTGTTACATTCAAGGGAGACTTTGTGCTACTTGATAGTAAGTTTTAGCGTAGTTTGTTAGATCCATTGTTCTTTTCTTTAAATATCCAAAGAGAGAGAAATTGTAACAAGGTGGAGGGAGAATACATAGACTCTGAAAAAAGAGAGTTATATGCCCAATACCAACCTACTGATTTTGATTTCTTATTAATTAGAGAAGAAATTTCAAAGGGAACCTCCCCTTGATGAGAGGAGAGATTAATTTCTCAACATAGTTGTGTGTGAAATATATATTTTTCCATTGGTACGTTGGTGACAAAATATTCACCCAACAATTTTTTGGCAACTCTGTTGGGGAGCGACCTGCAACCGGTTTGTCTTTTTGGGTTGCAGTGCGCTTTCATTGTAATTTCCATATTGTTGTTTTTCTCCATATTCTAATCTGGCTGATCAAAGTTACAGTTGTGGGCAGCGATTAGTAGGAATTGTTGATCCTACATTTGAGTTATTGCAACAATTTAATTTTCCCTTTGTGACACCTCCATGAACGCTTTCTCCTTTGCAGCGGACACGAATTTTTCCTCCATCTGCATGGTGATCTTCTGTACCAAGTGAGGCATCAAGTTTGCAAGTCTCAGTTGTTCCACTTGCAAATAATTTTGTAATACCACCATATAATCCATTAAGGATGGTCGTTGTTGGCCTTTGGGGCACTACCTTTGGTCCTTTCATCTTAACCGCACCTTTACACGAACTTTCCAAAGGCACGCAAAAAAATTTGCCCAAGTTTTTGGGAGATGGATCTCAACATCCAGGTGAGCACATTGCTTCCTTCTATATTACATGTGGAGTTCTGGTAGTTGAACACGAAGATGTTTCAGTGAGACTGTTCATTGAAATTTTGCATGGAGCTGCTACTGATTGGTTCTATCATCTTCCCAACACTTGTATTACAAGTTGGGAAACTCTCAAAACATTATTTGAGGCAAGATTCAAGTCCGTCAAAGATGATCATGCGTTGTTGGTGCAATTAACCCAGATGAAGAAAGAGCCTCAAGAACCCATGCATGAGTTTGTAGCAAAATTCAATAAGCTACATAATTGTATCCTAGTTGCTTCACGACCCACTGCTAGAAATCTGAAATGCTTCTTCATCAATGCTCAATTGTCAGAGGTGAGTTTTCTTTTGCGAAGGGACAATCCTACAGATTTGGCCACTGCTCAACAAATGGCTATATTGGTTGAAGATGATATTATCCTTGCGAGTAAGATAAGGAGATATCCTAACAAGGTTAGGACTAATCAATGTGTTGATGTGTCCTTCTCTTCAACTAATTTTGTTGATCCCATGATATAAAAGCTAGCAAATGAGTTGTTAGCACTTAAGAAGCAGATTTCCTCACAAGGAAATACTTCTTATCATGATGTATCGAGAAGGACTTATCCAAATAATGCTTCCAATTACATCGTACGTAATCAGAATAAATTACCTCCCACTCTAGAATGGCTTGCATTGGAAGCACCACCCCAAAATTCAGCTACAGGATTTTATGAAGTTGAACAAAATGATTTTCCCCCTTTTGGTGATGAAGATGCCAATTTGCATAAAGAATATGATGCACAATTGGCTGGCAACTCTAACATTATGTTTATGCAATATCAAGAAGATGATATGTCAGATACATGCGAAGGAGATGTCTTTGCAGTATTCACTCATTCACAAGCACAAGTAGCTCAACCACTTGCCAATGTGAAAAATGATGATTTTGTTCAAATCAAGGATTCTCAATGTTTTCCAGTTACTATTGCTAAGTGTGGGACTCCTATACCAAATCCCTTGAAAGACAACTCTATCTCGAAGGATGTCGTAAAAGATAAAAGTGTATGTACTCCTTTGACTACTGCCAATTTTTATGCACAAGTCAGTTCTTCTGCACCTACACCAAAGACTAGTGTTCCTCATGTTTTAAGTTCTCAAAATGAGAACCCAAATTCATCTTTAATGAATTATTTTCAGTCATTTGATATTCTAGACCATGCTAAGAAAACCAAAATACAAATGTCTGAGGTAGACTTTTTGAGGTCTAAACCAGATCAATTTGACTGTTTGGTCAAGTTTGTTAAAGAAAAAGATAATACCCCAAGAAGCCTTCCTAATTCTGATTCACTTCAAAATAACTTAGTAATTTCCCCTTCTCCTACAGAAAAGATAGAGCCATTCTACATCTCTTTGTTGATTAATGGTTTTAAGCTTAGTAATTATGTGATCGATTATGGGGCATCTGATAATGTTATGCTAGCAAAAGTTGCCAATTCTCTTGGCTTTACTTTGACTAAAACATTTGAAAGATGTTTCTCTATGGATAACAAGCAAATCCCCTTGATAGGTCAGATCAAGGACGCACAATTTGTGTTCGTTGCATTTCCAGAAAAGAAGATTAAGATGACGGTATTGGTAGCAGATGTACTGGCTTCTTATGGCATATTGTTGGGAAGAAATTTCTATAGAGATGTTGGGGAGAGTTAAGCATGGATAGGACTGAGGCACGTATTACCATCAAGGGAGAGGTTAAGAAGTTGTATCTTGAAAAAGAATTAAACTATATTCTTGTTAAATCTGATGATTAGTGGGATCAGATCCATTTTGAGTCATTAGGAATGGGTAACTATTTCTTGCATGCTAATGATGAGGTAGAGATTGTTCCTGAGATTGAAGGTATCTTTTCCCATAAAGAGGTTTCTAGTGATTGTGAGAGTACTATTATGGAGTCGATGGGATCTTCGCCTTCATAGTAGGAAATTCTTAATTTTGATATTGCTAACATTGGTAATCCAAATGATGTTTGGATGCTAGAATTTTATGGCAATTGTTCTTCTACCAGATCAGGAGCCGGTATTATTTTGGTTTCTCCTGAGGGAAATCTTTTCCCTTTCTCTTTCAAATTGTAGTTTGATAACACAAATAACACTGTTGAGTATGAATCACTTCTCCTAGGAATGAATGTTGCTCAAAAGAAGGGAATCAAGAACTTGCATGCTCAAGGAGATGTGAAGTTAATTGTGTGTCAAGTTCGGAATATATATCAAACTAGGAGCGATAGGCTATGGCATTATCGTAACCTGGTTTGGGATTTGATTGAGGCATTTCATGCCTTTGATATATGTGTTATCTCTTATGAATTTAATGATAGGGTGGATTCAATAGCAATATCTGCAACTTCTTTGGTTCCTCACAAAGATTTTTCAAGATCAACTTATGTTGTTGAATTTGTCATTCGGCCAAGTGTTCCTAACAACTCTAATCATTGGCAAGTGTTTAATGATGATCACCATGTAATAAATTTCTTGCAGACTGCTAACAATTTTGATGACCTATATTTTGAGGGCAGTCACTTCCCTTCAAAGGATGCAATTGAAAGAATTGATGCAAAAACAAGAGAGAAATTTTTGCAGTTGAAAGGAAATAAGATCCCTAAGGGTCTAGTTTCTTTAGAAAAGTTGTTTGACACGTATGACCACTGTGTCAAAAAGAAACAAAAATCAGTTGCAGGCTCAATGGAATATGAGCAGGTAAATATTGGCACTAAAGTTAACCCAAAGCTAGTCAACATCGGGAAGTGTTGTTCACAAGAAGAAAGGCAGAAATTTGTTGTGTTGTTGTGACAATATGTTGATGTCTTGGCCTACTCCTATGAAGACTTGAAGTCTTTCTGCCCAGAAGAACTTTGTCATGACACTCCATTAAAGCCAGGTGTCACGCCTTTCTGATAGAAGCAAAGGCAATATAATCCAAAGATATCAGATACCATCTTTGCTGAAGTTCAGAAGATGTTGAAAGCAAAGATAATTTTCCCCATTCATCATTCATCTTGGATAGCCAATATAGTACCTGTGCGTAAGAAGAATGGTGAGATTTGGATATGTATTGATTTTCAAAATTTGAATCAAGCATCCTTGAAACATAACTATCCTCTACTTGTCATGGATCATGTCCTACAAGCTGTTACTGGAGCAGAGATGATGTCCATGTTGGACGGATTTTTGGGTTATAACCAAGTAGAAATTCTAGAACACGATTAGCATAAGACCGCGTTTACTACACCTTGGGGTACCTTTGCATATCACAATATGCCTTTTGGGTTAATAAACGCAGGAGAAACTTTCCAATGTGCGATGGACGTGGCCTTCCAAATTTTTCTTGGTAAGTCCATTGTAGTCTATTTGGATGATTTGACTGTTTATTCTAAGAAACGTCAAAATCATTTCTTTCATATGCAACAAGTCTTAGAGAAGTTTCGTCGAAGTGGAATTTCCCTTAATCTGAAGAAATCTGTTTTTGGGGTTATTGAAGGTAACTTACTTGGGCATATTGTTTTGAAAGAAGGTATAAAAATTGATAATGAAAGAGTTAAATCTATTCGTGACCTTTCCTTGCCAACAAGTAAGATTGTCATTCATTCTTTCTTCGGCAAAGTGAACTTCTTGCGAAGATTTATTCCAAACTTTGCTGAACGGACTCATCACATAGTTAACATGATGAAAGGTAATTTTATTTTCAAGTGGACTCCCAAAGGAAAGAAAGCTTTCCATCAGATCAAGGAGGCCATGGAAAATGCCCCAGTCTTGGTATGCCCAGATTATACCAAAGAGTTTATCATGTATAGCTATGCATCAGATCATACCTGTTCGGCTATACTGATGCAGAAAAATAATGAAGGCCTGGAATCACCCATTGCATTAATGAGTTATCCACTAAAGGCTGATGAGTTGAAGTACTTAGAAATGGAGAAGCATTCTTTTTCCATGGTAAAAGAGGCGAAACATTTTAGGTTTTATATTCTGAATTCACATGTCATCGCTCTTGTTCCCAATGCTATTGTCAAGACAATTTTGATGCAACAAGAGTTTGGAACTAAAAGAGGCAACTTGGTTGCCAAGATTCAGGAATATGACATGGAAATCAATCCTACTAAATTGGTTCATGGAAAAGGTCTATGTCAGTTGATAGCTAACAACAAATCAATTGATGAAGTGGTGTTGGAAAATGAAGGTATGAATCAAGATCTTCCCAAAGTTCTATTTGTCAGTACCACTGATGAGTGGTATTTCAACTTGGCATATCTCTTAACATATGGGGACTGCCCTGCACACCTATCAAGGAAATAAAGGTGAATATTAACGCTTAAAGCAGTGAATTTTGTCCTATGGGACAATGGTTTGTACAAGAAAGGTCTAGACGGCAATTTCTTGCGCTGCATAGACAAACAACAAGTAAGATTGCTTCAAGCTTTTCATGATCTTTCTTATGGTGGACATTTTTTGACTCTTGTCACTGCACACAAAATCTTGTGTGCTAGATACTATTGGCCAACATTGTTTAAGGATACATACAGTTGGGTTCACAAGTGTGAGAAATGTCAGCAATTTGTGGGTAAGCCCAAACTAGTTGTGCTCCCTGTTAAACCAGTAGTAATTGAAAAGCCCTTTCAACAGTGGGGATTGGACTTCATTAGACCTATCAATCCGACATCTAGTGCAGGTCGCATATACATTCTCATAGCAATGGATTACTTCACCAAGTGGGTGGAGGCAATTCCAACTAAGCAAGCTACCTCGGTGGTGGTTTATCAATTCCTAAAGGAAAACATCATTTCAAGGTTCGGTGTTCCTCATAAGATAATAACCGATAATGCTTCATATTTTTCATCTTATAAGATCATTGATTTTTGTTTTGATTATGGTATTACCCTTTCACACTTATCTGACTATTATGCACAAGGAAATGGTCAGGCTGACTCAAGCAACAAGAATCTAGTTACTATTATGAGAAAGCTTGTTGATGAGAAACAACGGACTTGGCATAAAGCTCTCTATGATTCTTTATGGGCGGATCATATAACTTCAAAAAGAGCAATCAGTATGTCACCTTTTCAAATTTTGTATGGGTTGAATGTCGAGATTCCAATCACTGTGGAACTTCCAGCATTAAAGCTCACCAAGGCCATTGAAGATGAAACCTATCAAAATTTGTTTGATAAGCGGATTATGTTTCTTTCTCAGTTGGAAGAAACAAGAGAAGAAGTGGTTGATAGGATTGCTCAACACCAAAGTCAAGTGAAGGTTTTATTTGATAGGAAAACAACTTCTTGTGAGTTTTCAGTTGGTGATCAAGTCTTGTTATAGGAAACAAGGAGGGAACCAAAAGGTTTGCATGGAAAGTTTGACTCCTTATGGAGAGGTCCCTTCACTATTCATGAAGTATGTGGTGAGCATAGCTAGTTACTTGTATATGCGGATGGTACCCCGTTCTCGCTACCTCAAAGTGGAGAACATTTGAAGCTCTTTACTCAATAGAGAGCGATGTAAAGAAGTTGTACTTATTGTAAACTATGTATAGTCTTTTCTTTTTAGTCTTTTCGTCACCTGACTCTATAGCCCAATGGATACAGACACTTGGAGTTCTAGATTCTACAAGCTTCAAATGGTGCAGCTTGTTCCCTATTCAAAGCTGGCTATTGTCCTTGATTTCAGCATGGCCAAAATTGTGAGGCAACCCTACGAAACTGGTCCGTTTCGTACCTTACGACCTCCAGGAGAGATTGATCGACTTCATTGGTTAGCTCATTTATCTTTTCGCTTTTTTGTTTTTATTGTTTTCTAAGTTTTTAAGATTTGCAATTTTTCCTACAGGTCGGACTTTAAAGTCCAACCTGCAAGGTTCCTTTTTTTTCAAAGGGAATTGCACATCGGACTTTAAAGTCCGATGTGCAAAGTTTTGATCCTTCCCTTGCAATTTGGACTTTAAAGTTTGATCTGCAAGTTGTCTGGTCAAAAAGATGCATGTCAAACTTTAAAGTCTGACTTGCAAGGGTTTTATTCCTGCATGTCGGACTTTAAAGTCTGACATGCACTGCGTGTTTAGTAATTAATGGCCACATTAAATGCTAAATTAGGGGTTATTTATTTTAGTTTTGGGGTTTATTTCTTCATTTTTATTTACATTTTCCCCTCTGTGTGTGCCTTCTCATCTCTCCTCCATTTTTGCTTGCCAACCTTGTGGATTTATCGGGTCTTCATTAATTTTTTCTCTCACCGTCGCAGATTGAGGTAGGTTTTTGTTTTTATTTCAGGTTTTTTTTGTTTTTGTTTTTTTCGTGCTTTCCCTTTCCCTTCTGCCTTCATTTTTATGTTTTGCTTGGTCATTGTCTTCGGAGGGTAATCGGGCTTTAAAATCCGATTACCCTTTTTAATCTTTCTTCCCCCTAGCCTGCACACCGAGTTTTAAAGCTCAGTATGCAGGCTGATTAATGGAGATCCCTCACATATTAGATTTTAAAATCTGATATGCAGGAGGATAACCCTCGCACATCAGACTTTAAAATTTGATATGCAAGGGGAGAGATTTTTTTAGTTAACATGTCAGGTTTTAAAACCCGACATGTCAATCAGTTACTTTTCCCCTACTAGCACATCGAACTTTAAAATCTGATGTGCTAGTATTTTGCAATGATTTACATCTGCACATCAAACTTTAAAGTTTGATGTGCTAATGATTTTTCCCAACTTGCACATCGGACTTTAAAGTCTGATGTGTCGATGACTTTCCCCTATTTGTACATCAGACTTTAAAGTCTGATATGCAAGTAAAGATGTTTTATCTTTGCACATCGGATTTTAAAGTCTAATGTACAAATTTTGTCTCCTAAAGTGCAAATCAGACTTTTTTCCTCGACCTGCTATTTTTGACAGTTTTTACTCCCAAGCCTATTCTGAGTCCGATTTTTTGATCCAATTGATAAAAGTTGATTTTATTGATAATGATAACTATCAAAGAGGCTAATATTTAGTATTGAATGTAGTCGTTTGTAAATGTCGAATCCCTCTCATGACAAATCAGAACCTTCTTCAAGTCAGTTGGAATCTTCATAGGGAAAAACATCAACAGGGAAGATGAAGTACAAGTATGACAAGTATTTGAATTTGTACCCGTAAAGTTGAGTGGATTCAAACATCAAGGAAATTAAATACACAGAAATTGGTCATGTTAGTATGTAGGACTTTGTTGATCAGGTTGAGAAAGCTCCTTCTTGCGTGACAAACTTGATCAAATCTGAGCTACATAAGTATGCTTCCTTCCCAGTTGCAGCTCATGGTCTTGATTTTGTACTTGTAGTAGTGGATCACTTCAATCCAAATATGAGACAGGTTAGGGATGCTGATCAAAATGTGATCTTGACTTTGGATAGTGTTTTCTTCAATAGTGTTTTCAAAGGTTCTATGGTTGAGGAAGTAGCTGACTAAGTTTGAAGAATTCCATAAATCGAATGAGAAAGAGAAAGATGAATAAAGCGTCCCCTCTTAGCTTTTTCTTTTTATGCAGTTGCATCATTAGATGTTGCTAGTTTTCTTGCAGCTACACATTTTCCTCATGTTGTAGTTGTAGTAAAGTGGGACTATGCAGTTGAATTAGTCAACTATGACCACATTTTTCTCCACTTTTCTTATTTAAGGAGGACCTCATTTGTAAATATTTATCTTTTTCATGCTAAGCAAAACTCTACAGAAACTAAGACTTTGAGCTTTTGTTGTGAAGATTCTATTAAGAAAATAAAGAAAGCAATTTTGTTTGATCTCAAACTTTGTGTTGTGTCAAGAAAATTGTTTATATGAGATAATGTTCTTATGTCCATTACTTGTATATGATCTTTACTTCTCTGATATTGGAGATACTTTTATGTAGTTAAAGAGCTCTTGAATCATGCAAGTAGACTATGTGCTCTTTGCATATTTGGGAAATTTTTTGATAATTGAGTGATTAGTGGTAGGCTTTGTATTAATATAGTTACTTGTAGTTTAAGGGATTAGGAATTTATACTTGAAGACATTGAGCTGCAAGTTAAGTTTCTAATTATTCGTAATAATTAGTTTGAGTTAGTGTTACATTCAAGGGAGACTTTGTGCTACTTGATAGTAAGTTTTAGTGTAGTTTGTTAGTTCCATTATTCTTTTCTTTAAATATCCAAAGAGATAGAGAAATTGTAACAAGGTGGAGGGAGAATACTTATACTCTCATAAAAGAGAGTTACATGCCCAATACCAACCTATAGATTTTGATTTCTTATTAATTAGAGAAGAGATTTCAAAGGGAACCTCCCCTTGATGAGAGGAGAGATTAATTTCTCAACATAGCTATGTGTGAAATATATATTTTACCATTGGTACGTTGGTGAAAAAATATTCACGCAACAATGTGTTAGCCATTGTTCTCAACTCATTAATAGCAATAGCCTTCATTTTGTAAGTTGATGGTAGGGCTCTTAGAAATTTAGAAACAATTTTATCTTTGCTCAAAGTTCCACCACAACATTGAATTCCCATAACAATCACATTTACCTTTTCCATGAATGCAGTAATCCTTTCATCTTCATTCATCTTCAGGTTTTCATATCTCACTTGATAACCATCAAGTTTAGAAATCTTCACTGTAGGGCCACCTTCATTAAGAGTCTCCAATTTATCCCATATAGCCTTTCCAGATGATTTATTAGTTAATCTTATTATTTTCTGGTCAAAAAGTGCACACAAGAGGGCTTCTCTTGCTCTACAGTCATTCTCAAGCTCCTTATCCAAGTTTTCTAGAAGAGGATTTCCAAATGTAGGATTATGAGGTGTGACACCATTCTATGTGATCTCCCAAATCTCCTTACCAAGACATCTCAGATGAGTCTCCATTCAAATCTTCCATACTGTGTAATGTATTCCATCAAGCCTAGGAATATGTCTCTGAAAGATAGCTCCAGATGAACTGGATGAACTTGAACTGTTAGACGCCATAGGATCTTGTTCAAATGGTTAAGCCTTTTGCAAAGAGGACCAAAGCTCTGATACCAATTGTTAGATAGTTCAAATAACTAGAAGATAAATGAGAGGTGGGGGGGAATCAGTTGTCATAGATTATTGGAACCCAAAACATTAAAACTAGAATGCTTAAAACAAATACCAAAATAGCAGTTAAGCCAATTAAGCATAAACAATAATCAAATAATAAATACCATCCACAAGATACCAGAAAAAACCAGGATGGGAAGCCTACCCATAGTTAGATAATACTCCTACAGTAAGTATGTGAATTACAATTGAGGGGCCTGCACTTGCAGGAAGGCCAACAACCTAGAGTGCACTGCTCATCACAAAAGGAGTCTCACTAACTACATAGAAATCCAAACTACAATCCAAAGAAGTGTTAAAGTACAAAAGATAGCATCTCCTATGCTTGAGTAAAGTTTCGGTTAAGCTCAATATTGGAGGAATAAATCCTCTTACATAAACCCAATTCGATCTCCAATGATCGACCAAATCCTGTAACTGAATGATATTAAATTATTCACATATTACATCTCATTCTCATTACCATAATCTTATTCCATGATTCTGAACATTGTAATCTACAATGAGATCTTACATTATATATACAAACCCTTGACCATAGACAATTAGGTCGGCTATGAGACAATAAACCAATTACATAAATACAAAACATGTCAGCCTAAGATCAAATAAATAATATCCAACACATAAGACATCCCGAAAATGTATCGAGAGGTCCAATCCACATGCTTCATTAAACTACTCCATAACCTAGACAAACCGGGACCCAATAAAGGTCAACACACTACAACAATGATCTCCAATCACCAAGTCTTGAAAATGATCACCAACAACATCTAGAAACCATGCCGGAAGTTGCACCAACACCACTTATGCAATTCATTAAAGATCTTCATCAAAAGCTCTGTCGGTGAAACCCTCACCGAAACCAAAAACCAAGCTTCTAAGAAAATAGGATAGCATCTGATCACCAAACCAAAACCAACTTACTAGATAGGAACATGTATCATGAATAAGACAATTCCATAACCAAACTATACCAGAGCCTAGTGAATCATGCCAGATCCAAATCAACCAGAAATCACTCAACCTACAAGGACCAAAAGGGTGCCGATAAAGAATCCAAATAGATAGTGTTGGCATCAATGACAAAACATCAATGCAACACATAATCAATTCCTCCAAATGGCCAACAATAACAAGGTTGGCTAAACCCTCAACCCTCAACTCATAATTATAAGAATTACATTACACGATATAAAGATCGATCACTAGACAAATATTATGATTTACATTACATAGAATAGACCTAATTCAAATTCCCAAACAATTAAATCCATCAGAAATCTTGCCAAAATCAATCGCAGCACGTTACACCAACTGGGAAAAATCCTCAGTGTCAATAACACAAAATATCCTACCGGATCAAAATAGGATCATCAAATCTTCATGCTAGCCATTGCGAAGCCACCAAACAATTGGGACACAATCAAGAGCACCTTAAGAACCATTTCTAGAAGCTGCATCAAAACCACTTAACCATTCCATCAAGTATCACCAACTGGGACCAAGAACATCAACCAGCAGTCTAGAACATAATTAGTATCTTCCAGAGCACCAAATCATGAACCAATTGAATATGGCATACATATAATCATCATTAATATCCTTCCAAAACCAAATCCAATGATTTGGACATACTAGAGTAGAATCTCTGATAATCTCTGCCAAAACCATGTCCAATCAGACTAGGTTAGTAGCCAAATGAAGCAATGTTGACATCAATGATAGCACAATCATTTTTTGCATATTACCAACAACCATTTGTATATATATTTACTAATATGCATTGTCATCTCTATATGATACACACAAGAATTTTTCACTTGTGCTTCAAATTTTGAATGCCTGCTGCCACAAACAATTATAAACACATATGTATCTCTATTTTTTATTATATTTTGCCTCCATTTTAATCTGCCTATATTCATGAATGTCTACATGTGCTCATGAATGCCTGAATGCAATGTATTGATCTTATTTAAATATCTCTATATCTATGTACAATTGTATAGCTAAATTAGATGTACGTATGTTTAACATACTCTCAGTTCATCAAAGATAAAAGAATAGGTGCAAATGGCTATGGCCCCATGCATAGCTTGTAGCTATAAATGTTTAGAAAAATATGAGAAGTTTACATATTTTTTTCAAAGTTATGCTTGAAACCCACATGACCAAATTGGTAAAATCTAGACTCGTTTGCCTCATTCCCCTCTTATGGAGCTTATTTATGTCACTTGTAGCTACATCATGTGACTCGTTGACTTTCCTCATGTATAGAATCTCGCTAGCCTTTACGCTTGTTTTATATGATCTATTCAATAAACATGTCATATCACAAGGACCCACAGGTGATGAATGACAAGTCTACCTTCTTGCCATAGAAAAGAAATTTAAGTTGGACCATGGTTGGCATCAATTTGTAATTGATCAAAACCTAGAACATAGTGATTTCCTTCTTTTCAAATATATATGACACTCTTATTTCAAGGTTATCATCTTTGACAAAACTAGCTATCAAAAAAACTTTGTTGTTGATTATCACCACAACCATCCTACTCCAAAATGTATCTTCATTGGAACAATCAAACATAAACTAATTACTTATTTCGTTTGCAACCATGACAATGTCGATGCATCTAACAATTCCAAGAAGAAAAGAAAACAGAGCCACCATCCTTCTAATTGCGATTAGTACAATTCCTCTTCTTCGTTGTGCAAAAAAAGAGATGGTGCATTTTTTACTAGCATATTCAATTTTGTCGTGGCTTCCCCATTGTCTCTAGATAATTCTTGTTTTGAATTATCTATTGCTAAACTTAGCACACAAAGGCAACAACCTTCAAAAGAAAATACCATAAGTTGCAACTCACTTTGCTTTAGACAAACCTTTTACTACAATGATTATAAAGCAATGGAATGTTGGTGGTCCATTCCTCATGGAAAAAAAAAATTCTTCTTATTCTTCCACTTTAGATTTTTTTTAATAATTACTCATTTCAATGTTGTCAACTAACATTTTCACATTTGCTTTGCTTGCCTCATTCAACCATATATTTACATTTAATAGAATTGGTTTTTATGTCATTTCCAAGTGCAAAAATTTCTAAAAGAATCAACATGCACACTATGTCTGCCTCGTCAGCAAACACAAGTTACCCTCTCAACTACAAATAGATGCTCGTGGGATGTTAAATGCATAATCGATAACAACACACCAATCTTTTTTGCATGATGGAGGAAATTTGTTTATGAAAGCAACTTGAATGAGGATGATGTTTGCATCTTTGAGCACCATCGTAAAACTTCTTTTCAAATCCATATATTTTCTCTCCAAAACAGAGGTAAATCAAAAAGACACTTCTTTGAGTTTCTTCTTCACATATATGCATTCAAAATTTGTTCAAACTCCCATTTCCAATAAAATTATAACAAACCCAACATTTAAATTTGCTTGCAAGATAGTCCATTTGATGGTGTTCTTATAGTCACCTTCCTTGTCTGCTTCATCACTTCTTAAGACATTTTTTGTCATTGAATTGTCAAACCTTTTGCTAATTTCATACTATAGTCAGTGCACAAAACTTGACTATACAATTAATGCTATTATCTATAATGTTTATTGAATACGGTTCCTAACAAACATAAACAAACATGTTTTATTTCATATTTCCATATTTATTATTCTTGTATTTTACTGATATTTTTTATTACAGAAAAAGTAGGTTTTGAAGGGACCTGAAACCCTTTACATTGTTGGCATTCACAAAACTGGTTAATCCAGTGAACTGGAATACTAGCTGAGATTTATCATTGATGACTAACATTGACCAGTGGAGTGGTGTATCTCAGTAGGAAAGGTGATGTCTTGTAAACAAAATGGAAGAAACATCAGAAGTAGATGATCAAGGTTCAATCATCTCAAGGGAAGACAAACTAAGCTAACTAGACTGTCATTCAAGACAATCGATGTTAAGGTCAGATCTTCAAGTTGGCCATTCCGATGATGATGAAGTCACAAAAGGTGACTTAGGCAAGAAGTCTTGAGATTCTTGTTGGTATTTTGGATGTGTTGCATTGGTTTTGTCATTGATGTCAACACTTTTCAACACTTATCAACAATAGAGATCTTTGGTTATGTTCACCGACATGTTCAATGACTTATGCACAGTCACCGGTATTTGGTTCACTGATAGGTTATATTGTTCACCGACACTGAGGATGATTTGTTATCATCTGGAGATTACTTGGTTATGTTGAAGACATGTTTTGGACACTTGATTTTGGTGTTTTGGTTATTGGTCTAAATCGAGTTTGCATATTTGTTGTTACCAACAAATAGGTCTAGGTTATGAACCGACAACCGTTATCTATTCCAAATCAGCACAACACGTTATGAAGATGTTTTGTTTATTGGTTATTATTGTAAATGCATTGAGCTGACATGATACATCACATATTGATTCATTTATAATTGATTTAATTGTAATATTCTTAGTGAGCCGACCTACACATTTGGTCTTAGGTTTTGGTATAAATGTAAGCTCTCATTTGTGAGATTAATATGAGTGTGGAAGAGGAATATAATAAGGTATTTGCAAATATAAGAAAAGATATACATGCAAACATCATTTGAAGATTAAAGGACGGTTTTGAAGAAGACAATCAGAGCTTAACCGGTACTGAATCCAGCATATGAAGATGTTAGTTTGAGCAATACTTTATCATTGGATTTAACCATCCAATTGTAGTCAGTGTGACTCTCATTTTGTGATTGAGCAATGAGCTCTAGGCAGTTGGCCTTTCTGCATGTGCAGACCCCATATTGTACACACATACTATCTACAGTAGTATCATTTGATTGTGGGTAAGGTTTCCCATCATGGTTTTTCCCCTTACAGGGTTTCCACGTACAAATATTTGTGTCATGTGTTGTGGATGTTATTTATCTTTCTGTTTCATGTACTAAACTTTATCGGTACTGTTATTAACTATTAAACTATCAACCGACATTAAGTTAGGTTCACCGGTATTATGCATCAAGTTTTATTAAGTTATATTTGGGTTGAAATTAATAGTCAACTGATTCACCCCCCCTCTTAGTTGTCTCCGGGTCCTAACAGTTCTATGCAAACCGGAACCTCATTGACAAAAAAGAAAAGAGGCTTGATGCAAGTACTACAAATCGGTATCAAAGGATGAACCAGTAATGAAGAGTGCAGAGGTATACTGGTAGACTGGTGAAGTAGAAGGAAGATAGGTGGTTACCGTAAATCTTAGAGTGGTGATTGGTTACACAGTTGCAATGGCAAAAGATAAGTTGGTGAGTTTGTGTAAACACCAAACTAAAGGTTGGTGAACTCAATCTCAGTCATCATGTAGTTAAGCCTTGATTTCTTGCGGATTTTTTGGTTTGCATTTAAAATATTGAACTCAACCTAGAAGTCACTATTTTTGGGGGATGCAATGGCAAATTTGCATGAGTAGTTGGTGGAATTGGTGCAGGGCGTGCAGAGGAATATTTGGAAAGATTTGAATTTCAAATCTACCGAGTGATTAGGTGTAAACTGATTGAGGAATCAATGAGTATGTGTTGGGGCGATATGGTATAAAGGTTTTTGGTGAAAACTAAAATGATTGATCATGAAAATTGAAAAGTGCAATTCTGAGGAGAGACAATCCAACATGCAGAGTGAAGTGTGAGGAAGTGCTAAATGTTTTAGCAGAGCAGAGTGTGTGTGAAGTAAACCAGTAGAGTGCACAGTTGAGGGTATGAGCAGACACAACCGGTGCAAAACTGCTAAGTGAATAGAAGAGTGGTGAAGAGAGTGTGCAGAGCTCAGATAGTGTGAAGAACAATGATATAATGCAGAGCACTAGAAGAGTGCAGAGCAAGTGTGATGCAGAGAACTGGTAGAGTGCAGAGCAAGTGTAATCAGTGGTCAAACTAAAGATTTTCATTTGGATCTGATCTAGCTATCAGTAGCTATTCTACCAAATCAACTTCATGTTGATTTCTAACCATTGCAACTCAAAATCCCTTAGCCAGATGGACTTTAATAGGTCCCTTTGTAAAATCCCTTAACCGGGTGACATCTTAGATGATGATCCTAAGTCCTTTAACAACGCTACCTCTAACAGAGTAAAGGTTCTAACAGGCCTTAAATAAAATCCCTTAACCAAGTGACACCTAATAGTGTCTTTGTAATGTCCTAACAAGGATGGTTCCTCACCGGACGTACTCCAGAAGAGTGCAAATTTTGTGTGTTTCTACTCACACCATGGTTTTCTCCCATTTGGGTTTCCATGAGATAAATCTTGGTGTTATTGTGTATCTTTTCATGCATGCATGTTCTTCTAGAATAACTGTTTGTATTGATGAAGATTAAGCTAGTGCAGACTTAAGTTAAAAGGTTTTAATTTAGTAAAATTGGTAAAGTGTTGATTCAACCCTCCCCTCTCAGCATCGGTTGGGACTAACAATTGGTATCAGAGCCTTGGTCCTTAGATTTAGAAGAGCTTAACAACTTAAAGAAAGATCCAAGATGATGTGAAAGGAGGGTCCTAAGTTCTCTAAGGAGAATTACACCTTATGGTGTAGTAGAATGAAGCTCTACCTAAGAACCCTGGGAGCTCAATACTAGAATCATGTAATCATAGAGTATAATGAACCTACAAGGTTTCTCACTACAGATCAAATCAAAGAAAGGCAAGACAACACTGTAACTATGGATTTGATTTCTAGAGCTCTATCTAATAATGAGTATGTTGAGGTTCAAGATCTGAAAAACAACCTATGAGATGTGGAATAAGCTGAAGACTATTTATGGAGGAGATCCTCATGTTCAAAAGGCTAAAGTGGACAACTTGAGAGGCAAATTTGATGAGATGAGGATGCATGAAGGAGAAAATGTAGAACAATATAGAAAAAGAATAAAGGATGTAGTAAATTCCATCAGAAGTATGGAGGAAAGATTGAAGAAGATGATGTTGTCAGCAAAATCTTGAGAACCTTGCTACCACAATATGCCATAAGGGTTTCTACAATTCAGGAACTCAGATCCTTGGGAACAATTAGTGTTTCACTTGACTCACTAATTGGTAAGTTGATTGCCTTTGAACTGAGCAACTATGATAATAGTGTACCAAAGATTGATGCTACCTTCAAATCTTCCATGATGTCTACATCAACAAGGAGAAGAAAAGACACTGGAAACAGTTCTACTACAAAAACTGGTCATTCTCATGAATATGACAACCTGTTATCTAAAGAAAAGGAATAAGATGAGATTGAAGCTCTATTAGCAAGAAGGCTGCCAAGAGGAAAAGGAAAGTATAAAGTTAAACTTCCCTTGAAGTGTTTCTCTTACAATAAAATAGGTCATATTGCATCCAGATGTCCTGATAATGATAGGAAGGATAACTTTAGAAGCTACAAAGACAAGAACAAGAAGGAGTGCTATCTTGCAGAAGGAGTTACCGATGAAGAATCAGAAGGATCTGATGGAGATGGAATTGCATTTGTAGTGGTAAAGGAAGATACAGAGGAAAGTGATATAGCACTGATCTCTAGTTCAAACCAATGTGGAGACAAGAATGTGTCATGGAAAAGTAAGAAATAGAATTGCATCTCTCAATCCATAGTTGAGGCAGAGTATGTGGTTGTTGCAATCAACTGTACAGAGGTAGTATGGATCAAGCAATTATTGGAAGGTATCCAAGAAAAGGTTATTGAACCCATGGTGATTCACTATGACAATACCAGTGCTATCGACATATCCAAGAATCCGATGATGCATTCCAAGACAAAGCATATAGCTATCAAATACCACTACCTCAAGGAACAGGTTCAAGACAAGGAAGTGAGGTTGGAGTATATACCAACAAAAGAACAAGTGGTTGATATCTTCACCAAGCCACTATAGAAGGACACCTTTGAATACCTCAGAGGTAAGCTAGGGGTGATACCCCTACCCTCATTAAAGTAAGTGAACAAGGGCTCTACATCAATCTGGTATTTCTTTATAAAAAAAATTCTCTGAGACTAGATTGATAAGTGTGGACAACTCCGGTTATGAGAAGTAGTCTTGTAAGTGTATTGAAACACATATTTGACATTGTTGTCAAAGAGGGATATTGGTCATTATTATAGTGTTTGAGTATTGGTAAGTAGTGTTGAGCAGAAGTTGTTGAAGCAGAGGGTTGCCAAAAGTGGTTAGAGTGCTTTGTTGGAAACAGAGTATTGCCAGTGTCAGGGGGAGATATTCATTACTTAGAGAAGAAGTAATAACCAGTACATAAATAAAGAAAGAAATGAAGAAAGTACATGCAGGAGAAACTAATAAGACATATTCTGAAGTTTTGCCATCAATGCCAAAGGGGGAGATTGTTGGCATTTACAAAATGGTTAATCCAATGAACTGGTATTTATCTGAGATTTGTCATTGATGACTAACACTAACTGATGGAGTGGTATCGATGGAGAGGTGTATCTTAGTAGCCAAGGTGATGGCTTGTAAACAACATGGAAGAAACATCAGAGGCAGATGATCAAGGTTCAATCAGCTCAAGCGAAGACATACTAAGCTAATCGGTCTGTCATTCAAGAAGATCAATGTTAAGGTCAGATCTTCAAGTTGGCCATTCTAATGATGATGAAGTCATAAAAAATGACTTAGGCAAGAAGGCTTGAGGTTCTATGCAAACTAGAACCTCATTGACAAATAGAAAAAGAGGCTTGATAAAAGTACTGCAAACTGGTATCAAAGGATGAACTAGTAATGAAGAGCACAGAGGTATATCGGTAGATCAGTGAAGCAGAAGAAAGATAGGTGGTCACCGTAAATCTCAGAGCAGTGATTGGTTACATAGTTGAGATGGAAAAAGATGAGTTGGTGAGTTTGTGTTAACGCCAAAATAAAGGCTGGTGAAGTCAATCTCAGTTATTATGTAGTTAAGCCTTGATTTCTTGTGGATTTTTTGGTTCGCATTTAAAAGACTGAACTCGACCCAGAAGTCACTATTTTTGGGG
Organism: Cryptomeria japonica; assembly: GCF_030272615.1. Taxonomy (NCBI): domain Eukaryota; kingdom Viridiplantae; phylum Streptophyta; class Pinopsida; order Cupressales; family Cupressaceae; genus Cryptomeria; species Cryptomeria japonica. Next base: position 103,099,103 of record NC_081406.1, on the reverse strand, counting down.
GATGCAGTGGAAAATTTACATGAGTAGTTGGTGGAATTGATGCAGGGTGTGCAGAGGAAGATTTAGAAAGATTTGAATTTCAAATCTACCAAGTGATTAGGTGTAAACTGATTAAGGAATCAACGGGTATGTGTTGGGGGAACATGGTATAAAGGTTTTTGGTGAAAACCAAAATGATTGATCGTGAAAATTGCCAAGTGAAATTTTGAGGAGAGACGATCCTGTTGGTATTTTGGATATATTGATATGGTTTTGTCATTGATGTCAACACTTATCAACATTTGAAGTTTTGGTTATGTTCACCGGCAAGCAAGTGACTTATGCACAGTCACCGGTATTTGGTTCACCGGCAGGATATATTGTTCACCGGCACTTGGAATGATTTGGAGATTACTTGGTTATGTCAAAGACATTGTTTGGACACTTTGTCTTGGTGTTTTGTTCATTGGTATATTTGGGTTTTCATATTTGTTGTTACTGGCAAATAGGTCTAGGATATACACCGGTAGGCATATCTATTCTAAATCAGCACGACACATCATAGAGATGATTTGTTGTTATTAAAAATGCATTGAGATGACATCATACATCGGATATTGTTTCATTTGTAATTGATTTTATTGTAATATCTTTTAGTAAGTTGACCTACTCAATTGGTCTTAGATTATGGTATAAATGTAAGATCTCATTTGTGAGATTAATATATGTAAGGATAGAGATTGTAATAAGGTATACACGAATATTAGTAGAGCTATACATGCAAACATCATTCAAGACTGAAGGAAGGTTAGAAGAAGACATATTAGAGCTAAACTAGTACTGAATCTAGCAAATGAAGATGTTATTTTGTGTCATACATTATCATTGGATTTAATCATCCAATTGTAGTCAGTGTGAATCCCATTTTGTGTTTGAGCAGTGAGCTATAGGCACTTGGCCTTTCTGCATGTGCAGACCCCTTATTGTACACACATACTATCTATAGTAGTATCATCTGATTGTGGGTAAGGTTTCCCACCGTGGTTTTTCCCCTTACAGGGTTTCCACCTACAAATATTAGTGTTATGTGTTGTGGATGTTATTGTCTTTCTATTTCATGCATTAATCTTTATCGGTACTACAATTAACTAATAAACTATCTACCGACATAAAGTTTGGTTTATCGGTATTAAGCATAAAGTTTGGTTAAGTTGATTTTGGTTTGAATATATTAGACAACTGATTCACCCCCCCCCCCCCCCCCTCTCAGTTGTCTCTAGGACCTAACAGATCCAACGTGCAGAGTGAAGTGTGAGGAAGTGCTAAATGTCTTAGCAGAGTAGAGTGTGTGTGAAGTAAACCAACAAAGTGCAGAGTCGAGGGTATGAGCAGAGAACCGGTGTATTGCAGAGCAGACACAACCAGTGCAGAACTGCTAAGTGAATAGTAGAGTGGTGAAGAGAGAGTGCAAATCTCAGATAGTGTGAAGAGTGAAGATAGAATGCATAGGATCAAAAAAGTGCAGAGAAAGTGTGATGCAGAGAACTAGTAGAGTGCAGAGCAAGTGTAACCGATGGTTAAACTAAAGAGTTTCATTTGGATCTGATCAAGCTATCAGTAGCTATTCCATAAGATCAACTTCTTTTTGCTTTCTAACCATTGCAACTCAAAATCCCTTAACTGGGTGGACTTTAACAGGTCCCTTTGTAAAATCCCTTAACCAGGTGACATCTTAAATGATGATCCTAAGTCCTTTAACAAGGCTACCTTTAACAGGGTAAAGGTTCTAACAGGCCTTAAATAAAATCCCTTAACTAGGTGACACCTAACAGTGTCTTTGTAATCTCCTGACATGGATGGCTCCTCACTAGGCATACTCTAGAAGAGTGCAAATTTTGTGAGTTTCTACTCACACTGTGCTTTTCTCCCATTTGGGTTTCCACAAGATAAATCTTGGTGTTACTATGTATCTTTTCATGCATGCATGTTCTTCTATAATAACTGTTTGTATTAATAAATATTAAGTCAGTACAGACTTAAGTTAAAAGGTTTTAATTTAGTAAAACTGGTAAAGTGTTGATTCACCCCTCCCCTCTCAGCACCAGTTGGTACTAACATACATAAGGTTAAAACCAAAGTTCTTTTTTTTAAAACTATTTTTACTACAACAAAACAAAACAAAAAATATTAGTATTGTGGTTCTCACTCCTTAATCTATCTAAATGATATATTGTATTTCTCTTCTTGTTATGACCACACAAACATAGATACTTTTATCATAATTCATATCTATTTTTTTCTTTATGGATCTATGTACAGGCCAAATTCCTATATTATATTGTTGTTAACTTTAATTATGTTGGTCAATACAACCAAGTAGATATAAGTGAATACACAACAATGTACCTTTCATAGATTTTCCTTTCATTGCCTATGCTCAATGTTTTGATGGTTGCATTGGTATTATATCTAGATTTTCTCCCACAGGTATAGATTTTACACCTCTAATTTGTTCTCTCATAACAAATAGCTGGCTTCCATGGTCCAACCTTACATTTACACAAAATTTCTGCTTGTCTTCCTCTCTTACCTTTTTCACCTTTCACGCACATTATATTCCTTACATATTGCACATTAAATATAGGTGCCAACTCAACAAGCCATTCAACAACTTTCACCATTGCAATATGTACACAACATGCATTGTCCAATGCATGCATAAGTAACATAATTCTCCTTCCCATTTTCTATGATTATTTTCTCTTTTAGTTTTGAAATAACCCTTTCACTTCTCAAAAAAAAGGTGTGAGTTGCTTTTTTAATTATTGTTATTCCATTCCTAAAATTGCATGTCCCTGCACCATATACTTTTTTTATGCAACATAGTTTACATTTGCATAAAATGTCAACATGTTTATTCTCTCTTATGATGCTATCACTTACAACTTTTGTTTTGAATAGAACTTATAACTCATAAATACCAATCAATTGTTATTAGTTTTGTCATGCCCAAAATTTAGGGCAAAAATGGAATGATTTTTTTTTTTTTAATACTAGTTAATTAACAAGTTCGCTAACACGACATGCACTAATGTAATTGCCATATCTATATCCGAGCTAATTCTGATACAAACCAAGTATCAAAAAATTAATTAAATTTTATTTGCGGAAATCTAAATGGTTAAATTTTATTTTCACAAGTTACCTAGTCCATAGATTAATTAAATCAAACTCATTAACTATAGAAGGTGAAGATAAATTTAATCTCCTATAAGACCTTATAGTCTAAAATCCATTTTTTTATCAATAACTTAATAATCATTTAAGGTGTCATTTTATTTAGATAATTTAATTAACACGGGCAAAATTAATTACGAGTAACTATTACTCGCTTTTAGAAAGCCAATTAAAAATTATCCAATCTAACCTCAAGTGGAAGGTGCTTGAATTACTTCCTTTAATATCCATTTTAAAATTTAATGCCCTAATTAAATTACTAGGGCATAATTAAGTATTTATCACACTAAATACTTTTAAAAATATAAGACTAGGCTTTATTCTTAAATTTATATATTTCTCTTTTTTTTTTTACTTCCTATTAGTAAATCATATAGAGGTATTTAAATATTTAAAACTCTATTTAAATACATACTCAAAAATATAACCTATATATATATATATATATATATATATATATATATATATATATATATATATATATATATATATATATATATATATATATATATATATATAATCCTCTAAAATATCTTTCCAACTTAATAGCCAATTTGCCCTCCAACCCTAATTAGGGATTCTTTCTTTTTTATATGAAAAGACTCTAAACTAAATGAATTAACATATTATTTTATTTTATTACCCTAGCCCTACCCGGGCTAGGGTTTAATATTTCTTTGATTACTTTTTTTTTTACACAAGGTCGAAACCCATTGGCGGTGGCCATGAAAAAAAAATTTTGGATGCAGGTTTTTAAAGGGGCGACGGGGGCCAAGGGCACCACTGTGTGTCCACACAGTGGCGGCGTGGCACCACTGTGTGTCCACACAGTGGGAGCCACTGGTGGCCCACACCACTGTGTGTCCACACAGTGGCGGCCACGGCTGACACTGTGTGTCCACATAGTGGGAGCCGTAGTAGCCCACACTGTGTGTTCACACAGTGGAAGCCGCGAGGCCCTCACTGTGTGCACACACAGTGGGGTCCGCGTGCAAACAAAAACTCCCCTTTTTTTTTTGTTCAAAAAGATAAAAAAAAGTTTTATTTTATTTTACTATTTTTTTTTTATATTTTATATATATATAAATACACACACACACACACACACACACACATATATATATATATTTATATATATATATATATATATATATATAAATATATATATATATATATTTATATATATATATATTTATATAAATATATATATATATATAAATATATATATATATATTTATATAAATATATATATATATATTTATATAAATATATATATATATATAAATATATATATATATATTTATATAAATATATATATATATATATATTTATATAAATATATATATATATATATAAATATATATATATATATATATATATATATATATATATATATATAAATATATATATATATATATGTATGAATATATATATATATATTTTCCTCAATAAGTTATACATGCAAAAAATTTCTTGCTAAAACAAAATAACAAAGGTAAATCATTATGTTAAATCAAATTATATATATATATATATATATTTCTATATATAACCATATAAATGGTAAATGAGCTTAGGCTTTTTTTTTTTTTCTATTATTTTAAATGCTAATAAAAAATGAAGTAAATCTACTGCTAAGCTATTTATCATAACACATCGGAAATATATATGTTTTATTTTCTTCTTCTGAACTTAGGAAATACTATTTTAGGAATACATTATACTTTTCTAAAATAAATATATTCATTGATTTCTCAACTAATTCAGTAGCTAACTAAGCATTCTTTTTTTTTTATTTAAAAGCTAACAGCAAATACAAATCATGTTTTTCTGCAATTAAAATGGAGATAGATTCTCAGCTAAAAGAAGAACCCAGATCTAAATAAAACTGATTTTTCCATATTACAAAAACTATTGCAAGAAGTCCAAAAGTAACCTTTCTTTTTTTTAAAACAGAAATAGAAATTTATCTAGCTTTTTACACACTAAAGATATTCTACAACATTTATAGGATGTTTCTTTATTTAACTACAATAACAAATCTCCAATATATTTTCAAAATTACAACTTGCCTCTCATTTCAATGAATGAGGGTGTATTTCTCCTATAAAAAAAAACTAATAACTGCAAATGAAATTAGATTTCTTCAACAATAATCTTCTGCAACCTTTCTCTTTTCCTATTCTTTTCTCCTGACATTCGTGCATAATAAATCACAAATATGACCATGGAGTGCTCACCTCCCAGCCTAGGCTAACTGGTAGCCACCCCCGAGCTCGGAGAACCAAGCCCTAGACGGGTAACAAACATGCAAACACATAGAAGGCATAAATACACACACAGATATTCAGACACTCTCCCAACTTAGCTACACAGCACCACACTTTGGTGATGACCTTTTTAAGGGTGGTAGTGGACCAATACCTTGAGGAGAACTGCAAGTATGGAAAACCAGAAGCCACCTCATGGCACAATAAATACATCAAGAATTTCAACCCCTTATTCCTTATGCCCCCCAAAGGCATTCTAGCCTTATATCCCTCCTTATGACCCCCATTGCACAAACAGGCCATGCAGTAAGGGTCACACAAAAATCCCTTGTGATCGCTCTCAAACGAGAGTCTCTCACTCGAGGGTTGTCACTGCTACCACCCACAAGATCCTCCTCTCTCCCAAGAGTAAGAGGTCTTGAGAAAACTCCCAAAACACAACAAAGCATAATGAAAAATACCAGATAAAATTCTAAAAAAAAATGTTCAAGAACACAGATTTCTTTCACCAATCATACTCTCAAACACATACAAGAAAGTAGACATTTTAAAGGATAATGAAACCAACCTTAATCTACCCAATGGTAGTATAATATTTGAGGAAGAGCTGCCCAATCCACGGATCTTCTTCTTCTACCCTTAGTCCAAATTTTTTTTTTAATCAAAACTATTCTATTCTTTTCAAAAATTCTCTTGTCTCCAAAAATGGAGAGTGGGTGATTACCCTCAAATTTTTCAATTCTTGCTTAAGAAGCTCATTCTCTAAGTTCTCACAAGTTTCTAAAAACCAAAAAGGAAAGTAAAGCAGAATGGGAAAAAGACTCCCATTCAAATAGGAAAAAATCTCAATTAGATTCAAACTTCTAATTTCAATTTTCGCACAACTCAGAAAAGCCAATTTTTAAAGTGTCAAAAAGGTCACTTAAAAGTAGAAACTTGCCTAAAATTACCCCTAACCCCTAGGTATACCTTATGGGCTTTAAGAAACCCTATTAAACTACCCCTAGGTGTTCATTTAACCCATTTTAAACCCCTTTGAAGTTTATTTTCGGGTCAAACATATGTTGACCCCTCCAAAGATTCTTTTCCCAAGGTATTTATGACATCACGTTATCTTAATTGAAAAAAAACTATAGTTGAACACCTTCCCACCAAGAGACAAAAATAAAACAATTAAACTTAAATCCACACATGTGTCAAGTGACACCAATAAAACACTTTTACAAATTAAAACATGAAATCGTCTCTTGTGGGTTTCACACATTAAATTTAAATAACACTTAACACACATGCAGCATATACTATTATGAATAAAATACAACACAAACGGGGTGTTGTCTCTCCAAATAGACAACCCCTTGCTTATGAACATACATAAGTCTAGGTTTGGTTCTCCGTAAATTTTTCATGGTCACATGGTTAATTTCCTGCGCATCTCAATTTACACATTAGTACTCTCAAATATCCACATATAATATAATTCCAAGGAATAACAATACACATCATCACTTGCATACAATTTTCATCTGCACAGATTAAATACATCTTTTATCAAGCAATTTCACATAAGCAATTTCATCCCAGTTCACATAAACTTAACCATACATCATAGTTCTATTATCATAGTAAAGTTCTGCAAATTCAATAACAACTTCTATCATTGCAATATCATCTTATCTAACAATCATGTAGTGTTCTATCTCATAAAGCATATAAGTAAATCATCAAAACATAGCAATGTTATCCAAATCCTGAAATCATATAAGTTCTAAGTTCCAAAATGCATCAAAATAAAGTATCCATAATAGTCTAAATATAAAATCCACTGAATGTCAGACTGAGTTGAGGTGAGGCCTCACAAGTTTCTAAAACATGGATCAATCAACATCAAACTCATCCACAATTAAATTAATTCTTATGTTTCTATAATTTATCTGTGTTACTTTTGTATACCTTGGAATTTGACATGCTTTTTGCTTTCAGGCCAATCACCCAACATACTCATGCATTTCTCCCTTTGGATCACATCCATTCAATATTTGAATTATACCCTAGCTACAAAACTAAGGTACAACAATACCTAATCATCACCTTGTATACAATGAATTTGTTACTATTATTTATGCATTGTTCATACTATAGAAATTTATATTTTAGCAACTTACTTGTACAACCTATTGATATCTTTTCTTGCATTGGTGTTTTTCCTCCACTTTAATCATGCAGCAAATATTTTCCACAAACTTTGCTCTACATTTCTAGTGACCCTTTTGCAATGAGCCCAACACTCGTAAGTATTGTAAAGTTCAACGTTTTCTCCCTCTTTCCATTTTGTGGTTTTACTGTTCAGCATATTCAATTTGAATCCATTTCTTATTATGTTCATTGTGTGCACCTGTAGGTAGCCAACTACTGTAGTATATCCATGAACTACTATTGGACATATTCTCCCTTGCACACTTGTTTCAATTGCTATTACTAGTGAACTCTATATTCCCCTCTTCTATCACAACCACACTTTTCTTATTCTCTACGATGAACTATAACACTCCCACTTTGTTGATACAATGGCAAGAAATAACAATTCCATGTCTCTCCCAATAAATTCATACATTGCCTGCTTTAGATCCCATCAATACAACATTTAAATTCAATGCGACCTCCAAATTAGGTGCAACTATTCCCAAACAATTCTCTATACAAATAAATTTGTTCCTCACACTTATTCTTTCCCAAAATACATAATTTAACTAGCATCAAATTCCTTATAAAGCTTATTTCTATTTTGTTTGCATTAATAATTGTGTGCAGTTTGATTGTTACCATATTAGCCTTTTACACAAGTTGCACACAACATTGCTTTTCAAGCTTGCACAACTTGCCATCTCTATGCATATTCCATTTACTTCAATTGCCTACACTATTTCTAATGTACATATACAAATAACCTTTTTCTATGATGTTCACGCAAAATTTGTTACAAACCATGCTTCTTCCACTCTTGTAACTATTGTTACTAATAGTAAGTTGTACATTCAGTTGTTCTGCACAATTAATACTTTTATTTTCTTCTACCAAAAAAAATACATGCACTTCTTCACTGCAAATGCAGGGAATGGCTATTTTACATCTCCACTATAGCCACAATCATCAAAGCAGATTAAAGTTCATTACAATTACCATTCTTCAAAAGCAGTTTTCAATATCATATATACTTGAAGATGACTTTGTCACATTATTCAAATCATGTCATTGTACATACTTGAACAAAAAAAACCAAATAAATAATGTTTTGCAAACATTTCCCCAATGCAAATGTTATTTATATATTAATTGTATATGTAGCTTTCAAAAAATACATTACTTCAGAACTTCCCTTTTCTATATTAGAATTTTGTACTTATAAAATATTTTTAATGTCATAAAAAATATATACATGGTCTATTTATTTGCCACTTCCCTTTGCATTTGTGCATCATTGAATGCTTTTTTTTAATGCCTTGCGAAATCCATACTATATAGATAGCTTGTTCATACAACACATTGTACAATTCATAAGAATATATGATAATTATATTTTTCCTACTTGTATTGTACAAATCACTTTAAATCAACTAAATAGAACATTTAGTGCACTGCTTGTCTTAATTATATTATGTTAGTATTGCATGCTTCACTCTGCACTTCTTTACTAATATATATTGTATTGGTTGAATTTTATTGGTCAAACATATTTTAAATGGTGTGTGTTAATGCCCTTATGCAATTTATTAAAAAAAAAAATTACATCAAAAAAATTCAATATATGTTCCATATAAAATTCTTAATTGAACACAATATATTATAGTTTTATTCCATCGCAACGTCACTTTCAAACACAACACTGCCACCATCTTTTTGTCAAACATCTACAAGGTTTACACAAGGCCCTACTATATTTTACAAAACAACCATAACTGCTATATGTTATTGTTGGTAAACAGATTTGTCACAGCGGTTGTTTCTTTGAAATTGACCTTGTTTGGCCAAAGAGTAGTGCCAAACATTCCAACAGTTGGAGAGATTTTGGTGAAACCACAATCTTCCACTACATTTGAGAGGGGAAACTCCCTTATAAGATAGGGTTTTTAGGATTTTTGTGTACTTATAACCTGAAAGTACAAAAAGGAAAAAGAGAAAAAGTAAATGAAGATGAATAAAATAAACCCCAATGGCAAACATATGAGTACCAACTGCGATTCCACAAATGAAGGCAGATCACAAGAGGGTTTTAGGACAAAAATATGGTTAGGTGTGCAATGAAGGTGAGAGAAGAATAAAAAATCTTGACATACGAAAAAGATAGGTCATACAAGCACATCCAAATCAAGATACCAGGAGATTGGTATGTTTCATCACATCAATCACACAGATAATCATTATTTTACACATGTGCATAAAAAAGGGTTACAACTCAACATATGAGAAATTAGCAATGATAGCATAGGAACACATTAATGCAAGCTTGGTTTATTGAGGATAGGGGACAACTATCTCTAGAGTTGTCTCACATGTTGGATCAACTTGTGGATCACAATAGATCTTTGTAGTCTTCTCTTCACTAGTGGATGGCCTTCTTTTGATGTACTTCTCCTTCTATTTTGAATTATTAGGTCCTGGGGACAACTGAGAGGGGGCGTGAATCAGTTGTCAAAATAAATCCAAACCAAAACAACTTAACCAACTTAAATGCTTAATACCGGTGAACCAAACTCTTATGCAGGTAGACAGTTTTATCAGTTAATTATAGTACCGGTAAAGATTAATGCATGAAACAGAAAGACAATAACATCCACAACACATAACACCAATATTTGTATGTGGAAACCCTATAAGGGGAAAAACCACGATGGGAAACCTTACCCACAATCAGATGATACTACTGCAGATAGTATGTGTATACAAATGGGGTCTGCACATGCAGAAAGGCCAAGCGCCTAGAGCTCATTGCTCAAACACAAATGGGAGTCACACTGACTACAATTGGATGGTTAAATCTAATAAGGATGTACTGCTCAAATTAGCATCTTTCTATGTTGGATTCAGTACCGGTGTAGTTTTGATTGTCTTCACAAAAACCTTGCTTCAACCTTCAAATGATGTCTGCCTATATAGCTCTGCTTATTTTCACATATACCTTCACACAAATCTTTTTCGCATTCCACATTAAATCTTACAAATAAGATCTTACATTTATACCATAACCTAAGACCAATTTTAGTAGGTCAGCTCTAAGAGATATTAAAATAAAATCAATTTGCAAATACAACAATGTTCGATACAATAACCGATTCAACATGTCATCTCAATGTAATTACAACATTAATAAAACATCTCCATAGTGTGTCGAGCTGATTTGGAATAGATAAGCCTGTCGGTGAATGATATAGACCTATTTGCTGGTAACAACAAATATGCAAATACGAATATGCCAATGAACAAATCTCCAAGACAAGGTGTCCAAACGATGTCTTCAACATAATCAGGTGTTTTTCATGCCATTCCAAGTGTTGGTGAACATTATATCCTGTCGGTGTACCAGATACTGGTGACTGTGCATAAGTCATTTGCTTGCCGGTGAACATTGCCAATTCTTCAAAGTGCTAGAGTTGATAAGTGATAGTAGGTGTTGACATCAATGACAAAACCATACCAAAATACCAACAATCTCCCCCTTTGGCATTGATGGCAACACAAGATGGAAAAACCATCAAAGTGACAAAACATAAATGCCAAATACCAAAAACCAACAATCTCCAAAAAGAGATCATAACCAAAAATCAAAATGCAGATACAGAGAGTAATCAGTTTCTCTCAAAATGAATAATCTCTCCCCAAAGTAACAATCTCTCCCACTGGGAGTGACATGTGTTTTTCTTGTGTTTTTCCATACCAATCTCTCCCCCTTTGACATCAAATGCCAAATTCAATACAAAACCATATTTAAATACAAAATACCAACCAATTCAATATACCAACTACTCCCCCTGAGAAGTAGCTTCCTCATCAAAGCCAAAATAAAAGATTTCTCTATTAAATCTGTCGGTTGATGACAAACATCAACTATTTAAGTCTCTATCGGTGGGGGTATAACCCCAAGCTGGTCTCTAAGATATTCAAAGGTCTCCTTAGGTAGAGGTTTAGTGAAAATATTTGCAATCTGCTCTTTAGTATTCACATAAACCAATTTTATTTCTTTTGCTTCAACATTCTCCCTTAGAAAATTTAGTTTGATAGAAACATGTTTAGTTTTAGAATGTAATATCGGATTCTTAGATATATCAATTTTTGCAGTGTTGTCACAATAGATAGTTATGGGTTCCTTGCATTTTACCTTTATGTCCTTCAACATTTGCTTAAGCCATAATACCTATGTACAGTTAGTTGTTGCTGCAACATATTCTGATTCAGCTGTTGATAAAGATGTACAACTTTGTTTCTTGCTCAACCAAAAAATTAATCTGCTGCCAAGAAAAAATGCTCCTCTGATGGTGCTTTTTCTATCATCCACATCTCCTGCCCAATTTGCATCTGTGTATGCACATAATTCAAAGTTTTCATCTCTAGGATACCATAAGCCAAGATTTGTAGTGCCTTGTAAGTACCGAAATATCCTTTTTACTGTTGATCCGTGATTTTCTCTAGGATTACTCTGAAATATTGAAACAATACATACTACATTCATAATATCAAGTATTGTTTGTGTCAAATACAATAGGCCTCCTATCATAGATTTGTACCTAGTCGAATTAACAGGTGTAGATTCATCCCTTAGTGATAATTTGCCATTTGTAGTCATAGGTGTGCTTACTAGTTTAGAGTTCTCCATCCCAAATTTCTTTAGTAACTCCTTCAAGTACTTGGATTGACTTAAGAATATACCTTTATCAGTCTGAGAAATCTGCAATCCTAAAAAGAATTTTATTTCTCCAATCATAGACATTTCAAATTCTTGTTGCATTTCAATAGAAAAGTCTTTACATGATTCATCTTCTCCTTCAAAGATTATACCATCAACAAAAACTTCTATAGCCAAGATGTCATCATTAGTCACTTTATAGTATAAGTTGTTGTTAGCATTACCTTTATAAAAACCAATCTTCAAAAGATACTTATCCAATCTTGCATACCAAGCTCTTGGAGCTTGTTTCAACCCATACAAAGCTTTCCTTAACCTCCAAACCATATCTTTGTTATCTATCAAATAAAATCCATTAGGTTGTTCAATGTAAACTTCTTCTTCAAGATCTCCATTCAAAAATGCACATTTAATATCCATTTGATATACTTTGTAGTTCTTGTGTGCTGCAAAAGCCAAGAATAATCTGACTACCTCAATTCTAGCTACTAGTGCATAGGTTTCATTATAATCAATTCCTTCTTTCTGAGAATATCCCTTACACACTAGTCTTTCTTTATTCCTAATTAATTTACCATCTTCATTAAGTTTATTTTTGAATACCCATTTTGTTCCAATCACATTTTTGTCTTTAGGCCGGGGAACTAATGTCCATGTGTTATTTTTCTCAATTTGTTCTAGTTCCTCTTCCATAGCTTTAATCCAGTGTTTATCTTCACATGCCTCATTAATTGATGATGGTTCAATTTGAGAAATAAGACATACCTCTTCATTTGCTAGTCTTCCTCTTGTCATAACTCCTTTAGACTTGTTACCAATTATCTTATCTTCAGAGTGATTCAATCTTACATACTAGGGTGTCTTCATTTGTTGTTGTTCCCAGTTACTATGGAATTTTCAGATGATACCGGTGTAACTGGATCTTCATTCTATACCGATGGGTTCAATGTAGGTTCATTTGTTAGAATCTTTGTTATCGGTTCAGAGTTTATATACCTTGAAGTTCTTCTGAATTGTTCATCAATCTTCACATTTGTACTCTCAACAATTTTATGTAGTCTTTTGTTAAAACATCTATATGCCTTGCTCTTAGATGAATAACCAAAAAATATTCCTTCATCACTTCTAGGATCAAATTTTCCAATATACTCATCTCTTCTAATATAGCATTTACTTCCAAATATTCTAAAATATTTAAGAGTAGGAGTAATACCAAACCATAGTTCATGAGGGGTCTTACCGGTTTCTCCTTTGATGTGAACTTTGTTCAATGTGTAGACCGTTGTTCTTACTGCCTCTCTCCAATATACATGTGGTAGATTTGCTTCAGATAACATACTTCTAGCTGCATCCAAGATAGTTTTGTTTTTCCTTTCAACAACTCCATTATGTTGTGGTGTCCGAGGTGCTGATAATTGTCTTATGATTCCATTCACTTCACAGAATGCATTAAATTCCTTAGATGTAAATTATCCTTCTTGATCTAATCTCGGACATTTGATTTTCTTACTGGTTTCATTCTCTACCATTGCCTTGAATAGTTTGAACTTCCCAAGTGCTTTTGATTTTTCTCTGAGAAAAGTAACCCAACACATTCTAGAATAGTCATCAATGATTAGCATGAAATATCTATCACCTTGTAAACTTTTAGTTCTTGCTGGACCACATTAATCAGTATGAATTAAGTCAAGAGCATTATTGGATTTTTCTGGAATACTTTTAAAAGTTGCTCTAACTTTTTTTCCAAATTGACATTCCTTACATACCGGATTGTGAGGTTTGACAATCTTAGGTAAATCTCTAACTACTTTAGTAGTACTAATTTTTACCATGCAATCAAAATTTACATGACAGAGTCTTTTATGCCATAGCCAACTTTCATCAATATGTGCACTCAAGCATGTCTTTTCACTATTATTGAAATAAAAGATATTACCTCTAGTTTGATTACCGGTTGCAATTTCCAAACCAGTTCTATTCATAATTTTGCATTTACCATTTTTTAATTGTAACTGAAATCCTTTCTCAACTAATTGACCAACACTCAAAAGATTATGCTTTAAATCTTCTACATAGTAAACATTGTTTGTATTATGCTTACCATCAAGAGATATTGTACCTTTACCTTTGATTAAACAAGCTTTGTCATCTCCAAATCTTACTAGACATCCATTATATTCCTGAAAGTTCAAGAATTTACCTTTATCACCAATCATATGATGTGAGCATCTTGAATCAATGATCCATTCATCCTTAACTTCAACTTTAGCTTCCAGGGCCTGCTCTACCGGTTGAACAGTAGGTGTCGGTTGATCTTCTATTATAGCAACAAAAACCCATCCATTGTCTGTGAGATCTTCATCAGAATCATCAGTGACTCCTTCATCAGCAAGATAACAAGATTTATCTTTATTCTTCTTGAATCTGTATCTCTAATATTCAGGGTTAGGCTTGTATGTTCTTCTAGCTTCTTCTCTTAGTCTAGCATGTCTATCAGGGCATCTAGAAGCCATATGACCAATCTTGTTATAGTTAAAGCATTTAAAGGGTGTTTTACCTTCATATTTACTTCCAACTAGACCTTTAGGCATTTTTCTTACAAATAGTGCTTCAAGTTCTTCATTTTCTCTCCTGCTTTCTTCAAGTTATCTTGCATAAAAGGCTTTCCAATCAGATTTGTCAAATGATGGTGCAGATGATGTCGATGCCTTAAAAGCTAAATTTGTCTTTATAGTAGCAATAGGACCAAATTCCTCAATTTCAAAAGTTGAAAGTTTTCCAATCAATGTATCCCTAGTTACTGATGTATTAGGCATTGTTCTTAACTCATTTATAGCAGTAACCTTAATTTTATATGCCGGTGGAAATCCTCTTAAAACTTTTGAAACAATTTCATCTTCACTTAAGGTTCCTCCACAACATTTAATACCCAAAACAATTTCATTTACTCTTTCCATAAAAGCAGAGTTCCTTTCATCTTCTTCCATTTTTAGATTTTCATACCTGACCTAAAAGCTTTCAAGTTTTGCAATTTTGACTGTGGAATCTCCTTCATTCAATGTTTCTAGATGATCCCAAATAGCTTTAGCAGTAGACCTATCTGATAATCCCATGATTATTGATTTGTTAATGCGCTCAACAGTGCTTCTCTTGCTTTGCAATCATTTTCCTCATCTTTAGCCAAGTTTGGTGGATTAGGTTGACTGGTTGTAGGAGTTGTATAGCCATTCTTTGTAATATCCCAGATGTCCTTTCCAATGCAATTTAGATGTGTCTCCATTTTGATCTTCCATATTCCATAGTTGGTTCCATCAAGTTTAGGATTGTCCTTCATGAAATAGTTAGTAGACATTGGATCTCCTCAAGTTGTTAAACTTCTACAAAAGAGGACTAAGCTCTGCTACCAATTGTTAGGTCCCAGGGACAACTAAGAGGGGGGGTGAATCAGTTGTCAAAATAAATTCAAACCAAAACAACTTAACCAACTAAAATGCTTAATACTGGTGAACCAAACTCTTATGCCGATAGACAGTTTTATCAGTTAATTACAATATCGGTAAAGATTAATGCATGAAACAAAAAGACAATAACATCCACAACACATAACACCAATATTTGTATGTGGAAACCCTGTAAGGGGAAAAACCACGGTGGGAAACCTTACCCACAATCAGATGATACTACTGCAGATAGTATGTGTATACAAATGGGGTCTGCACATGCAGAAAGGCCAAGGGCCTAAAGCTCACTACTCAAACACAAATGGGAGTCACACTGACTACAATTGGATGGTTAAATCCAATAAGGATGCACTGCTCAAATTAGCATCTTTCTATGCTGGATTCAGTACCGGTGTAGTTCTGATTGTCTTCACAAAAACCTTTCTTCAACCTTCAAATGATGTCTGTGTGTATAGCTCTTCTTATTTTTGCATATACCTTCACACAAATATTTTTCGCATTCCACATTAGATCTTACAAATAAGATCTTACATTTATACCATAACCTAAGACCAATTTTAGTAGGTCGGCTCTAAGAGATATTACAATAAAATCAATTTGCAAATAAAATAATGTCTGATGCAATAATCGATTCAACATGTTAGCTCAATGTAATTACAACATTAATAAAACATCTCCATAGTGTGTCGTGCTGATATGGAATAGATAAGCTTGTTGGTGAATGATCTAGACCTATTTGTCGGTAACAACAAATATGCAAATACGAATATGCCAATGAACAAATCTCCAAGATAAGGTGTCCAAACGATGTCTTTGACATAACCAGGTGTTTTCCATGCCATTCCAAGTGTCGGTGAGCATTATATCCTGTCAGTGTACCAGATACTGGTGACTGTGCATAAGTCATTTGCTTGTCGGTGAACATTGCCAATTCTTCAAAGTGCTAGAATTGATAAGTGATAGTAGGTGTTGACATCAATGACAAAACCATACCAAAATACCAACATGAATAAATTTTTACCCCTCTTTATTGTTGAAATTATACAATTCCAAAATCCTTTTTGTACATAATGTAAACATAAAAACTTTTTAAAATATCTCTAAAAATTTCTCCACAGTTTCCCCTTACAAAATATCCCCCTTACAATAATTTGAATCTCATATTTATAGACCTCCTATCACATAACTACCTTTTTCAGATTTGTAACTAAGTAAGTTAAAGTCTGGTGGTTATTTCAACACTTTGAAACAAGTTCTAACTTTTACAAGAAAGAAGTCATAATTATAACTTTAACTAAAATCACAGTAATAAGAGATAATATCATCATCTTTGACCTGTGTCTACACTCAACAAACCAAATTCAATTGCTAGCTTCTCACTTTTGGTGGTAGAGAAATCATTTGTTAATAAGTGAAGTTCACCACTGCCTCTTCACTTTGTTGCGTGTTCTTAACATTTTTCTCTTACCGGATTTGTCCATTCATAGGAACCTTTCATGGGGCATATTGCACCTTGTAATTTAATGATGGAAAAATTACTGTAAAATTGTTACATTAAATAAAAGAGATTTCCATCTGTCATCTACTTTCCCTTGTAAGTATAGCTTTAAATTGTGAACAATATAAATTTAATGTCTACAATGTGCCATGTTTTGTTCTTCATCTTGCTCACGTATGTAATAATGTAATTCTGCAAATGACATTTTAAACTCAACAAAACATCTTGTGTTTGAATATGATTTACCATAGAGAGTTACCATAGATGTTCACTTTCCAACCCTTCCAAGATTCTTGAAAAATGGTTATGAGTTCTTGAAACAGTTTTGAAAACTCTAAATAAAGTTCTAAAGTTAAAAATTGGAGCATAGAGCATGAAAGTTAGGATTTTCAACTTTCAAGTGTGAAAGTTAGGATTGTGAGGTTTTTTGTGTGAAAGTTAGAAATTTCAATCTTTAAGCCTGAAAGTTAGGATTTTGGGTCAAAAGACACAAAAGTTAGGATTTTAGAACATTGGAGCATAGGTGAATTGCAAAAATTCAACTTTTCATATTGTCTTAATTTGAAATTTTAACCGGTAGAAGACAAGGATACAATGAATAGAATCCCAAAGTCTTTTTGCATGACAAAGGTCTGAGAATAATATTTTAACATTTTTCTGATAGAGGGTGGCAAAAATTGAAGCATTAAAATCTCACAAATGGGGAAATGGGTTTTCATGAAACTTTTCCACAATGTCCAAAACAAACCATTGATATGCATATAAAATGGTTTCCCTTGATGCCTTATGGTTTTTGAGATTTAATTGTTTTTGCAAATAGCCTAGTACAAAAAAGTCAATAATGCAAAAGTTTAAATTAAAAACTAGGGCAACAGTTATAAAGCAAACGTAAAACAAAATTGCTATTTGATTGAATTAAACACCCCATTCAAAATACCACTACCTTCCAGAAACACAATTTATTCTTGAATGTCAACAATTTTGTATACAACATAAAAATATATATAGTTCACCTACTAATTCATATAACTTTCCCTGTATACAACACCCTTAACAGAACTACAAATCTCCAACAAAATAAAATTTTCACTTCTAGCAATTCACACCCTATAAATGTAGCATATGCAAATATACATTAAAAAACACAATGAAAATCAACATGTACCCCTTATGTCAAACAAAACTACAAATCAATCAACACAAAATATTTCACCAGACAAATTTCCTCATATTCATAGGCAACCCACAATACTTCTCTACTAATACAGCACCATCCCACAATATACCTTGTATTGCCACATGTTGTGACCTTGCCAACAACATATCATTCTACATACAATATACCATCCTAAATAATCCTCCTCTATGTTCCAAAACCAAACATAAACATTATTATTTATCTATATAAATTATAACATACTCGAACATTCATTCTCAAATATTTTTTACACATAAAAAAACCCTGCTCCTCCCAATTCACCATTGCCTAACAAAAAACAACAACCCTAATACAATCAAAATATGTCTTGCAAACAATTCACATCTTGCATATACAACTAGTCAAAAGATATACAAGAAAAAAAAAATGACAACAAAAAGCTACATACACCCTAGCTTACATATCATTCATTTCTATAGTTCCCCCCAATGTACTCCACTAATTCAACCATTATTTCAAATCATTTATCACAAAAAAAAATCACTTAACCATTTGCCACACATTTCCAGATGACCTTCCCCACTCTGCTTCCAATTTAAACTTCCAACTTATTCTAACCATCCTTCAAAACAACACTTCAAACTTAATTATTTCCTTTGCACTTTTCCTTCACCTTTCTTCCCCTATATTTGTATCGTTCTTTCTATTGAATTCTACTATATCAAACAATATTGCAAATCATTTACTTCAACATTTTCACTTGAAGAAAACCATCTTCCATAGTTTGCTTCAAAAAAAAAAAGAGTGTCCAACCATTATAGCCTCTCAGTTACATACATTATACATATACCTCCTCCACTTTTACAACTACCATCACTCCCCACACTTTGTATGTACTCATCAATCCATTATTTTACCAAACACACTTAATAAACCTCACAACATATTAACTAATGACAATGCGCCAAAGCAACAACAACAAAAAAAAGTTTGTCAATCTACACAACAAATACCCAGCTTATGTTGCCATGAGAAAGAAATAGGAAAACAAAAAAAAACCATGCTTCCCAACACTTTTTAAACCTTGCCTATCAATTTATCGCTGCATGCAAACCATGCAACTGCTAGTTTTATTAAGTGTGCTATTATGTTTTTGATTAAGGAAAATCAGGTTTTAAGGGACCCAAAACCCGCTTACAATACGATAGATGAGCAAGAAAGAAACAGGAGAAGATAAGACCAAGACAAAACAGCTGCAAAAAACCAGCACAAAAACCAACAGCTAGGACAAAACGACAGCAAAGAGCCAGCGAGAAATTGGCGTCCAAAACCTAGCATTACATATCAAATGAAAACTTTTATTGACTCCTCATCATTCTGAACCAAAAAAATCATGGCCTTAGCGGCTTCTCTCAGATCATTTCTCTTTTGTTTTAGCTAGATGTCTTTCATTTTTGTCTCCATATCAGTGGTGGTCTGCTTGGTCCTTCGCCTGGAGATTTGATGGGTGAAGCTGGAGGTCAATACATCTTCAATGATTACCAAGTCCTTATCCTAATTTTTCATCTCTAAGTGATCCACCAAGGCATTCATATTTTGTGAAGAAGCTCTTAAGACCTCAAGACTATGGTTCATGAAGCTTTTCAAAGCCTTCTTAGTTTGAGCAACCCGAGTGATGATGTTATCATTATCCACCTCAATCTTTTCTTTTACAATTCTAATAACATCCTCCAGATGTTTCAAATCCCCTTTTATCAGGTCTTTTTTCAACTAGTCCTACATCTCAATTTCCTCCTCAGCTTCACTGGTTTCCATCTCCTCACTCTTTTTCCCCGAATTTGTTTCCTTAATCAACTTGTGTATCTTATTTTCTAGGTCCCTCTGTTTTCTCTGAATGCTTGTTATGTTATCAATAACCCACTTCTGGAGATTGAAAGACTCCAGTGTGCAATTTCGGGCGGTATTCAAAAATATTATGTGCTATTATGTTAAAAATAGTACTAATAAACATTAAATATTATGTTCATTTATTAATTCATGTTAAACAATAAGATCCCATTTTAACCATACAATCAAATAAAAAATAAACAAAACCTCAAGATAAAGATTGCATAAGAATCCAAGAGAGAAGGTTGAAAAAATGAATGCAGCATCAAACACTTTATGATTTATAAAAAAATAAAAAATAAAAAAAAATAGAAGTGGATTTAAATCCAATTATTGACAAGTTGAAAGCGAAAAATATAATACAATTACATTAAAATCAATAGAAGTAAGTTGTATCGCATTTCATTAAAATTATTTTTTTGACATATAAATGGTTGTCAAATTTAAGTTAAGTGATTTTTATTTATATGGTCATGATATGACACTCTTTGCTTTAACGTCGATATAGAATGCCTAGTTAACAATTTAATAATATCGATGATTATTTCCAAAGATGCCAAAGAGTCTCACAGTAAACATAAACCATTAGAACTTCAATAAATTTATAATTATCTTTCAAAGTCAATTAATGCAAACAAAATATATTTTTATTATTTTTCATCTTTGGAGTTGGGCTTTGTCAAAGAGTTCAGTATCCTATTAAATATGTAGGAAATCATCCATCTTTTGTTTGGATACATATGTATTAGGAATTTTTAACTATTATGTCAAATAAAAATCCCTTTTTACTGCAATATGATAGCTGTCAATACCACATTGCAAATGATTATTTTTGTACAAGCTTATATGATACTAGAAAATGTTAAGGAGATTATCTTTATACCTCTTGGTTACATTTGATTAAAACTTTCTAAGGCCTTTTCAATTAAGTCATTTTGCTCATGGATTACAACAATTATCACCATGAGACCACAATTTTTGGGGGCATTTTATCAAAAATCCTTAAAGCCTCATGAAGAACACTATTCTATGCATATCTTGCAATCATGGCTTTCCATGATCCTACACTATTTTAGGTGTTTATCAAGAAATTAATGTGCCTTTTGTATTCTCCAATACTT
Source organism: Cryptomeria japonica (assembly GCF_030272615.1). NCBI lineage: Eukaryota > Viridiplantae > Streptophyta > Pinopsida > Cupressales > Cupressaceae > Cryptomeria > Cryptomeria japonica. The sequence continues at coordinate 103,077,593 of NC_081406.1, read as the reverse complement.
GAGACAACTACAACATTTGACAAAAATCCACTTTTCACTATATTTTCGTAGATGTCCACACCTTGTTCTAAAGCTCCATTGTGGCATAGGTCAATATGATATTTGCAAATATCATGGAATTTGTCTTTAAAACTACCCCTTGAAAGTGCTAAAAAAATTCTATTACCTTTTGACAAACTCATTTTGTACATATCCTACAATCATTGTAGTCTACAAGACCATATCTATTTGAGGCACAATATCAAACTATTTTTGTTAGCATCTTCGCTGAGGTTTTGATTGCATATCTACAAAATAAATAAAAATAGTCTTTTATTTTGTAATGTTCTTCTCATGTCAACTTAATAATTAAGGAAGGGATTCAAACAAATACAATAGAGAAATTTAAAAATTAGAACATAATTGAATAATCCAATTAATCTCAAAAGATTAATATAACTCAAATACACTAGAAGAAAACCAATATAAAATTGAAGAGAGATCATATTCCAAATAAAGAAAGATAAAATCATATAAAATATTGCTACACTTATCATTATGAACAAATGATGCCTAATATGCACAACTAGTACATTTTTTTCTATGTTTTGATGATTGTTTTTTATTAAGGAAAAAACAGGGTTTGAAGGGACCCAAAACCCTTAACAATAATATTTTGAATGGATTTAGAACCCTCAACTAGATTGTTATCATAACAAAAGGAACATGAAAGCACTAGACTGCCATGGGTTATTTTGGCTCTCATAGCCATATACATGGGTTTTAAAAATAGGCTCCCACAACCTAACACAAAAGTTGCAAGTGTTGGAATCCAAGAACACTAAGAGGGGAGGTGAATCGGTGTTCTACCAGTTTGAGTATTTTTAGCTTTATTAACAAATCCACTTATTAGTCGGTCTGCATCAAATAAAGTAACAACAAGTAATAATGATGCAACCAAAAGAATCAACACCATAACATAGAGATTTATACATGAAAAACCTCAAAGAGGAAAAACCACAGTGGGATTGGTGACCCACAATATCTATCGTTATGAACAAATGATGCCTAATATACACAAATAATACATTTTTTTCTATGTTTTGATGATTTTTTTTATTAAGGGAAAAATAGGTTTTGAAGGGACCTGAAACCCTTTAACATTAGATTTTGAATGGATCTAGAACCCTCAACCAGATTATTGTCATAACAAAAGGAACATGGAAGCACTAGACAACCATGGGTTACTTTGGCTCCCATAGCCATATACATGGGTTTTAAACATAGGTTCCCACAACCTAAAACAAAAGTTGCAAGTGTTGGAATCCAAGAACACTAAGAGGGGGGGTGAATCAGTGTTCTACCAGTTTGAGTATTTTTAGCCTTATTAACAAATCCACTTATTAACTGGTATGCATAAAAGAAAGTAACGATAATTAATAATGATGCAACCACAAGAATCAACACCATAACACATATTTATATATGGAAAACCTCAAAGAGGAAAAACCACGGTGGGATTGGTGACCCACAATATCTATCCACAGGCCAAATGAATAAATATTACAAGAGGGGTCTACACATGCAGGAAGGCACACTACCTAGAGCACACTACTCATCACAAAGGAGCCTCACTGACTATAGATACCAAATATGGAGTTACAAACAAAATTTTGAACTTGGAGTATGCATTTGCTATGCTGGATGAGTTCTGGTTTAAGCACTGTCTGTACTGGTTAACACCGTTCCCTTTCTTATCGGTAACCTGATTCACTTCCTAATCCTCTTAACCACCAACCAAGACCGACTATAGATCATTACATTTGTGTTTAGTCGATCAAGATCGCTTGCATGATATCTTGTATCCTATATATCAAAATGACCTAATCATACTTAACTTATATACCTTTTACAAACATAAACACAAATTCCTTATGTCGGCTTACAATCATATTTACAAAGTGATTACATGTCAGCCTAGACAAAAATATAACATTAATCTGTGACCATTGCCACCACTATATAACATTTGCCGGATCAATCTCCTATGTCAGCCTCTATGTACTAGTTCCTAGTTTTCTAGTTTCCCTGAATGTCGGTTGCAAAGCCATGAATACTAGATAAGTAGTCAACCAAAAACTAATGTGTGTTGCCATCAATGACAACACCATTAACCCGAATGAGTGTGAATTTCCAACAATCTCCCCCTTTGGCATTGATGGCAACACTCATGTGAAAATTGATCAATGAAGTGTTGTACTGGTTCCTTCCCAAAACTGATCTCAAAAGGCTGCTCCCCCTGAGCTATACATTATTTCTTATGTCCCTAATCATCCCTAATCATTTTTCACCAACCTCTCCCCCTTTGACAACAATGCCAAAGCCAGGGTAAATGAATAATGAATGAAAGAATGAAATCAAAATTGTGATTACCGGATTTGAATGTGTGTGAAAATATCTGGATAAGCACCTTTCAAAAATGGCAAGTAAGTATCCCAACCAGATTTTAGAGTTTTCAAAATTGATACCAGTCCATTCAGAATGTAAGCATGAATTTCTATCTTTGTTAGGTCTACCGGTGTGGACTTACCCATCTATTCTATACACTCTCTCTTATGAAGAAACAATGTATTTTGAATGGATCATATCTGTATCTGGAATACACAACACTTCAATAAGTCATTAGATGTATGGTTAGTAAATCAATAATCAACAATGAATAATAAACCATTTCAAAGAAACCTATTGCCTTCTAGTAGATGTGACTTTAGTTTTGCTCTCAAATTTCCATATGCAATACCAGTGACTAGACAACACATAAACAAAGGATTTAATCTATATGAGTATGAAATTGAGCTAAATGGATGCAAGATTAAGCTAGATAAATACAAGATTAAGCTAACATGATTAAGCTATAAATGAATATTAAGCTAAATGATTTAACAAATATGAAAATGCAAATATTCTCAATACAAAATCTTATTGAACCTGTTATCACTGATTAAAATTTGGTTTTTCTTTTCCCATAATTGGCTATGGTATGTTGATTCTCCGAATAGGGTGTAATTCCAAATGCTTTAGTTCTGTTCTAGAATTTAAGGGTTTAAGGGTTTTTTATTTTAGATCCTATCGTATTTGTTTTAAGCCCTCTGGTTTCTAATCTTCCATTACTTTATTCACTTAAGTAATGGGTCATGGGGTCGTAGGAAGTGTCCCCCCTTGTTGTTTTCCTAGGTGGTTATGTTAATTAATCAAAAAATTTGTGCCTTATATGTCTTTCTCCTAAAGTTGTCGGGCCCAGTAACTAGTGCACATCTTGCGAATGATCCAATGGCCCACGCTATTTCGCAAGGGTAAAATGCTCACTCTTTATGCCCGTGAAATAGCGAGAGTGAACAAGAACCGTCCACGTGTCATGATGATGACCTAGAGGATATGGCTGTTGAGACAAAAGTGGGGCCCCTATGGTTTCTTTCTGGCAAATGAAAAAATGACAAGTCAGCTCCGAAAGTGACAAGGTGCCAGGTGTTCATGACGAGTCAGTGGGCCCACCTCTCCTGAGAGCTTTTCCAAAGGATTAAATGCCGATCAACTTGAAAGATGATCCAACGGATCGCGCTATTTCGCAAGGGTAAAATTCTCACTCTTTATGCCTGTGAAATAGCAAGAGTGAACAAGAACCATCCACGTGTCATGATGACACGCGGTCTAAGAAGAAGGTGTGGGTCCCCGTGGTTTCCTTTTGGCAAATGAGAAAATGACAAATCAACTCCACAGGTGACTAGATGCCATGTGTTCATGACGAGTCGGCGGGCCCACCCATCCTGAGAGCTTTTCCAAAGGATTAAATGTCGATCAACTTGAAAGATGATCCAACGGACCGCACTATTTCGTGAGGGTAAAATGCTTCTTTATGCCCATGAAATAGCGAGAGTGAATGAGAACCGTCCACGTGTCATGATGACATGCAGTCTAAGAAGAAGGTGTGGGCCCACCGCAGTACAAAGAAAGACACGCGGCTAGTATCAAGTGGAATGCAAAGGGATTTTCAAGGCCGCGTGGTATTATGTAGCCAATAGAAAAGCGAGACCCAGAGCAAAGCCAAAGCTGTCAGTAACGAAATGGTAAAAGTGAAACACTTGCAAGAATGTTGTGACCCGTTGGAGCAAAAAATATGAATTCTCGTATGAATTCGATTTTGAAGGGACGGTTGAAGCATGCGGAATCAATGTTATAGTTAAGGCCCTGAGTACAAGTATTTGATTTCCTAACAACCAAGTGAAGATATCTTTTAAAAGATTTTGCAGAAGAGTAGACGCAAAGTTATTTTCATCAGATACAGAGCAAGTCGGTTCAGTTGCAGAGCAATTTCCTTCGAGCAAAGAGTAGGTTCTTTCACATTTTGTAGTGATTCTTGTGTAGTGTTCTAAATAAGATAATTCATTCGTGCAGGATTGTTTAAGAGTGATATTCATTTTCTTGCATTTTCAAAATGGCTCCTAAAAGGGAATTTTTCGGCAAGGTTAACTATTTAGAAAGAAGTGTGTGTGATGATTTTCTAAAACAGTTGACGTTGTCAACCAATCAGGCATCCAAGGCTAAAGAATTAGTGCCCAGGGCTCCCCATCCGAAGATAGGAGAAGGATTATATCATTAAGGTAATTGGTTGAGAGACCCACAGGTTGGACTGTCCAGATTGGGGTTGTTTAAAGTTGGATTCGGAATGAGAAATTCTCCTGCCCCTCAAAATAGTATCTGGGAATTAGATGTTGGGAAATTAGTAGTCCCAGGGGTATTTATGGATATAGACTTGCTAACCCAAATGGCACTAAATTATGATCCAGTCACAAGATGCATTCGGGATGTGAATGGAAAAAGCCTTGTAGAAATTAATGCTGAAGAGTTTAGGACAGCATTTGGGCTTAATGAGTTCACAAACTTCTTAGAACCCATAAATTTCACATCATTAGCCCAAGTTTATGGTGCACAGAGGAGTCATTTCAGGAATGGGTCCCTTAAGGAACTTTTTGTGAAAATAGGAGGATTAGCAATTGTAGGACCCAACACACAAGAGCCCTTTTCATTAAGTATGTTTACCTTGAGGGCTAAAGGAATGTATTGGGCACTTTGTCAAGTTCTAGGAGAAGATGCTGAAGCAAATGTGCCAAATCATTACTTGCTAATGATTGCCCAGATTTTGAATCCTTCTCTTGCTATCACTTTTGATTATGCCTCTTTCATTGCTGATGCTATCCATGGAGGGTTGATAGGAATAAAGAATGGAAAGGTGGATAGACCTTTTGGATGGTATTCACTCCTAATGCACCTTTTTCTTTTCAAAGGTGGTGATTATTTTGCCAGTGGGCTAGACTTGGCTAAGGAGAAAGGAGGAGAAAAAATGTCTGTGCAACTATGGAGTACTGTGTTGTCATGGGACAGAGAGGATGCTAGTTTTTTGAAGTTTGATAAATATTTTGCATCCAAAATAAGGACTCTCCTCTACTCTGATAACCCAAGAATCCCTAAGGCTCTTTTGGAATTCCTAAGACCAAAAGAATTCGCAGAAGATATAAAAATTGTTCATAACTGGGGTGACATTTATTTATATCCAGTCTCCATAGTTTTCAGAGTTTTTGGTTTGGGAGGCACTCCATTTTTGTTACCTTACCAGGTTCCTCTCAAAGTGGGAATAGTGGAGATCCTTAGGCAACTTGGTGGCTTACAAGAAGCAGAGTTGACAGGCAGAGGTAAAGGGACTATTTTCTCTGAAGTGTTGAGATCCTTACCTTACTAGGTTCCTCTCAAAGTGGGAATAGTGGAGATCCTTAGGCAACTTGGTGGCTTACAAGAAGCAGAGTTGACAGGCAGAGGTAAAGGGACTATTTTCTACTATAGCCCACCAATTTGTGATAACAAAGGGAGGCTGGAACTACTTTGAGGATTTCCTCAAGCCTTATCATTTGTCCACTGCAGTGTCCAGGTGTGTTGATCCAGAGGACTTCTTCAATGGTGTGTTTAGGAAGAAGGTAGCATGCAGAGGTAGGCCTCATCAGTTCCAGTTTCCTAAAGACCTCATCAGAAATAAGTTTGATCTAGATGAGCAGGAGCTAAGGAAAGAAAAGTGGGTGGCTTATAAGAAAGCCTTGGATTTCGTGCATTAGTTTGATGCTAGCTATGACCCATTGTCTAGCTTCTTCCCACTAGAAGAAAAAATAAAGTTTTTGATTGTTTTCTTTGAGGATGTGATGCAAACACTAAAGGAGAAGAGGGAAGCTATGATCAAGAGAAATCCTAAAAAAGCCAGAACGATCCTAAGCAGGTCAGCTTCCAACAAAGCAATTCCTCCTGATGATTACACCTTGCATAAGAAATCAGGTTACAGTGTGCTGGTGCCTACAACAGGGGAGCCCTCTACATCCAAAGGAAAGAGGAAAATACAAGATGTCATTGACATCCAAGATAGCCTAAAGAAGCAAAGGGTGGGGAAGGAAGTGAAATCAGATACACCTTTGTATTCCCCATCCCAATCCCCTATCCATATAGGAAATGAACAAGCAGCAGCTGAACACCTCTTGCAGTTGGGTAGTTTAGGGGAAATTGCATACACCTATGATGAAGTGGAGGAAGGGATGCCAGAAGAACCCATTGATGCTGAAATGGATATCACCTCTACTAAACTTAAAGGCCAGGAGTGGGATCTTGAGATAAAAAAGGCAAGTAGTGCCTTTCTAGCTGATGACAACTTTGTCACGTCGGAAGCATTTATGCAATTCATTTGGAAACAGCATATAGATAAATATAATGCTAGATGTGAGGCAAGAAAAGCTGAACAGCCCAATAAAGATCCAGCCTCAGTGGAAAAAGAAATAAAACAAGAGATGATGGGAGAATTCAAGACCATCACACCTGAGCAAGGAAGGGATATGGTAGCACAAGCTGGAGTGCTTATCTTGCCAGAGTGGGATATTGTAGATGCCCTGGTGTTAGATGCAGTAAGAAAAGAGACCAAACCCATGGAAGGGGTTACCTTCAATAAGGATAATGCTGCACTAGTCATGTGGTCTCTCAAGAGAAATGAGGGTAAGAAAGGCAAAGACACCCCAGGGTCAAGTTACCTTGGTGGAATGATGGTAAAAAGAGTACAGAGTACAGGGGTGGTAGAGACTGCTAGTACTGTTTTAGAAACTGCGAAATTCAGTGTTGCAGTGGCAGAGAAGGAAGCCAAAGAAAAAGAGGCCCTCCAAATTAAGTTGGAGGCAGTTTTGAAGGCCTATAACAGTGCCAAGGAGGAGGTGAGAGGTAAAGATAGCATCATTGCTAAGTTGCAGAGCCAGTTGATGGGACAATACCAACAAGGTGAGTCTTCAACTCTGATGATTTCCTCTTCTCCTGCAAGACCTCCACCTACTAGCCCCATCATTGAATTTCCACCATCTCCAGCACCCTCGAGCTCTCAAATGATTGAAATTACTCCTCAAGAGTTAGAGAATTTGAAACAGGCTTAGGCCTTATATGCCAAGAATTATGAGGAGAGAGTAGGGGCTACAATTTCCAGTTTTGCAGATACAATAAATGCCTCATTGCTTCACAACAATGTAGGTAAAATTATGGACATATGGAATGAGCTCAGGAGAGACAAGGCCATTTTGACACCTATTTTTGACAAATGGAGGTCTAGGGAGCAAGATTTAGAGTTCATGTGTGTATCCTGTGATGAAGCAAGGGCTAATCCCATCATCAAATCCACCTCTAATGTCACTAAAGTGTTAATGCAATTAGCTGCAGAGATGGACAATGTGGATAGGAAGGTTAATTTGTGCAAGAAGGAGTACACTGATCAAGTTTTTGAGTTGCTCCCAAGAATTTTTGCTAACCCGGATCAGTTAAAAGACAAAAAAGTATGGCTAAAGGAAATAGAAGCTAAATTATCAGCAAGGGTTAAAGGAATTATTGATCTTGATGATGCTTCTTTCTTTGTTGTAACAATACAAGAGATAGAGAAAATTAAGTCACATTATGGTTTTCTCAATTCAGAAGTCAACAAGATGAGAAATTCTTGGAAAAGGTTGACTAAAACTAAAGATAATGTGATTAATTTCTCATGGCCGACAGAAGAGGTATATAGTGAGTGGACAACTAAATATGCCACTCGTGATCCGGAACAGTTGGAGAGCGCCCCTGAAAGGATAGAAGAGGTTGCAACTGAACAGGCAGTTGAAGAAACTGCAGAAGCTGACAAAAGTTTGTAACTATTTTTGCGAAAAGATTGTAACCTCTTTATTATGAAAGAAATGATTGTAACAAACTCTCCTCGAGAATTCCAAAGCTTTGTGCATCCATGTTGTTATAAATGGATACCAGGACTAGAGGAAGAGGGATCACAAAAATTTTGTAAGAAAACGCTGCAGAAATTTATCTGAGCTTTTCCAAGTTTAATGGAGAATCAGAATTTATTGTAATATTTCTTGAAATGAATATCAATATACAGGCCATCGGTTTTGAGTAAAGCTTTGTGTTGTCTTCGAGTTTGTTCATAGATTTATTTACTGTCTTTATTCTGAATAATCCAGGGTTGTTCTGTTTGAATGGAATTGCAAAGCAATCTGAGTATAAGTGTTTGTTAGCTTTTTCTCTCTAGGAGGGAAATTAAATACGCGGGATCACTTATACCAGTAAATTCTTTGGAAGGAATTTTGAATTTTTGAGGACCATAGCTTAATTTAGGATGCTTGAATTCTTATGTGTGTCAGGCATATGTAAGGATTAATGGAAACCAAGCCGACCGGAAGCATAAAGATGTATTGTTTGAGGAGTTTTATTTGAGTTTAGATGACTTTGTAACCTTGGATAAGGTACTGATATTAATCGAAGTTGTTTATTGCATGCTTTGTTGATCAAAATGCTGAAGTTAAGTATAATTTCCATCCTTTGTTTTCAGTTGATTTCAAGGTGAATAAATCCACTAGTTTTCTGGACTGGTTTGCTGTGGGTTTATTGTTTGAAAGTGTGAAGTTAATTCACAAAGGTATACCCACCTGGGCTCCAAGGAAGCCCGAAGTGTAGAAGGTCTAATCAAACCTTGTCATATGTTGTCTCTGGAATTTCCTTATCTTTGAGGTCTCCTCTGCACCCAGCTTAAATCATATTATTCTAAAGACATTGAAGGGAATCAGATTTTGAAGACAATAGAACCTAGAGAAAAAACAACATAATAACAATATACTCTCTAGGATCCTTGAATGAGAGACGAGAGCTTGAATTTATAGAAAATTCAGAAAGAAACCAATGACCAAGATCAAATGATGATGAGTAGTCAAGATTTTCCAAGAAGAAGCACAATCCAGGTGAATTGATGTGATTGACTATTTTTCTTAGTTTTAAAGGAAATTGGACTAAAATTAAGATAAAATCAGAAAAAACTGATTTGTTCTCTATTATATTCATTTTTGAGATTTAACTGTTTTAATTGCTTTCTTGAGATTTTTTCAATTTTTAATTTTTTTTCAAGATTATCTCCATTTTATTTCTTTTCTCAATTTTTAATTATTTTTTTCCAATTAATTCATTTTTTGATAATTTAATGACAAATTGATTTATTTAATTAAATATACTAGGATATTTAATAAAATAAATAGGATAATTGTTAAAAAATGATTTACTTGAAATGATTAATTAATTAAATATTTAATTAATTAATTCAGTGATTAATTTGCCATGTGACATTGATGATTTAAGAAATTAATTGTGTGCTTAAGATTAATTTTAATTGCCTTTGGTTAGGACCTTGGTGATGAAATCGAGATTAGGGGCCCATGGTTTAGGTGACCATTTTAAGGGTATTACAAGTTTAATTTATATTCCAACAACAAGGCAGTGGCTAAGACATCACTGGGGTCTACTTATCAAGGACTATATTGAATTTTCAAGGGAGCATTCCTTTGGAAGAAATTGGAAGGCCTCCCTCCTTGAAATGAATTAAACCAGCTTTCAGGTTTAATCAAGGATAGGCAATTGGTCTTCAGAAATGGGGTTGATTTTCTAATTTGGGCTCCTAAATCAGGCCAATATTCTACTAAGGTAGGATATAATAACCTCACAAATCAAGAGGACTTAAAGAATCTAAGTTTGCCCCAAAAGATTTTTTGGAATAGCAAAATTATCCCCAAGGCTGATATTTTTGCATGGCTGGCAGTTAAGAAAAAGCATGCAATTAAGAAAAAGATCCTTATGGCAGAGAGATTTAGGAAGATGCGCTTTGAGGGACCATCTAGGTGCATTCTTTGTAAATCTTAGGAGAAAACTGTAGATCATCTCCATCTAAATTGTCCTTTTTCTACAAAATGTTGGAGGTGGTTATGTGCTAAACTTGGTTGGATAACTGCCCTTCCAAACGACATTGTTTCCATCTTCAAAAGTTGGCCAATAAATTAAGAGATGGCATTTTAAGTTCTTTGTGGGAAATTTATCCCTCTTCTCTAGTTTGGGAGGTTTGGAAGGAGTGGAATAGAAGTTTATTTTATGGAAAAGCTAGAAGCGTTGAGTCTGTCTTATCCCCTTTGGAAGTTGCCATTGTTGAGAATATTAACAATAGACTTGCTCTCTTTTCCAACTTGGACAAGGAATTCATGTCATGGGATGGTAGAATGAGGTTCACATGGAATGGAATAAAAATTCTCTCTTGTTTATGCAAGAAGAGATGTGATAGAGGAAGTGCAATATGGACTCCTCCACAATTTGGTTGGCTCAAATTGAATTTTGACAAGGCTTCTAAAGGAAACCCTGGCGAATTTGATGAGTATCAATTTCCAACATCCTCTATGGTCTCTTACCACACAACCAACTGCAAAGGAAGTCATAAACTAGCACTAAGAGGCATATATCAATAGTTACCGGCTTTGGAGCATTCAGGGCTACACCGGCACTAGCACCGACATCAATACTTCTTTGGAAGCCGACATCAAGGAGGATTTATTTAGTAAATTATTTTGTAATTTTTGAAGATGACATTGAATATCTTTTGTATTGTATTGTAAGCCGACATAAGGAATATTGTTTGTAATGGGTATATAGGTCAGCCTGCTAGGTCATTTTGTATGTATGAGATATGTGATAGAAAGCAAAATAAGTGAAGATAGAATATAGCAGAACTGTATAATGTGAAGCATATGTGTGTAGATCATTTTGTATGTGAATGTCATATCATGTAGTGATGTGTGGATAGGTTGGAAAACATTTTGGAGGAGAAGAGATATCGATAGAAGTGTTCAAGGTTATGAACCGGTACAGAGCAGAGCTATAACCAGAACTCTATTTGGCATAGCAGATGCATTCTTGAGTTCATTCTCATTGTTTTATTTCAGCAGAAGCTTGTAGTTAGTGAGACTCTTTAGTGATGACTAGTGTTCTCTAGGAAGTGTGCCTTCCTGCAAGTGCAGGCCCCTATTATATGTAATGTCTTTTCGTATGGCTAGTGAACTGATATTGTGGGTCACAAATCTCACTGTGGCTTTTCCTCATTGAGGTTTTCCATGCATAAATTTTGTGTGTTATGGTGTTCATTTATGTGGATATTTTATTTGTTTACCGGTTTATATGTGTTTGGTATAAAGGCATAAAATGTGTGTTTACCGGCAGAACACTAATTCACCCCCCCCCTCTCAGTGTTCTTGGATCCCAACAATTGATATCAGAGCTTGGTACCTCAGAAGAAGTTTAACAGCTTGAGGAAGATCCTGAAAACGGAATCTTTGAACATGGCAATGGAGAAGCAACTTGAGATGGCTCTTGAGGATTATGATGTTGAAAGGATGAAGAACTTGAAATTGCAAGAAGAATTGAATTATGATAATGAGTTCATTCTTATAATGAAGAAAAGATATCATCTTCTCAAGCCAAGAGAAAAGAACTTTTGCAAAATCTGGATGATGAGGAGAAAAATGCTCTTAAGGAACAATGTCAAAAACTAAGTCAAGCTAACATGCTCATGAAGAATGAAATGCAAGATCTAGCTATGAGGATGTCTAAAGAGATTGAGGACAGAAAGAAGGAAGAAAACATTGTTGTATCTTTGAAGAACAAATCTGAAGAATGTGGTAGATTGAGTCATGAGAATGATATGTTGAGAAATAAGTTGGTACAATCCTGGAATAATGAACAAGAGTTGGAAAGGCAGATAGTAACTCTGAGAGATGGTCTAACTACTGCAAGTGAGTATAAAGAAAAGTTTAAGATCAATGTTGCACAATTGGATGACTTACTAAAAAGACAAAGACAACGGACTTGGATTTACATAAGGAGAAAGCTCTGGTACTACATATGAAGATCAAACAACCGGCATGCAAAACTCATCAGAATAGAGGAAACCAATAAGGCAATCTAATGCTTATAAATTCAATGGAAGATGTTTTGTTTGCAACAAATTTGGGCATATGGCTAAACAATGTAGAAATAGAGCAAATCAAAACTACAATTTTGTTCTCGATCAATGCACAAACAGCAAGAAGTATGGTCATAAATCAAAAGATTGTAGAATGAATGTTAAATGTAATGCATGTGGAAAGTTTGGACATTTTTCTAATCACTATAGGTCAAGGAATAACACTGGATATGACAAATCAATTCAAAACAACAATGTTACATGTTATGCATGCAATAAAATACATCATACTATTAATTATTGCAGAAGCAAGACTCAACTAGTTAATAATGATAAAGATAATGATAAAGGAAAGAAAAAGGTAGGTGAAATACAACAAGATCACACCAAGAGATGGGTTAGAAAATATAAAGAATCAAGTGGAGATGGATCTCTACTAGTAACTCCACTGATAGAATAGGGTATTCCTCCACCGATAGGAAATTCCACCAGTAACTGAGGCATAAGCCTTATGGGTTGGCAAAGTCATTACTAAATTTTGCATATTACCCCGGAAGAGATCTAAGGAGATCTGGGAAGAGATTTGGCGAATTGTGTTCATCATCGATGAAGGTTCACCTGACACAACTATGAAACTGGCATCCATAGGGTTATTGGTGAAGCATTTATTACAGAGGAAAATTAGGGTTTTATTCATTGATAAAAGAGGGTAAGGGAATACATTTTCACTCATCGAGCATTCAAGCATTCAGAGCGAAGTAAAGGTGAGTCAAGAGAAAGCAAAAGCATTGTGAGAAGATTTTGAGCAGTTATCAATCTTTCACTAACATTCACTTATAGGTATTTTTTGACATGGCATCTAGATCTTCAGTTCCTACTTTTACTGCAAATCCCACCATTATCGAAGTCAAGGATATGTTAAGGCTAGTATTTAAGGAGGTTCTCAAAATTCCTAAAAAGGAAGACTCTGCATGAGCATTTTCTAGGGTTCCTGATGCTCTGATGTATGTTGAAGACGTGAGGGCATACATTCACTGCACCCTTGAAGATTTGGGCACTGGGGACATCAAAAGCATGTATCAATCTATGATACTGGGAGACTCCAGAACTATCAAACCAAAATTCAAAGCAATTGAAGATCTAGGGTTAACTGATATTATGTACATACCGGAATTCAAAGATGAAGTTATCAAATATGTTCTAAGCAAGGTTCACAACAAATTTATCTGGCTGGGCCAACCTTACATCATCATGAAGGAGGATATTCAAGCTATCACTGACTTACCCTCAGTTGGACAAGAACCTGGCAAGAAAATTTCCAACACAAAGCTCGATAAACTCACAGGTGCTACACCTAATAGCAAATCAATGAGGATAAGCACGATCACCGACACGGATATAAAATTTGCAAGCATGATACGAGGCTATAAGGTAACTCACTCTAATCAATTGGATTCTGTATCTAGTTCTTGCATACATGTTGCATATCAGATGCTGAGAAAAAATGCAAAATATCATTTGAGTGAATGGATGAGGAGTGAATTAATGTTAAACCTTGGGAAGATCAAGAGAATTAAGAAAGGAACTTTCATATATGGTGATCTCATTGTATGTCTAATGCTTTACTTTCTGAATGAGCTACCTGGTCTTGGCAAGAAGCATTGGGCTCGTGACATACCGATAGGTATGAAAATCAAGGAAGCCATCACTGGTCTTGGTACCGACAGAGATGAGAAACTTTGGGAGTATTTCAAGACTTTTTAAGAAAACATGAGGCAAAGGGAGAGAATTTCAAAGAACATTGTGGAGAAGTATTCCATTGATATCTGTTTCATGGTAAAAACTAATGAAACTCTTATGGAAGTAGTTGAACTTAGCCAAATCTGGATTACCGACCTTGGATATGAGGTGGATGATAGCATTTTTGAACTCTATGCAAATATGTTGTTAGATGCTCCATTAGATGATAAGACAGAGCATTTTGGTACAGCAGGAGAGAAGGCTCTTGGAGTGAAAACATGTTTTAATAGGAAGAGAAGAGAAAAGAAAATAGAAAAGATGTCTACATATGTACAAGATGTGATTTATGAGATAGACACTCGGTCAGGCTCTAAATCTAAACATGCAGCTAATCGGCAGAGGTTGGTACTGCAGAAGTGAAGAAGCCACAAGTTCACATTTCCCCTATCACTTCTGACTCTGACTCTGAGGATAATGAACCTCTGGCTTTCAGAAGGGTACAAAGGAAGAATGTGGTAAAACCACTGGTAGAGCAGAAGAAGGCAGAGCCTAGGAGGATACTTGTCAAAAAGGCAAGTAAGCCTACTACACCTCCACCACCAGCAAGGAAGCCTATGCAGAAGAGGAAACTAGTCACACTGGCAACCACAAGCAAGAAGAAGAAGGGTGATGATACTAGAACTGGTAAGTGTTATTATTTACTAAGTTGTCATTAGTTTTATGTCCAAAGTCATCCTATATACTCTAGTCAGTTAATACTACCGAAATATTCAGTCGATAAGCACTAAAGTAGTTGGTTACAAAAGAAAGGAGTCACAGAGTTAAATATACACCGAGCTGTCTACCGAGTAACGTTCTATGTCTACCAACCAGCAAAGAAGGTATACCGAGTAATCTGAACTGAGTAGAAATGTGTTACCAGATTCAATGAACCTGGACACATATGTGGAAACGTGTTACAAGAATCGAGGAACAGGGAACCGTTATCACATAGGAAATTGCACTTCAATATTTTGTATGATTTTGAGGAAGTTTATCCAATGAAATAATTTCTATATTTATTCATTCGGTGAATCTTGTTTGTAAGATCGAAGCATGAACAGATCACCATCCCAGAGATCTATTTATACAGAGTGATTTGAGAATCAAAAGGAGAGACATGTGTGATAGAAGAGTTAAAAAGGAAAATCATAAGAGGACACATTGAGTTGTGACTACTACGACTGACAGAGATATTCAGAGGTCACCAAGAAAGTCTTCAGAGAACAGTTTAAGGGACACAGTAAACAGAAGGGTTTACCGAGTTGATTTATCAATTACCAAGGTATCCTATGAGCAAGGTAATTTCATATTGAGCACATAGAATTTGCTATAACATTTCAAATGTAAAGTTGCAGATATTTGTAAAGATTTTATTGAATCATTTGAGTTGTAATAGAAACCTTTAACAAGGTAAAAGACTCTAACAAAGTCTATAAATTGTAAAGCCTTTGACCAGGTGCAACATTTTGTATAAGTGTTGTAAAAATCCTTTAGCAAAGTAGATCTAAAGATCTTGATACTCCTAACAAGGTAAGCTATCAGAATTAGCTAAACATGTAGCTCTAACCGAGCAACCTTTATTATTGTAGTAGTGAAGTTGTGGGTGCCATCCCCACTGTAGTTTTTCTCTTTAACAAAGAGTTTATGCGTAACCAAAATATTTGTGTTATGGAGTGAAATGTGTATGAATGTTATTTCTATAATTATGTGTTAGCTTTATATTATGAGATCAACAGTTTACAATTTATGTTTATTAGTAAGATTGTTTTTAAAGAAAAGTTTTGAAGTACTGATTCACCCCTCTCCTCTGAGTACATTAGCTTTCATTGTTGGACCTAACAGTAAGACCACAATGACATGTGCTGAGCTTATTGATGAAATTACAAAAGATGGAATATTGAAAAATGTATCTAAGTATTATGAAGGTTTAGAAGAAAATGAGCAAAATGAACTCGAAGAGGCTATTTTGTTATATATAGACATCTATAAGAAAGCCTTAATTGAAATTTTGAAGGAGATACCTTTATCCTTGTATAATAAACTTGAGGCTAGGAGACTTGACATTGTCAAGAGACATGGGGAGATCAAAGAAGTAGTACTTTTGAAATTATGTGGTGTTGTAAATAATGAGGAAATGAAAAGATGTATAGACACTGCAAATAGGATAGTCTTCAGTAGTAAATCCTGGCAGATAAGTCTTATGATGGGGAGAGTAAATGAGGTAGTAAATGAGATAAGGAAGGGATGGACCAAATTCTTTCAAAAAAAATTAGACTTTCTCACTTCTCAAAAAGAATTTGCAAGGGCAACAACTTCCACCATTCTTGACAAATCAAAAGGGAAAGGTATTTTGGGCAGTTCAACTCTAGTTTTGACACAACCGATAGTAACTATAGATACTCAAACTCAACTAGCAGCTAAGGAGAGTGTATAGTTTGTACTAGCACAAACCATTTTTGAGCAAGGCAATGTACAAGACACTAGAAATACTTTGGATAATACTCCACCGACAGTAACCGACACTGCACCGAGTGGCGAAGCCACCGGTGCAATAGAGGTTGAGATGGATAAGGTAAAAGCCACTGAGTCCATACCAACTAGTAAAACTGATTCCCTGGCAAAGGTTTTGGCAATTGACACTTCTCAGGTTGAGAAGAAATCAATCTCTGAGTTAAATCCAACTAAATTAATGATGATGGCCACTCAAAAATTACTAAAGGAAGGTACTGCATATAAGGGAATAATTGACCAATCGGTTACAGTATTGCACAATCTAATTCCTAATTGTCAGATTGAGAATGAGGCTAGCCCTTTCGATAAGCTAAAGACTCTAACAGAGCATATATCTAACAATTTTCAATCTTTAAGGCAGATTGCATGTTAGGGTTTCAAGTAGATCTGAAGCAAATATGAACTAACAATTATATGTAGATTTAAATACAAAAGATAAAGAAATAAAATAGGACACAGATAACATAGAGATTTAACGTGGTTCACCCAGAATGGGTTACGTCCACCATACACAACCGTCCAATTTTTCTTATTATCCAGCAAAAATAGTACATCAACCTTACAATGCCTTAAGCATCCCAGCCACTTATAACATGCATTTTTAGGGCAACAAACAAAGTCGGTCTTTTTTAGGGTTTTATTACAATGTCGGTTTTCATCAACGAAAAACGGTAAAAAAAAATTTCTCGGGGGCTGCCGCCCCCGGACCCCAGCGAGGATACGTGCTAAGTGTACAATACTTTGCTGATCAGTCACCACATTTCAACAATCTCCCACTTGGAGACTGATCAGGCTACACATCGAACAATCTCCCACTTGGAGATTGATACTACATGACAACACTATACATGCAACATCCGCTGGATAAAACACTAGGATTTGACTAGTATAAATTCCATAATTATCAATCAAGAAGACCAACAGAAACTGATGAAGAAATCAGCTTCTCCTGTGGAACTACCTTTGTGAACATATTGGCAAGATTCTCACTTGTGTGAATCTTCTCAAGTCATAACTAACCCTCCTCCAAAACAGTCTGGATGAAGTGGTACCTGAGCTATATGTGCTTTGTCCTTGAATGAAAAGCAGAGTTCTTTGCAAGATGAATGGCACTCTGGCTATCAGTATACAATGGGCTATCCTCTTGTGTCTGACCCAATTCCTTCATAAAACATTGCAACCAAATCATCTCCTTACTGGCTTCTGTAGTAGCAACATACTCAGCTTTAGTGGTTGAAAGTGCAACAACCTTTTGCAGCCTAGAAATCCAACTGACTGCAGTTCCCCCTATAGTAAAAACATACCCTGTAGTACTCCTTTGTGAATCAATATCACCCGCCATATCAGAGTCAAAAAATCCACTTAGAGCAGCATTAGATCCTTTGAAACCTAATGCCTTCATAGTAGTTCCTTTCAAATACCGAAGAATCCATTTCACAGCATTCCAATGTTCCATACCCGGATTACTCATA
Source organism: Cryptomeria japonica (assembly GCF_030272615.1). Lineage (NCBI taxonomy): Eukaryota > Viridiplantae > Streptophyta > Pinopsida > Cupressales > Cupressaceae > Cryptomeria > Cryptomeria japonica. Next base: position 103,059,473 of record NC_081406.1, on the reverse strand, counting down.
AACCTACTCACAACTCTCACTGCATGTACAATATCTAGCCTTGTGCATACCATTGCATACATCAGACTACCAACAGCTGATCAATACAAGATGTTAGATATTTTATTAACCTCTTCCTATGCCTTTGGGTACATCTCCTTAGTCAATTTGAAATGACTAGCCAAAGGTGTACTAACTGCTTTTGCATCCTGCATGTTAAATCTTTTCAACACCTTCTTTATATACTCACTTTAGGACAAATTCAAGGTTCTATTTTTCCTATCTCATGTAATCCTCATACCAAGAATTTGCTTAGCTACACCCAAATCCTTCATAGCAAATGACCTGGCTAATTTCTGTTTAAGATCATTTATATGTTGCATGTTAGACCTAGCAACAAGCATGTCATCAACATAAAGCAACAAGATAATATAACTGCAATTATCAAATCTCTTAAAATATACACAATGATCAGAATGACATCTATGATAACCGTGCTCAGCCATGAAACTATCAAATTTTAAATACCATTGTCAAGGTGCTTGCTTTAGGCCATACAGACTTTTCTTCAACTTGCACACCAAGTTCTCCTTACCTTTGACCTCATATCCCTGTGGTTGCAACATGTAAATTTCCTCCTCCAAATCTCCATTTAGAAAATCTATTTTGACATCTAATTGTTCAAGATGTAAATCATTTGTAGCCACAAGACTAAGTACAGTTCTAATTGAAGTCATTTTTACAACTAGAGAAAATATTTCATCATAATCTATACCCTTTTTCTATGCAAAACCTTTTACCACAAGTCTGGCCTTATATCTTTTCTGACCTCCTTCCTCCTCCTTTAGCCGATAAACCCATTTGTTAGGCAAGGCTCTTTTTTCTACAGGTAAAGGGACTAAGTCCCAAGTCTTATTTTTCATCAAGGAGTCCATCTCCTCTTTCATGCCTAGCTCCCACTATTGTTTGGTATCTACCTGCAATGCTTCTTCATATTCTTTTGGTTCACCAGAATCCGTTAATAAAATAGAATACAAAGAAGGAGAAAATCTTTCAGGGGGTCTACTTGTCCTCGTAGAATGTCTAACACTTACAGGAGTTTGTGGGACAATCTGTTGTTGCTGAGCATCAGGTACCTGTGGCATTTCATTTTCAAGAATCTCATCCAACACCACATATTCTTGTTTGTCCTATTCATGCTTCTTTTCCTGCATCTTTTCTTTATACATAACCTTCTCATTGAATATAACATCTCTACTTCTAATTATTTTCTTATTTTCAAAATCCCATAATCGATAGCCATATTCATCTATCCCATATCCAATGAAGGTACATTTCTGAGATTTAGCATCAAGCTTGGTTCTGTTTTCTTTATCAACATGGACAAAAGCTTTGCAACCAAAAGTTTTTAGAAAAAAATAATTTACCTTTTTACCAGTCCATGCCTCCTCTGGAATACCACCATCCAAAGGAGTTGAAGGTTCTTTATTTATCAAATAGACAGCAGTATGTACAACATCTGCCCAAAAATGTAAGGGCAATCCAACATGCAATCTCATGCTCCTCGCACGTTCCATGATAGTCCTATTCATTCTCTCTAACACACCATTTTCCTATGGAGTTCCTGGAATTGTCTTCTGCTTTTGAATCCCATTTAAGGAACAGTAATCTTCAAATGCTTTGCTGCAATACTCACCTCCATTATCCGATCTGAGACACTTCAACTTTTTTTCCTGTCTCATTCTCAACCAAAGCTTTCCATTTCTTAAAAGTTTCAAAAACATCTGATTTTTGTTTTAGGAAATATACCCATGTTTTTCTGGTTGAGTCGTTAATAAAATAACATAATAACAAGAGCCACCAAGAGATGATACCTGAGTCGGTCCCCATACATCTTAATGTACAAACTCTAACTTCTCACTCTTTTTCTCTTTCCCAACCTTGAGAAATCTGACTCTTTTCTGTTTACCATAAACATAGTTTTCATAGAACTCTAAATCAATCTTCTTTAGTCCTGGCAATAGATTTTTGGAGTGAAGGATTTTCATCCCTTTCTCACTCATGTGCCCAAGCCTATGGTGCCACATTATCGAATCTGTTCTTGCAACATTTATTGTTGTTGTCCCTGCAGTAACTTTATCTATAGCAGCTAAGGTAGAGTAAGTCTTACCAGTACACAGATATAATGTGCCTACCTTTACACCTTTAGCTACTACTAATGATCCTTTAGTGACCTTCCACATACTGTTTGAGAAGGTAACTATGCAACCTTCACTACCTAGTTGCCCTACAGAAATTAAATTTCATCTTAAATTAGGAACATGTCTTACCTCCTACAGAAACCAGTCATTACCATTCTACAACTTGATCTTTATCTTTCCTTTTCCAACAATTTGATAGGGCTCATCATCACCCAAATATACCTGTCTAAAATCACCTTGAATATAATCTAGAAAATATTTTCTATGGGGTGTAGCATGAAATGAAGCCCCAGAATGTATTACCCAGGAATCATTAACATTATCCAAACATAAGATTAAAGCATCTTGTAAAGTATTACTTGCAATATTAGCTTCCTTACTGTCATTTTCATTTTTGTCTCCTTCTTTGTTTTTTCGAGACCAATAGTCTTTCTTTAGATGACCAGGCTTTCTGCAGTACCAGCAATCTTTCTTTCCTCTAGATTGAGAGCGTCCTTTCTTTGACTTCCCTCATGACTTCTCATTCCTAGGGCCTTTTCCTCTTTCCTTTGATCTTCCTATGTTCTCCACATTCAAAACACTACCCAATGATGTTGAAGTCTCACCTGTGCTTTTCCTTCGCATTTCCTCGCTTAGGATAACACCAACAATATCATCAAATACCAAAGTATTTTTACTAGAGACAGAGTTACTTACAGCCATAACTAAGCTATTCCAGCTTTCTAGCAAAGAACATAAAATCAAAAGAGCCCTAACCTCTTCTACAAAGGTAATTTTTATCGAAGACAATTGACTGGTAATTGTATTAAATTCATTTAAGTGCTCCGCTATAGATCCTCCCTCACTCATTTTCAAATTAAACAAACACTTCATAAGAAATACCTTATTCCAAGCTGAGGGTTTCTCATACAACTTAGCCAATGTTGCCATCAAATCTACAGCCGTTTTTTCTTCTGTTATACTGAATGCTACAGACGGTGTGAGGCACAATTGAATGGATCCCAATGCCTTTCTATCTAAAATGTCCCACTCTTCATCTGACATTGTGGTCAGTTTCTTTGCCTTTCCTTCCAATGGCCACCACAAATCCTTTTGATACAGGTAATCCTCCATCTGCATTTTCCATAACTGATAATTTTGGTCGTTAAACTTTTCGACCTTGAATTTGGAATCCTCCATTGCCCCACTCAAATCTAAAAGTCCTGCCAATTTACAGAAAACCTCGCTCTGATACCAATTGTTAGGGTTTCAAGAAGATCCGAAGCAAATATGAACTAACAATTATATGTAGATTTAAATACAAAAGATAAAGAAATAAAATAGGACACAGATAACACAAAGATTTAACGTGGTTCACCCAGAATGGATTATGTCCACCATACACAGCCGTCCAATCTTTCTTATTATCCAGCAAAAACAGTACATCAACCTTACAATGCCTTAAGCATCCCAGCCGCTTATAACATGCATTTTTAGGGCAACAAACAAAGTCGGCCTTTTTTAGGGTTTTATTACAATGTCGGTTTTCATCAACGAAAAATGGCAAAAAAAGTGTTGAGTGTATAGTACTTTGCTGATTGAAGGTCCTAAAGTTAACCCTAGCCTTGCTCAATTGTGAGCATCATCAGTCTTTTGTTTGCCTTGTTGGTTCGCCAAGTAGGCCACTTTTCCGACATTGGTATATGGGTCATGTTCTATTTTGGTTTTAGTTGAGTGTTGCATGTTATGCGTTTTGTGTGTTTAATTATTCTCTTCTTGAGTAGTTAATGAGAATTTAATATGTGTCGTATTGATTAAAGAGAATTAAGAATAAATTATATTAGAATCATTTTTGTGGTTAATTAATTAATCGATTATTTTTAATTGTCTAAGTTAGAATGAATGTTGAGTTATTAGTGAAAGTTAAATTATATTTGGCTTGAGTAATTGTTTTAAAAATAAAGTAAAATAAGACCATTGTATTTATAAATTTATAAATCAAATTCTATTAAGCTAGCAAATTAGTGTATTTATTTATTACCATATGGTGGTATTAAATATGTGTATTGCATTTTTGGAACAATGAGTATTATTTTCCAAAATTTGGAGATTTCCAACCCTACAATGGATTTTTGAAATTTTGATTAGGAAGGATTTGCTTGGAGACATTTTGTGGGTAGGAGTTTGTTGGATTCGAGCAAGAAAACTCTTGTTGCTACTCGGTTTTCGTGAGTTCTTTCGCTCTTTGGCTCCATGTTTCATTTTGAAATTCTTCAACTTGAAGGTGAATTTTATTTGATTTCTCCCTTGATATTTTATGAAATTGTGTAATTCTTATTGCAAATGGATAGCAAATGGATTTAAAACCTTTATCCAACTTGAATTTTGGATTTTAGTTTAGATATGAATTTGTATGTTTCATTTTTTAAAATGAAAGTTGCTTAGGGAAATGCTGCCTAAATTTTTATGTATGCCCAGAAAAGTGAATTTTATTTTAAAAGTGTGATGTTGTTCACCCGTCAACCAATGAGTTTTAAGGAATTTTTTATTTGGCAAGTTTTAATTTTTTGAGTTTTTGGAGGTCCATCAATGGTGGATGGCCTCCAAAACCTCGTTATTGGTCTCCTTAGACTTTTTGAAAAATGTGAATTTGATGTTTTAAATGTGAAATTATTATGTGGATTGAATCAGATCCATTCTCCTAGTGTTAGGGCCAATTGAGTAATTGAATACATATACTGGAAATGCATTGTTGCCATGAGTAATTTGTGTGAATTTAAAAAAAAAAAATCAATCAAAACAAAATCACAATAAATGTTATTTCCTATGCAATGCATAATATATATATATATAATTTTTAATTTTTAATTTGTAAATTTGTAATTTCTAATATGTAATTTTTTATTCGAAATATGGTGTTAGATGAAATTCGATTTTAAAAAGAATTATCAATTTAGTAATTAATATATAAATATATTTATACTATGTATTTTGAATTTACTATATGAAGAAAATGTTAATTATTGATTTAATGTAAATGCAAATTAGTTATGCAAATGAAATTTACATTGTTAGCTATCAATTACATTTAGTCAAAATGACATTGAATAGTTGCAGTTAGATGATATTGGTTTTTAGTATTTTATGAGTGATTGTTATTGTTGGCAATTAACACTCAATTGGTTGGTTTCACTATGTTGTCATTGATGGTAACATATCAAGCTATTTTGGCTTCATGTTTTGGTTTAGTTGTGTACCGACAGGCACTTCACAGACTTCACTAGCACCGACATCGACAGGATGGAAGGAATTCTCACGTTACTGACAATTCAGGCTGACATGGTTTAGGATAAGGTTATTGGTATTGGAGGCTGACATCTCTTGGATCCAGCATCGACAATTGATTTTAATATTCATGTATTTGTGTCATCTAGCTGACATGTATATTGATATTGTAATTATCTTTGTAAGCTAACATAAGACATGATGAATTGTAAAGGGTATATAAGTCAATAGGTTAGATCATTTTGAGATGTGAGATCATGTGAATATGTAGTAGGAAGGGAATGAGAAATAAATCAAAGAGATCATGTATGTGAGGATATTTATGTAAAGGGGTATTCCAATAAAGGGTTTAGGGTTTCAGATCGGAACAAACAGAGCTTAAACGAAACTGTATTCAGGCATAGAAGATGTTATCTTAGCAGTTCATTTACTTCTCTGGATTGTTGTCTAGATTTATATGTAGTTAGTGAGACTCCTTTTGTGGTTAAGCAGTGTGCTCTAGGTTGTAAGTCTTCTTGCAAGTGCAGGCTCCTTATATTTTGTAATATCTCTTCATATGGCTAGTGAATTGATATTGTGGGTCACAAATCCCACCGTGGTTTTTCTTCTTTGAATTTTTCCACATACAATTATGTGTGTTATGGTATTCATGTATGTGATTGGCTTATTGGTTGCTTTACTTCTTTCAATTCTATATGTGTCGGTATATCGGTTGGTGTATGCATGTTTTAATAAGGTTAAAATAGATCATTCTGGTAGAACACAGATTCACCCCCCCTCTCAATGTTCTTGGATTCCAACAATTGGTATCAGATCCTTATGCCTTGGAGGAAGTTTAATAGCTTGAGGGAGATCCTAAATCCGAAATCCATGGATATGAGTTTGGAAAAGCAACTTGAGGTAGCACTTGAATATTATGATGTTGAAAGGATAAAGAACGTGAAGTTATAAAATGAATTGAATTCTGCTCAAGAATTCATTCTTGTCCTACAAGAGACACTATCATTTGTTCAGGCTAGGAGGAAGGAACTTTTGAAAAATCAGGATGATGAAGATAAAGAAGCACTTAAGGAATAGTGTCAGAAGTTGAGTCAGGAGAACATGGTCATGAGAAATGAAATGCAAGGTATAACTATGAGAATGTCTAAGGAGATTGAGGATCGAAAGAAAAAAGAAGAAAATATTGCTATATCTCTAAAGAACAAATTTGAAGAATGTGGTAGGTTGGTTCATGAGAATGATATGTTGAGAACTAATTTAGTACAATCCCAAAGTAATGAACAAGAGATTGAGAGGCAAATGACAATTTTGAGAGATGATCTGACTATTGTAGGTGAGTATGGAGAAAAATTCAAGATTAGTTCAGCACAACTAGATGAGTTATTGAAGAGACAAAGGCAGAATGGAGATTCAAGTGGACTTGGATTTGAACAAGGATAGAGTTTTGGTACTGCAAATGAAGATCATGACCATAAGGTAGTTCAATGCTTATAAATTTAATGGTAGATGCTTTATTTGTAATAAATTTGGTCACATGGCTAGGCAATGTAGAAACAAAGAAAATCATAACAATAATTATGCTCCCCATCAATGTTGTAAATGCAATAAGAATAGTCATAAAACAAAAGATTGCAGAATGAATGTAAAATGTTATACATGTGGAAAATTTGGACACATGGCTAATTAGTACAAGTCAAGCAGTTATATGGGTTTTAGCAAAACAATTCAAAAGAACAATATTACATGTTATGCATGTAATGAGGTTGGACATGTTGTTAAATTATGTTGAAGCATAAATCCACTGGTTGGTAATGGAAGATCAAATAAGAAACGGAAAGAGAAGGTTAATGAAATCCGACAAGATCATACCCAGAGATGGGTTAGGAAGTCAGAAGATCAATCTACAGATGGGAATGCACTGGTTACTTATTCGACAGAAGAGGTTGCTCTTGCACTGACAGGAAGCTCAACTGATAACTGAGGCAGATGCCTTAAGGGTAGGCAAAATTCATGAAGATGTTGCATATGCCCCAAGAAGAGATTCTGGAATATGTTCCAGATATTAGAGATGCTTATCTGGCATGGAGATATTTTATTGAGATCCAATATCTTCCACTAGAAGTTATTTATATCAATGATGGATTAGGATTTTTCTTGGTGGTTAAAAGGTTGAATTTGTTGGCCATTTGGTGGAATTGATTATGTTGCATTGATGTTTTGTCATTGATGTCAACACTAACTATTTGGATGCTTTACCCACACCCTTTTGGTCCTGATAGGATGAGTGGTTTCTGGTTGGTTTGGATCTAGTATGCTCCGGTATAGTTTGGTTATGGAATTGGCTTCTTCATGATACTCATGTTCATATTCAGTTAGTTGGTTTTGGTCCAGTGATCAGATGCTATCATGTTTGCTTGGAATCTTGGCTTGTGGTACCAGTGAGGGTTTCACCGACAAAGCTTTGATGAAGATCTTTGATGATATGCATAAGTGGTGTTGTTGCAACTTCTAGTATGGTTTCCAGATGTTGATGGTAATCATGTTAGAGACTTGGCGGATGGAGATCATTGCTTTAGCGTGTGGACCTATATTGAGTCCCGGATGATCTAGGTTATGGACTGGTTTAATGTAACCTATGGATTGGACTTCTCAATACGTTTCTGGGATTTCTTATGTGTTGGATATTATTTTTTTGGTCTAAGGTTGACATGTTTTGTAATTATGTAACTGGTTTATTGTCTAATGGCTGACCTAATTGTTTATGGTTGAGGGTCTGTATATATGTGATGTAAGATCTCATTGTAGATCATCATGGAATAGTATATGTGGAAATGGCATATGTATATGTAATGTGCAAATAATGTAATATCATTCAGATAGAGGATTTGGTCGATCTTTGGAGATCAAATTGGGTTTATGTAAGAGGATTTGGTCCTCTGGTATAGAGCTTAACCAGAACTGTACTCAAGCATAGGAGATGCTATCTTTGCAGTTCAAACACTTCTCCTTTGGATTTATATGTAGTCAATAAGACTCCTTTTGTGATGAGCAGTGCACTCTAGGCTATTGTCCTTCCTGCAAGTGCAGGCCCCTCAATTGCAATTCACATACTTACTGCAAAAGTATTATCCAACTGTGGGTAGGCTACCCACCATGGTTTTTCCCTTTACCAGGTTTTCCACGTATAAATCTTGGTGTCATGTGAATGGTATTTATTCTTTGATTATTATTTATGCTTAATTAGTTTAACTATTATTCTGGTATTTGGTTTAAGTATTTCGGTATTAATATTTTGGGTTCTGGTATTAAAGTTATAACTGCTAAATGTTTTGATAATCTGAGACAACTGATTCACCCCCTCTCAGTTGTCTTATAGTTATTTGAATTGTCTAACAATTGGTATCAGAGCTATGGTCCTCTCTACAGAAGCTTACCCACCTGAGGAAGATCCTATGGCGACTAATAGTTCAAGTTCATCTAGTTCATCTGGAGCTATCTTTTAGAGAGATATTCCTAGGCTTGATGGAATAAATTACACAATATGGAAGATTTGGATGGAGAATCATCTGAGATGTCTTGGCAAAGAGATTTGGGAGATCACACAGAATGGTGTTACACCTTATAATCCAGTATCTGACAATCCTCCTCTGGTAAACCTAGATAAGGAGCTTGAGAATGATTGTAGAGAAAGAGAAGCCTTCTTGTGTGAACTTTCTGATTAGAAAATAATGGGATTAACTGACAAATCATCTGGAAAGGCTATATGGGATAAGTTGGTGACTCTTAATGAAGGTGACCCTATAGTGAAGATTCCTAAACTTGATGGTTACTAGGTGAGATATGAAAACCTGAAGATGGAAGAAGATGAAAAGATTACTACATTCATGGATAGGGTAAACGAGATTGTTATGGTGGAACTCTGAGTGAAGATGAAATTGATTATAAAGTTTTGAGAGACCTACCACCAACTTACAAGATGAATTATACTGCTATTAATGAGTTAAGAAAAATCACTAATACATATGTCAACAAAGATACCTTGGTTGGGAAGTTATCTACTTTTGAGCTTGAAGAATTTGGACCTTTTGGAGCTGTGAAGACTGAACCTACTTTTCATGCATCTGCATCATCAACCAGTAAGCAAGACTAGAGAGCTTTATATGCAAAATAATTAGATGATATGAAGAGAGAAGATGAATAATTTGAGAAACTTGAAGCCCTATTTACTAGAAGAGTACCTAAAGGACCGATAGGAAGTAAGTATGAAGGAAAAACACCTTTTAAATGTTTTTCATGTAATAAGATTGGTCATTTTGCATCTAGATGTCCTGAAAGGAATTCAAGATTTGAAGAAAGAGTTAGAAGATATTTTAAGCCTAACCTTGGATATTAGAACAAGTATAAGCACAGGAAAAACAAAGACAAGTCATGCTACATAGTGGATGAGGAAGACATCACTGATTCTGATGATGAACCGACAAAAGACTCTACTAGTGGTTCTGGTAATATAAAGGAATGGGTGTTCTTGGCTATCAAGCAAGATATTCCAACACTGGAAGAGAATGTACCTGAAGAGAAGGCACTTGCTGCTAAAATTGAAGACGAGGATGAATGGGTAATTGATAGTGGATGTTCACATCATATGACTGTAGATAAAGGGAAGTTTCTATCTTTGCAAAAATATGATGGTGGTTAGGTTAGATTTGAAGATGACAAAGCATGTATGATCAAAGGAAAAGAAACTATATCATTGGATGGAAAGAACAATATTGACAATGTTTATTAAGTTGAAGGTTTGAGGCATAATCTTTTGAGTGTAGGAAAATCGATGGATAAGGGATTTAAATTACAGTTCAAAGATGGAAAATGCAAAATCATTAACAGATCTGGTTTGGAGATTGCAATCAGTACACAAACAAAAGGTAATGTATTTCATTTAAATTTTGATGAGAAGACATGTTTGATTGCACAAATTGATGAGAGTTGCCTATGGCATAAGAGGTTGTGTCATGTGAATTTTGATTGCATTATAAAGATCAGTTCAACTAAGGTAGATAGAGATATACCTAAGATTGTGAAGCCCTATAATCTGGTATGTAAAGAATGTCAAATGGGTAAACAGGTCAGAACCTCTTTAAGAAGTATACAAGATAAATCTAATGATGTTCTTGATCTTATTCATACTGATTTGTGTGGCCCTGCTAGAGTTAAAAGTTTTCAAGGTGATAGATATTTTATGCTAATCATTGATGATTATTATAGAATGATGTGGGTTACTTTTCTGAAGGAGAAATTTGAGGCATTTGAAAAGTTTAAAATCTTTAAGGCTAAAGTGGAAACTGAGACAAGATTTAAGATTAAATGTTTGAGGTTAGATCATGGTGGAGAATTCACATCTGGTGAGTTTAATAACTTTTGTAAGAAGCATGGTATAAGGAGACAATTTTCTGCTCCCCAGACACCTCAGCAGAATGGAGTTGTGGAAAGGAAGAACATAACTATCTTGGATGATGCTAGAAAAATGATGATGGAAGCTAGTCTACCTCACATCTACCGGAGAGAAGCAGTGAGCACACTGGTTTATATATTTAACAGAGCACATATAAAAGGAGAAACTAGTAAGACACCTTATGAATTATGGTTTGGCAATACACCTACAGTTAAGTATTTCAGAATCTTTGGTAGTATATGTTATATCAGGAGAGATGATATTATTGGCAAGTTTGATCCTACATGTGATGAAGGCATATTTCTTGGTTATTCAAATGAAAGCAAAGCATATAGATGTTATAACAAAAGATTGCAGAGAATTGTGGAGAGCACTAATGTCAAGGTGGATGAGAATAAAAAATGTCAAATCAGAGCTTATGAGAAGGAACTGATAGTGGAAATGATTATATCTGAACCGGTAGCACCTTTATCACAATAGAGTGTTGAACATGTTACTCCAACAGTATTAGAAAAATCTACAGTAACTGAAGAACTGGGAAGTGGAATAGAGAGTTTGAGGACTCCTAGGTATGTGAGATTGAATCATTCTGAAGATCATATCATTGGGGATAAAAACAATGGAGTGATGACAAGAAGAAGACTGGCAACTAATGAGGTATGTTTAATTTCACAAGTTGAACCAGTATCAATAATTGAGGCATGTAAAGATAAATATTGGTTGAAAGTTATGGAAGAAGAATTAGATCAAATTGAGAAGAATAACACATGGACTTTGGTTCCCTGACCTAAGATAAGAATGTTATTGGAACTAAATGGGTTTTTAGGAATAAGTTGAATGAGGATGGTAAAGTTGTAAGGAATAAGGATAGATTGGTTTATAAAGGTTATTCTCAGAAGGAAGGAATTGATTATGGAGAGACTTTTGCACCTATAGCTAGGATTGAAGCTGTAATGTTATTTCTTGCCTATGTTTCGCATAAGAACTACAAGATTTATTAGATGGATGTTAAGTGTGCATTTTTGAATGGGGATCTTGATGAGGAAGTTTATATTGAGCAACCTAATGGTTTTTCACTATCAAATGATACAAACATGATTTGCAGATTAAGGAAAGCTTTATATGGATTGAAACAAGCACCTAAAGCTTGGTATGCAAGGTTGGAAAAGTATCTTTTGAAGCTTGGTTTTACTAAGAGTAATGTTGACAATATTTTATATTATAAAATCATTGATGATGATATACTAATTATTGAAGTATTCGTTGATGACATTATTTTTGGAGGTGAAGATAAGTTGTGCATGGAATTTTCTAAAAATATGGAAAATGAATTTGAAATGTCTACGATTGGGGAAATGAAATTTTTCTTAGGTTTGTAGATTACTCAAACTGAAAAAGGTATTTTCATCTGTCAAACTAAGTATGCTAGGGAATTGTTGAAGAAATTTGGTATGGGAGATTCTAAACCGGTAAGTACTCCTATGATTATAAGTGAGAAATTGACAAGGAAAGATGTTTCTGCACCAGTAAATCCTACAATATACAAATCTATGGTTGGAGATCTACTTTATTTGACTCGGACTAGGCCTAACATAATGAATGTTGTTTGTATTGTATCAAGATTTCAGAGTGATCCTAGAGAAAATCATGACAATGGGGTGAAAAATATTTTTAGATACTTGCAAGGTACATCAAAATATGCTTTATGGTACCCTAAGGATGATAACTTCACTTTATGTGCATATACAGATGTTGATTAGGTTGTATATGTTGATGATCGGAAAAGTACTTCTGGTGGAGCTTTCTTTCTTGGAAAGAAACTTGTTTCATAGATTTGTTGGTATTATGGATGTGTTGCATTGGTTTTGTCATTGATGTCAATACTTATCCTTCTGGAGATCTACATTGTTGATTTGACACTATGGTTATATTGGTTTACTGTTGAACTAACACATTGTGTTCACCTACAAGGTTAGTGACTTTTGCATAGTCACTTGTATATGCTCACCGACAGGTTATATGGTTCACTGGTATAGATGATGACTTGTTATCATCTGGAGATCACTTAATTATGTGTAAGATATGGTTTGGATACTTGGTTTTGGTGTTTTGGTTATTGGTCTAATTGGGTTGACATATTTGTTGTTACCAACAAATTGGTCTAGGTTATGGACCGGTATACATTATCTATTCCAGATCAGCATGACATGTTATGGAGATGATTTATTGATTAGATATTGTTGTAAATGTATTGAGCTGAGATGTTGTATCACATCATGAATTATTTGTAATTGATTTAATTGTAATAATCTTAGTGAGCCGACCTACACATTTGGTCTTAGGTTTTGTATAAATGTAAGATCTCATTTGTGAGATGAAGAGTGGAAGTATGGTATTGTGGTATGGTATTGTAACTTGGTATTATTGAAGATCATAGAGTGAATCAAGAAGACATTATTTGAAGGTTCAAGGAAGGTTTGAAGGTGTTTATCAGAGCTTAAACTGGTACTGAATCCAGCATTATAGATGCACTTTGAAGCAGTACATTATTCTAGGATTTAACCATCCTACTGTAGTCATTGCGACTCCCATTTGAGTAGTGTGCTCTAGGCAGTTGGCTTTTTTGCATGTGCATACCCCATTTGTATACACATACTATCTGCAGTAGTATCATCTGATTGTGGGTAAGGTTTCCCACCATGGTTTTTCCCCTTATAGGGTTTCCACATCAAAATATTTATGTTATGTGTTGTAGATGTTGTTTCTCTTTCTGTTTCATGCATTAAGTTTCACCTGCATTGATATAAAATGATAATCTATTAATTGAAATTAAGTTTGGTTTACCGATATTAAGTATTAAGTTGGATTCATTTATAATTGGTTGAAATTCATTGACAATTGATTCAGCACCCCCCCCCTCTCAGTTGTCCTTCTGGTTCCTAAAAATTGGTATCAGAGCTAAATCTTGTTTTTGCAGAAGTCTAATAGCTTGAGGAGATCCTATGGCAACGAACTTTTTTAGGAAGGACAGTCCTAAACTTGATGGAACTAACTATGGTATATGGAAGATCGGAATGGAGACATATCTAAATTGCATTGGAAGAGATATATGGGAAGTTACAAAGAATGACTATGTTGGTCCTATTTCGAATCAACCTAATAAACCGAAATTGGCTAAGGACTTGGAGAATGATTGCAAAGCAAGAGAAGCACTTTTGAGCGCATTATCAGATCAAAAAATTATGGGATTATCAGACTGATCTACTACTAAAGCTATTTGAGATAAATTGGAAACATTGAATGAAGGAGATATCGGTGTCATAATTGCAAAACTAGAATGTTACCGGGTCAGGTATGAAATTTTGAAAACGGAAGAAGATGAAAGAATTTCTACTTTTATGGAAAGAGTTAATGAAATTGTTTTAGGAAAACAATGTTGTTGAGGATCCTTAAGTGAAAATGAAATTGTTTCTAAATTTTTAAGAGCTTTTCCACTGGCTTACAAAATGAAAGTAACTTCTATTAATGAATTGAGAACAATGCCTAATACATCAGTTTCTAGAGATACCTTGGTTGGAAAACTTTCAGCATTTGAGCTTGAGGAATTTGGTCTTATTGCTACAATTAAGACATATTTAGCCTTCAAAGCATCATCATCATCACTTGACAAATTTGATTGGAAAGCACTTTATGCAAAAGAATTTGAAGATATCAGGAAGGAAAATGAAGAATTGGAAGAACTTGAAGCACTATTTGCAAGGAAGATGCCTAAAGGTCCAGTTGGAAGTAAGTATGAAGGTAAAATACCATTTAAATATTTTAATTGCAATAGAATTGGTCAAATTGCATCTAGATGTCCTGATAGACATACAAGATTGAGAGAGGAAGCTAAAAGAACATATAAGCCTAACCCTAAATATCAGAGATACAGATTTAAAAAGAACAAAGATAAATCATGTTACTATGTTGATGAATGAGTTACAAATGATTCTGATGAAGAACCGATAGACAATGGATGGGCATTTGTTGCAATAAAAGAAGATCAACCGGCACCTACTATTCCACCAGTAGAGCAGGCTTTGGCAGCTAAAATTGAAGAAAAATATGAATGGATCATTGATAGTGGATGTTCACATCATATGACTGGTGATAAAAGTAAATTCTTATCTTTTTAGGAATATAATGGAGGTCTAGTAAGATTTGGCGATGATAAAGCTTGTTTAATCAAAGAAAAAGGCACTATATCTTTGGATGGTAAGCACAATACTGACAATGTTTATTATGTTGAAGGTTTGAAGCATAATATTTTGAGTGTTGGTCAATTAGTTGAAAAGGGATTTCAGTTACAATTCAAGAATGAAAAAATGCAAAATCAATATCAGAACTGGATTGGAGATTGCAACCGGTAATCAGACTAAAGGTAATATCTTTCATTTGAATAATAGTGATAAGACATGTTTGATTCCACACATTGATGGAAGTTGGTTATGGTACAAGAGACTCTGTCATGTAAATTTTGATTGGATTGTAAAGATCAATTCAACTAAGGTAGTAAGGGATTTACCTAAGATTGTGAAACCTCATAATCCGGTATGTAAGTAATGTCAAATGGGAAAGAAAGTTAGAACAAATTTTAAGAGTATTTTTTAGAAATCTAATAATGTTCTTGATTTAATTCATACTGACTTGTGTGGTCCGGCAAGAACAAGAAGTCTACAGGGAGATAGATATTTTATGCTAATTATTGATAATTATTCTAGAATATGTTGGGTTACTTTTCTTAGGGAGAAACCAAAAGCTTTTGGAAAATTCAAGTTATACAAGGCAATGGTAGAGAATGAAACCGGTAAGAAAATCAAATGTTTAAGATCTGATCAAAGAGGAGAATTTACATCTAAGGAATTTAATACATTCTGTGAAGTGAATGGAATCAAAAGATAACTATCAGCACCCCAGACACCTCAGCAGAATGGAATTGTGGAAAGGAAGAACATAACTATTCTGGAAGCATCTAGAAGCATGATATTGGAAGCAAATCTACCTCATGTGTACTAGAGAGAAGCAGTGAATACAATAGTTTACACTTTCAACAGAGTTCACATCAAAGGTGAAACTGGTAAGACCCCTTATGAACTATGGTTTAGTAATACTCCTACTCTTAAATACTTCAGAATATTTGGAAGCAAATGCTATATTAGGAGAGATGAGTATGTTTGTAAATTTGATCCTAGAAGTGATGAAGGAATATTTATTGGTTATTCATCTAAGAGCAAGGCATATAGATGTTTTAATAAAAGATTGCAGAAAATCATTGAAAGTGCCAATGTGAAGATAGATGAACACTTTAGAGGAAATTCAAGGTCTCTAGATTTTGAACCGACAGTTGAGATGATCATAAATAAACCAATACATATTGCACCGGTATAGAATGTGGATCCAGTCACACCAGCATCATCAGAGAATTCCACTATGACTGAAGAACAACAACCTGTGAATAAACCCAGGTATGTAAGACTAAATCACTTAGAAAATTAGATAATTGGGAATAAGTATCAAGGTGTTATGACAAGAGGAAGAATGGAAAATGAAGAGGTATGCTTAATTTCTCAAATTGAACCAGCATTTGTTATTGAAGCAAGTCAAGATGAACATTGGATAAAAGCAATGGAAGATGAATTAGAACAAATTGAAAGGAACAATACATGGACATTGGTTCCCCGACCTAAAGACAAGAATGTAATTGGAACTAAATGGGTATTTAGAAATAAACTTAATGAATATGGTAAGGTAATCAGGAACAAAGAAATATTAGTTTGTAAAGGATATTCACATAAAGAGGTTATTGATTATAATGAAACCTTTGCACCGGTAGCTAGAATTGAGGCAGTTACATTATTTCTTGCATTTGCAGCTCATAAGAATTACAAAATATATCAAATGGATGTAAAATGTGCATTTCTGAATGGTGATATTGAAGAGGAAGTTTACATTGAACAACTTGATGGATTTCCATTGACAAATGATAAAGATATGGTTTGCAGATTAAGGAAAGCTTTGTATGGATTGAAGCAAGCTCCTAGAGCTTGGTATGCTAGATTGGACAAATATCTTTTGAAGCTTGGTTACACTAAAGGTAATGTTGACAAAAACTTATATTACAAAGTGACTAATGATGACATCTTGGTTATTGAATTTTTTGTTGATGATATCATTTTTGGAGGAGAAGATGGATTGTGTAAGGACTTTGCTAACAAGATGCAGGAAGAATTTGAAATGTCTATGATTGGGGAGATACAATTCTTTTTAGGATTATAGATTTCACAAACTGATAAAGGTATATTCATATGTCAAACAAAATACTTGAAGGAACTATTGAAAAAATTTGGTATGGAAAACTCTAAACTGGTAAGTACTCCTATGACTACAACTGATAAATTGACATTGAAGGATGATTCAGCTCTTGTTAATCTCAGAAGATACAAATCTATGATTGGAGGTTTATTGTATTTGACACAAACCATACCTGATATAATGAATGTAGTATGTATTGTTTGAAGGTTTCAGAGTAATCCTAAAGAAAATCATAAATCAGCAATAAAAAGGATCTTCCGGTATCTACAAGGCACAACAAATCTTGGTTTATGGTATCCTAAAGATCAAAATTTTGATTTATGTGCATACACCAATGCAAATTGGGCAGGAGATGTAGATGATAGAAAGAGTACCACTGGCGGTGCATTCTTTCTTGGTAGCAGATTGATTTCATGGATAAGCAAGAAGCAGAGTTGTACATCATTGTCAACAGCAGAATCAGAATATGTTGCAGCAACAACTAATTATACTCAGGTATTATGGATCAAGCAAATGTTGAAGGACATAAAGGTAAAATGCAAAGAACCGATAATCATTTATTGTGATAATTTAATAGCAATTGATATATCAAAGAATCTAGTATTTCACTCTAAGACTAAGCATGTTTCTATCAAATATAATTTTCTGAAAGAGAATGTTGAAGCAAATGAAGTACGATTGGTTTATGTGAATACTAAAGAGGAGATTGCAAATATCTTTACAAAGCCTTTGCCTAAGGAAACTTTTGAATATCTCAGAGAGCAGCTTGGGGTAATACCCTCACCGACAGAGACTTAGATGATTGAAGATTGGCATCAAACCGACAAACTAATAGAGAAATCTTTTTTCAGCTTTGATGGAGGAGAGCTACTTCTCAGGGGGAGTAGTTGGTTAATTGGTTGTATGTTCTGGTATTTTTTTTTCTTAACTTCTTTGGCATTTGATGTCAAAGGGGGAGAGATATCTATGAAAAAACATTATTCATTAGGGAGAGATATATACTCTTTGTATTTTGTATTTTGATTTTTGGTATTGATCTATTCTAGAGATTGTTGGTTTTTGGTTTTTGGCATTCTGTTTTGGTACTTAGATGTTTTCCATCTAGTGTTGCCATCAATGCCAAAGGGGGAGATTGTTGGCATTATCAATGTGTTGCATTGGTTTTGACATTGATGTCAATACTTATCCTTTTGGAGATCTACATTGTTGATTTGACACTATGATTATACTGGTTTACTGTTGAACCGACACATTGTGTTCACCAGCAAGGTCAGTGACTTTTGCATAGTCACTAGTATATACTCACCGGCAGGTTATATGGTTCACCAACATAGATGATGACTTTTTTCATCTAGAGATCACTTGATTATGTCTAAGACATGGTTTGGATACTTGGTTTTGGTGTTTTGGTTATTGGTCTAATCAGGTTGACATATTTGTTGTTACCGACAGATTGGTCTAGGTTATGGACCGGTATACATTATCTATTCCAAATCAACACAACACATTATGGAGATGATTTATTGATTGGATATTGTTGTAAATGTATTGAGCCAACATGTTGCATCACATCATGACTTATTTGTAATTGATTTAATTATAATATTCTTAGTGAGCTTACCTACACATTTGGTCTTAGGTTTTGTATAAATGTAAGATCTCATTTGTGAGATGAAGAGTGGAAGTATGGTATTGTCGTATGGTATTGTAACTTGGTATTATTGAAGATCATATGAGTAGATCATAGAGTGAATCAAGTAGACATCATTTGAAGGTTAAAGGAAGGTTTGAAGGTGTTTATCAGAGCTTAAACCGGTACTGAATCCAGCATTGCAGATGCAATTTGAAGCAGTACATTATTCTAGGATTTAACCATCCTACTATAGTCATTGCGACTCCCATTTAAGCAATGTGCTCTAAGCGGTTGGCCTCTCTACATATACAGACCTATTTTGTATACACATACTATCTGCAGTAGTATCATCTGGTTGTGGGTAAGGTTTCCCACCATTTTTTTTCCCCTTATAGGGTTTCCACACCAAAATCTTTGTGGTATGTATTGTGGATGTTGTTTCTCTTTCTGTTTCATGCATTAAGTTTCATCAGTATTTATATAAATTGCTAATTTGTTAACCAGTATTAAGAATTAAGTTGGATGAATTTATAATTGGGTTGAAATTCATTGACAACTGGTTCACCCCCCCTCTCAGTTGTCCTTCCGGTTCCTAACAAGATCAACAAGAAACAATCATGTACTTCTTTATCTACTACTGAAGCTAAGTATGTTGTTGCTATTACTAACTGTATACAAGTTTTATGGATGAAGCAAATGTTGAAGGATATAAAGGTGGATAGTAATGGATCAACAGTTATTCGCTGTGATAACTCTGTTGCTCTTGATATATCAAAGAATCTGGTATTTTATTCTAAGACAAAGCACATATCTATCAAGTATAACTTTTTGAAGGAGAAGGTGGAAGCAAATGAAATTAGACTGGTTTATGTGAATACTAAAGAACAAATTGTGAATATTTTCACTAAACCTTTCCCTAAGGAATCATTTGAGTACTTCAGAGACAGATTGGGAGTTTCTACCCCTCTGGTAGAGACTTGATTGATACGGATTGGCATCAGTCTGGTATGCATTATCAAAGATACTTTTCATTCTGGAATTGATGTGGGGATGCTACTACTCAGGGGGATTAGTTAGCTTTGTGTTTTAGTGGTTTGGTTTTTGCTTTGATATTTATGTCAAATTTCTAGCATTGATGTCAAAGGGGGAGATATATTGATGGGAAAAATAAAACTTAAGGAGCTGTATGCATTAGGGGGATATATATATATATATGTAATTCAAAGCTTTATAGAGATATCATTCACAAGGGGAGTTTGGTCTTTCTTTCAAACTTTCATTGTTATATCCTTATGTGGGAGATTGTTGGTTGTCTTCCATTGGAGGAGACTTGTTTGGCATTTCTTGGTACTTAGATGTTTTTCACATCTAGTGTTGCCATCAATTCTAAAGGGGTATATTGTTGGCCATTTGGTGGAATTGATTATGTGTTGCATTGATGTTTTGTCATTGATGTCAACACTAGTTGTTTGGATGCTTTACCGACACCCTTCTGGTCTCAGTAGGATGAGTGGTTTCTGGCTGGTTTGGATTCGATATGCTCCAGTATAGTTTGGTTATGGAATTGGCTTGTTCATGATACTCATATTCATATTCAGTCAATTGGTTTTGGTCTCGTGATCATATGCTATCCCATTTGCTTAAAAGCTTGACTTGTGGTACCGGAGAGGGTTTCACCGATAGAGCTTTGATGCAAATTTTTGATGATATACATAAGTGGCATTGTTGCAACTTTCAGTATGGTTTTAGGATGTTGATGGTAATCATGTTTGAGACTTGGTAGATAGAGATCATTTATTTAGCGTGTGGACCTATATTGGGTCTTGGTTGATCTAGGTTATGGATCAGTTTAATGTAATGTGTGGACTATTGAAGCTGAGTATGTTGTTGCTACTACTAAATGTATACAATTTTTATGGATGAAGCAAATGTTGAAGGATATAAAGGTGGATAGTAATGGATCGATAGTTATTCATTGTGATAACTCTCCTGCTCTTGATATATCAAAGAATCCAGTATTTTATTCTAAGACAAAGCATATATCTATCAAGTATAACTTTTTGAAGGAGAAGGTGGAAGCAAATGAAGTTAGACTGGTTTATGTGAACACTAAAGAAAAAATTGTGGATATTTTCACTAAACCTTTCCCTAAGGAATCATTTGAGTACTTCAGAGACAGATTGGGAGTTTCTACCCCTCCGGTAGAGACTTGATTGATGCAGATTGGAATCAATCCGATATGCATTATCAAAGATACTTTTCATTCTGGAACTGATGTGGGGATGCTACTGCTCAGGGGGAGTAGTTAGCTTTGTGTTTTAGTGGTTTATGTTTTTGCTTTGATATTTATGTCAGATTTCTAGCATTGATGTCAAAGGGCAAGAGATATTGATGTGAAAAAGAAAACTTAAGGTGTTGTATGCATTAGGGGGAGATATATATATGTAATTCAGAGCTTTATAGAGATATCATTCACAGGGGGAGTTTGGTCTTTGTTTCAAAATTTCATTGCTATATCCTTATGTGGGAGATTGTTGGTTGTCTTCCATTGGAGGAGACTTGTTTGGCATTTCTTGGTACTTAAATGTTTTTCACATCTAGTGTTGCCATCAATACCAAAGGGGGAGATTGTTGGCCATTTGGTGGAATTGATTATGTGTTGCATTGATGTCAACACTAGTTTTTTGGATGCTTTACTGACACCCTTCTGGTCTTGGTAGGATGAGTGGTTTTTGGTTGGTTTGGATGCTTTACTGACACCCTTCTGGTCTTGGTAGGATGAGTGGTTTTTGGTTGGTTTGGATCCGGTATGCTTCGGTATAGTTTAGTTATGGAATTGGCTTGTTCATGATACTCATGTTCATATTCGGTTAGTTGGTTTTGGTCTAGTGATCATATGCTATCATGTTTGCTTAAAAGATTGACTTGTGGTACCGGCGAGGGTTTCATCGACAGAGCTTTGATGAAGATCTTTGATGATATGCATAAGTGGCATTGTTGCAACTTTCGGTATGGTTTTAGGATGTTGAAGGTAATCATGTTTGAGACTTGGTGGATGGAGACCATTTCTTTAGCGTGTGGACATATATTGGATCCCGGTTGATCTAGTTTATGGATCAATTTAATGTAACATGTGGATTGGACTTCTTGATACATTTTCAGGATGACTTATATGTTGGATATAATTTGTTTGGTCTAAGGCCAACATGTTTTGTAGTTATGTAATTGGTTTATTGTCTAGTGGTCGACGTGATTGTTTATGGTTGAGGGTCTGTATATATGTGATGTAAGATCTCATTGTAGATTATCATGGAATAGTATATGTGGAAATGGGATATGTATATGTAATGTGTGAATAATGTAATATCATTCAAGTAGAGGATTTGGTCGATCATTGGAGATCGAATTAGGTTTATGTAAGAGGATTTAGTCCTCTGGTAGAGAGCTTAACCGGAACTATACTCAAGCATAGGAGATGTTGCCTTTGCAGTTCAAACACTTATCTTGATTGTAGTATGGATTTTTATGTAGTTAGTGAGACTCCTTTTGTGATGAGAAGTGCGCTCTAGGTTGTTGGCCTTCCTGCAAGTGTAGGCCCCTCAACTGTAATTCACATACATACTGCAAAAGTATTATCGGACTGTGGGTAGGCTTCCTACTATGGTTTTTCCCTTTACCAGGTTTTCCACATATAAATCTTGGTGTCATGTGGATGGTATTTATTCTTTGATTATTGTTTATCTTGAATTGGTTTAACTACTATTCTGGTATTTGGTTTAAGCATTCCAGTATTAATATTTTGGGTTCTAGTATTAAAGTTATAATTGCTAAATATTCTGATAATCTAAGACAACTAATTTACCCCCCCTCTCAGTTGTCTTCCGGTTATTTGAACTGTCTAACATAATCCACTTCATTTTTTATCACCTTGCATTCAGAGCAATTAAGAGCGATTCTGAGAGATCAAAGGCAATTTAGTGCGATCAGATATCTTCTTGAGCGATTTCACAAGTGATTGGAAGAGTTTGTTAGGGTTTCACTGGTAGCGATTCACATGTATTTATCTTTAATCATGGAAGCAAGATCATCATTTGTGCCTATCTTTGTTGCAAACCCAACTATTGTTGAGGTCAAGGATCGTCCCAGGCTGACTTTCAAGTGATATCCGCATGTGGCTACCCTGGACAACTCGGTTGGAGCATTTTCTCGTGTTTGGAAGGAGTTGTTTGTGTTGAAGATGTTAGAGCCTACATTCATTGTCATATTAAGGATTTAGGGGCATCTGGTATGAAGAACATGTACATGAGTGAGCTAATGGGAGATTCGGGAAAAATCAAGCCAAAATACAAGAACATTGAAGACTTAGGGTTTACCAACATTCTGGACATTTTGGAATTTGAAGATGAAAGAGTTAGGTATGTTTTGAGAAGGGTACATAGAGAGCTCATCTGGTTGGATAGACCATACAAGATTACCAAGGAAGCCATCAGAGCACTCACTGGTTTACCATAGGTTGGGTAGTGTCCAAATAAGAAGGTCTCTAATGATTATGTCAACAAAATCATTGGTGCAACAGCAGACAGACGATCTATGAGAATCACTACTATCATCGACACAGACATCAGATTTGGTAGCATGGTCATTGGTTACAAGTTAACTCAGTCAAACCGACTGAATTCTATTTCTAGCTCCTTCATTTTGGCAACTTGTAAGATGATGAGAGAAAATGAGAAATTAGATCTATGTGGTTGGATGTTAGATGAACTGTTGATAAACCTAGGAAAGATTAAAGGTGAAAAGAAAGGAACTTTCCAGTGTGGAAACTTAATTGTTTGTTTAATGTTATTTTTCATAAATGAGACTCCCAGTTTTGGGAAGAGATAGTGTGCATTTGACATCCCGATAGGGACGCAACTGAAACGGTCAATTTCTTAATTGGGTAATCAGAGAGATGATAAAGTTTGGGGTTATTTTAAGGCATTTCAAAAAGCTATGAAATCTAGAGAGAGGGTTCCTAAGCACATTGTTGAGAAATACTCAACTAACATATGCTTCATGATGAAGAAAGATGAAACACACATGGAAGCGGTCAAACGCCAAAAGAACTGGATTGAGGAGATGGGCTATGGAGTTGATGCACAGATTTTAGATGCCTATGCAAAAATGTTAATTGATGCACCGGTAGATGAAACTGTCAAAACCTTTGGTACTGCAAAGCAAAAGACACAAGAGGTTGAAAATGAGTTCAACCAGAAAAAGAGAGAGAAGAAGGAAGGAAATGAAAGTAAGTTTGTGAAAAAGTTTTCTTAGGACATCAAAGCATTGATTGATGTTATCTCAGAGAAAGGAAGAAAGATAAAAGAACCAGAAGTGATTATTGAACCTGTTACAGCTGAATCCGCATCTAAAGATGACACACCATTGGCATTCAAAAGGGTATTAAGGAAGAAAACTAAGGAAACGAAGGTAGAGGCGAAAAAGAAACCAGTTAAGAAAGTCAAATTCAAGTTACCAGCATAGAAGAAACCACCAAAAGAAACACCTTCAGCTCCATCTGGTACTACAAAAAGGAATAAGATGGATGGCACTAATCTGGTACTTGTCATCGGTAATGTAACTACTATTCCACCTAAGACTTGTGTAGAGTTAGTTGATGAAATCACTAAAGATGGCATGTTAAAGAATGTACAATTGTATTATGAGCATTTTCATAATGTTGAACATAGAGAAGTAGAGGAAGCAATATTATTACATTTGGATATTTATAAGAAAGCCTTGATAGAAATTGAAAATCAAATACTGACAGAATTGTATGATATGTTAGATGCTAGGAGACTGTTATCAATGCAAGAAGACAAGCATATAAAGACAATAATTGTTATCTGTTTGTGTTTCTATTGCTCCAGAATAGATGGATACAACACTTGAGGTTGCAGATAGAAAAATATTTAACAACAAACATAAAATAATTATTCTTATGCTAGGAAGGGTAAATGAAATAATCAAGGAGACCCACAAGGCATGGGTTAAGTTCTTTGAATAGAACTATGGTTTCTATACTTCACCGGAATCAAAAATAGATACTGCAGACATCTTGGTTGAAGGAAAAGGAAAGGGTATTATGGGTACTTCACCCTCAATTTTGAAAAAAATTAAGATAGTGGAAATTAAGCCACCGATAGATACAAATGTATAGAAAAATGTTGAGATACTGGAAAATATAGTGTAAAGATTGATGATGTACAGGATAAGGATACAGTTCCTAGAGATGAACTGACAGTTACTGGGACTACACCAAGTGGTGAAGCAACTGGTGTAAGTGAGGAGGCTACACAAGTCAAATCATCAGGGGAGAAGGAAGAGGAATTTGGAAGGGAACCAGTAGTGAGTCCATCATTGTTTTCAATTGACACCTCATAGGTTGAAAATAAAATCATAACCGATATGAGTTCTACTGAACTTATGATGATGGTTGCATATAAAATGTTGAAGGAGGGATCTATGGATAAAGGGATTATTTACTAGTCTATCATTGTTTTGCATAGACTAGTCCCAGAGTGCAAGTTTGACAGAGAAGAGAGCCCATATGGCAAGCTTAAGATAATCACATAACACATTTTAAAGGATTTCCAATCCTTGCAGAAAATTTCAAACTGACAAGCATTGGAGAGGTTTACACGGGCTAAAAGAGCTACATTTGATAAAATGATTGAGTCTGAGAGGAAGGAAATTAATGAAAAATTGAAATTGATAGATAATTCTTTAAAGCAGTGTACAAACATTTATAGAGTATGTTGTAACATAGATGTTCTTACATTTAATTTGGATAAGAAGATTAAGGATTTTCAAGAGAAAATTGCAAGTATAGCAAATTCTTTTGATGGATTGAATTCATTGACTACAACCATTGATGGTCAAATTTTGGTTTTGGAAGCCCAAGTTTCCGCTCTTGAGAAGGAAAATGACAAAATCATAAGAAGATCTAGAAGTCTTAGAGGTTTGGTGAGTCCCCGGTTGGATTCACTTAGTGTACATAAGAAGGAGTGTATAGATATGGTTGGTAAGTCCACACCGATACAGTTAAATGAGAAAGAGTCATTTCCCATATGCTAAATGGACTTGTATCTATTTCCGACACTTTCAAATCTAGTTGAGATACTTATCTTGAGTTTTTGGAGAAGGCATATCCAGATATTTTCAAATATATCAAGCTCTGGTATGGAATTTTTGGGATATTCATTGTACAATATCTTTCATTCTTCATCCCAGTTTTGGATTTTTGGTACTTTTTGGAAATTTTGATGGCATTGATGTCAAAGGGGGAGATATATAGATGTGAAAAAGAAAAAGAAAAGGGAGTTTTATACATTAGGGGAGTATAGATGGAAAACTATGGAAGTATGGAGTATTTTGTATTGATGGATATTCAACTCAGGGGGAGCATGCTCAAGATGAAACCGACAGATGAAACCATGATCATTTTTCACATGAGTGTTGCCATCAATGCCAAAGGGGGAGATTGTTGGCAATTAACACTCAGTTGGTTGGTTTCACTATGTTGTCATTGATGGCAACATAGCAAGCTATTTTGGCTTCATGTTTTGGTTTAGTTGTGTATCGACAAGCACTTCACAGGCACTTCACCGACACTGACACTGGTAGGATGGAAGGAATTCTCAGGTTAATGGAAATACAGGCCAACATGGTTTAGAATAAGGTTATCGGTATTGGAGGCCTACATCTCTTGGATTCAGCATCGACAATTAATTTTAATATTCATGTATTTATGTTATCTAGCCGACATGTATATTGATATTGTAATTATCTTTGTAAGTTGACATAAGGCATGATGAATTGTAAAGGGTATATAAGTTAATAGGTTAGATCATTTTGAGATGTGAGATCATGTGAATATGTATTAGGAAGGAAATAATGAAGGAGATGTGAAATATATCAGAGAGATCATGTATGTGAGGATATTTATGTAAAGGAGTATTTCGGTATAGGGTTTAGGGTTTCAGACCGGAACCCATAGAGCTTAACCGGAACTATATTCAAGCATAAAATATGTTATCTTAGTAGTTCATTCACTTCTCTCTATTGTAGTCTAGATTTATATGTAATCAGTGAGACTCCTTTTGTGATTGAGCAGTGTGCTCTGGGCTGTAAGCCTTCTTGCAAGTGCAGGCCCCTTATATTTTGTAATATTTATTTATATGGCTAGTGAATTGATATTGTGGATCACAAATCCCACAGTGGTTTTTCCTCTTTAAAGTTTTCTACATATAATTTTGTGTGTTATGGTATTCATTTATGTGATTGGCTTATTAGTTGCTTTACTTCTTTCAATTCTATATGTACTAGTATACCGGGTGGTGTATGCATGTTTTAATAAGGTTAAAATAGATCATTTTGGTAGAACACTAATTCACCCCCCTGTCAATGTTCTTGGATTCCAACAGTTATGATTCTTTAACATGGATGATTTAGAGTGCAAGTGTATTTATTTTGTGTTTTACTCTGCTTGGTGGGTTTTTGGTGCCGATTTGTAAGAGTCATTTTCATGTCATGATGGCTTGCTGTTGAATGTAAGTTTATTGTGCAAGTTGATTGGGTTAAGTTTTGGTTGTGGTCGTACTTGCCTTATTGTGGTTTTGATCTTGTTTTGTGGATAGACCAGTTGTTTGTTTCACACCTCCAATTGATTTAACCAGGGTAGAAGGTTTGTTTAAGCAAGTTGTCCTTCAATTTTTCTTTTTAAACTCCTTATGTTGGTTGGATTTTGTGATTTTCTTTGGGGTTCTTTGGAGGTTGTGTAGTGTCATAAGGAAGAGTGGCTTTTGAGTGGGGGCCGTGCCCAAAGAGGTAGTAGGACAACCCATCGAAAGTTGAGTAATAAGTGATAACTTAATAAAAAAAGGGGGGGTTGGGTTCTACAAATACTAATCAAGATAAATTGTGTCCCGCTCATGGTTGAGTGCTAGTACAGACTTAGGATGTAGTGGGAAGGCCTGGAATAGAAAACCAACTACCTTGTCTTCACGAAAGGTTTGTTGGGTACCGCATGAGACATGGACGGGGGCCGAAGATTTGAGAGAGGCTACTAGGGTAACCTAGGATGGGGGTCGAGGCCTATGGAGGCTTGTCAAAGTCCATACCAGCTATGCGATGACAATCTTCCCTTATGATCACTAGTGTGTAGTCATGTATTGGCTTTACTTGGAGCACTCATATGAGAGTCATGTTTGTATACTTATGTCTTGTGTGAGTTCTTGATGTACATGTGAGACCATGTGATGCTTTGTTGTGGCTTGTTTGAGGGCCTTAGTACCATATCCTAGCACAGAGGGGTGGTTCCTTTTTGGGCCACATGATCGGGTGGTAGTGCCACTTTCCATTGGGTATTTTGTTCATGCCTTCTTGCTATAGATTAGCTTCATAGGTGCTCCAGATATTTCTCTTGGATTCATTTCATTCTGTTGTTCCAGTTGGATCCTCTTTGATACCTCAGATCATATTTGTATATCTTGGACCCTTATGTGGTTGGTTGTATCATTTGTTTGTGTACACCTTGATGGTAGGTTGTAATTGATGTAAAATTTATGTATTTTTCATCTTTCATTTGTTATAATGGTCTTTCACTTGAAGCAGACCCAGAGATGTAGCCCATTAGGGGTGAACTCCGATATCAATTGGTGTTGTATGGTGTATGTGTTCATCTAGTTCCTTTTAATTTTGGATGTATGAATGGTATTATGGCCAAAATGTATAATGTAATTTAGGTGATATTAATCTTAATTGCATGTATGAAGTTATCGATTAAATGTATAATATGGATTATGATGAATGCAGTTTAAGTGATGTAATGTAACTAATGATAGTTGTATATATTCAATCATGCTTAGTTTAATCTCTTATGGAATTTAATTGCTATGCTCATGTGGTAATAATTCTATCATGAGCAGGTTTAATCAATCTCATTGTTAATTGGATTAATACACCTTATGTTCATTGGATTAATCGAGTAATCCTCGTTGGAAACCCTTTAGGTGATTAGTTAAGTCTTCCACTTGTGCAACTTCTATTGCAATGTTTCTATTTCTCATTAATGTTTTCTAATTATTTATAAACAAATTATTTGCACTCTTTTCGAGTGTTTGTAGTTTTTTCTTTTAGGGTATCTTGACGGGGCATTACATAACATGAAGGCTGAAAATTATTAAAGTCGTCTACCATGAGGAGGAAATAGATGTTTAACATATTGTCTTGTGTGAGAGCATAAGTGGACAATCATTAAATAATGAAGCAAAGACGATGTGGAAGAAGCTACCTTGATGCCCACATAGTTCTACAAACAAAGCTTGTTAAGGACACTATTCAACCTACTTTGAGTGTCTCTATGTTGAAAAAATCTTTGTAGTTGGGAAAAATTATACCTAGTTGCATATGGGTACCATTACAGAGAACCACTCTTTAACGCTCATCCTCATCTTGTTCAACATGAAATTTTGTGAGTGAAAAAAGTTGAACAATTGGGGATGAAACATCATCTCCAATGTTTATGGAACGGATTGCATTTGAAGTCAATTTTGACTGCATTTGTGCATTCTACATAGACAATAGAAAGAAGGAAAGAACTTATTTCCATATGAAAATGTATAGCGTTCTGACAATATTTATATGTGTTTCACATGCCTATATATATAGATGTTAGTTATTTTTTTGAATTCATGTACCAATACAGAAATATGCATGTATATGTGAATGTCTACGACATGTTATGCATCCCACAAAGGTAGCATAGGGTAGCATATTTATTTATTTGCTGCATCCAAGCACATATATGATGATATCTACATGCATGTGCATATGTTTCACATATACAAGCAGTTTGATTTTTTTTTCTAGTTTGACACATGCATGATTGTGGCTTGCATATACATGTCTATTTGTGTGTGTATGTCTATGCAAACACTGGCATGCACATCCAACCATTACCTCAAACCATAGTGGATTTCATTTGTGATGGCGGAACACATGACCTTGTCTTTGCCTACACATCTATGTATACACTTTCTTATTTTTTATTTATTCATGGATCAGTATAGATACCGTCAGATGGTTGAATAGACCCGAATACTGAGAGGGGGGGTGAATCCATATTCCCACAACAATAAAAATTTCCATTGATTTAATTTTAGCAATTAATCTCATCAACATGAAACAACAAATGCATAATAAACAATAAGCAAAATCACAAGATAGACACCATATTTTTATACGTGGAAAACCCAAATCAGAAAAACCATGGAGAGGGTTAACTCTCAAGATAATATAACTAGTTATATGGTGTTTACAAAAGGGTGGCTCACTACCAGATGACTCACTACCTAATTAAAATATGACTCATCGCCCAAATACAATAAGGCTCACTGTTGGAATGCTCACTATAATAGAAATAAGTGAATTGAAGAAAAATGCATCTCCAAATGCATCAGGTTATTTCTAGGATAAGCTCAAAGATCAACTTACAAAAGATCCAGTAAGGGATCTCACTAACCTATCCACAAATGACTGCAACAAATCAGGTAAGGGATTACTGCAACTCTATCCACAACAATAAAAACTTTCTATCGATTTAATTTTAGCATTTATTCTCATAAACATGAAACAACATATGCATAATAAACAGTAAGAATAATCACAAGATAGACACTAGATTTTTATATGTGGAAAACCCAAATGGGAAAAACCACAGAGAGGGTTAACTCTCAAGATAATATAACTAGCTATATGGTATTTACAAAAGGGTGGCTCACTACCAAATGGCTCACTACCTAATTAAAATATGAATCATCACGCGAATACAATAAGGGTCACTACCGGAATGATCACTGCAATATAAATAAGTGGATTGAAGAAAATTGCATCTCCAAATGCATGAAGTTAGTTCCAGGATACACTCAAACAACAACTTACAAAAGATCTAGTAAGGGATCTCACTAACCTATCCACGACTAACTACAAAAAATCTAGTAAGGGATTAATGCAACTCTATCCACAACTGCTTGCAGTAGATCTGGTAACAGATTATTGCAACTCTGTCCACAACTTCTTGCAACAGATCCGATAATGGATTATTGCAACTCTATCCACAACTCCTTATAGCAGATCCAGTGAGGGATTACTGCAACTTTGTAACTGCACTTTCCACACTTCGGTCTTAGACACGTCACTACTCATACTATACACTGCTCGGATACACTTTGTTTCTTTATCTTTCTCACTTCACTTGCACACCTTGCATACCACTACTCTATCACTCACACACTCCTTGTTCATATGTACACTTTATACAATCTCAATAAACACATCCACACACAAGCACAGACACACATATATACCGATAAGAACATAAACCAAGATACTATATCAACCAAACACAAAAGGTTTATATAATAATGCATTGCTCGAATCAACATGCTACTCAATTATGCCTCGACCAAAACATGGTAACCAAGTCGACCTTTATTGATCTTCTTCACACTTATTAATTATCAAAACACACGCTTCAATAACCGAAACAAAATAAAGGTTTGTCAAACCCATAGACACAAATTCCAAGCACAATGACTTCCAACTTCAAGAAATGAATGCCACAAAATTCATAGAACATATTGCAATACCAATGTTCAGATAGCAATTCAACTATCACAACTAATACCAACACTTGATACAAACCATGACTAGCAAAATAATAGATTCTGGAGAAAAGGATCTTATGAAAAATACTCTCTATAGACCATACATACATCACTGCTCAATATCACATACATACTTATCTTCCACTGTTGCTCAACATGCTACATCTGGTCCTAGTTGGATCACAAGGTTTGACATCAATGATAACATTCACACAAATCAAACAGATACATGTGTATGTATCTAAAAGCCTATACAAATGCACATGTTGTGATAGTCGACACAAAGAAAGCACATGATAGGGTTTTTAGTTTTCTTTGTTGTATCCACAAACATAAATGACCATGTCTATATCCATTTATATCTATTTTATAAACACAGATGTCAGGTTGTTTATTCATTTTGATAATTGAATGGGTATGGCCTCCTCTCTGTCTATTTGATCATGTATGTATTTGCCTATGTATATGGAGGCATTGGCATGCTAACAACCATTGCAATATAGGGCAATACTTTCTATGAGCATGACCACATTTGTGGCTATCCGTACAAGTGCGTCCACACTCTCTTTTTTGTAACTGCCAACATTCATGAATATGTCTTTGTGCATGTGAAAATGTTGTATATGTAGGAGGATACAAACAAATAAACACAAACACATACATATAGCTAAACACACATACATACATCCACACTCATGCAAATGCCTATATGTAACATGCATCTATGTATGTGTATGAAGGAGCATATAAATAAATATGATAAACACACACACAAAGGTAGGGATATTCTATAGATTGAGAATTTATTTGTTAAGATGCAATAGAAGACAATATATTAACTTACTGAATCATTTGGAGGAGCTTTCTACAAGGTGCGTTCAAATCTTGGGCTACTCGACATATCAATAACTATTATGTAAACCACAACGATTGATTATTGTATGGCAGTTGGAAGGATGCAACTTCTATTGCACAATAACAAAGAGCATTATTGTTTTTTTCATTACCTCGATTCCAAAACTATCAATAAGAAGCCATTGACTAAAGTTATAATAGTGAACCATAAAACAAAGTAGTAAGGTCGACATCACCATATCAATTGCTTTGAAAACATTCTCATTCAAGCAGAGAAGACAATGCTCTCTGAATCGAGATGGTGGTATCTATATTAGAAATCAAAATTGTTTATAATCTAATCTAATGCCCCTTTCCTCAAGAGGGTCTAAAAGAAAACATTCTAGCACATCAAAACCTCAATCACAGAAGTCCATTTATATAGATATGTACATACATACATACATACATATACATACATATACATATACATATATATACATATACATCTATATATGTGTGTGTGTGTGTGTGTGATATATATATACATATATGTATATATACATATATGTATATATATATATATATATACATATATATATATATATGTATACATATATGTATATATATGTATACATATATATGTATATGTATATATATGTATATATATATATATATATGTATATATATGTATATATATATATATATGCATATATATATATATATATATATATATATGCATATATATATATATATATATGCATATATATATATATATGTATATATATGTATATGTATATATATGTATGTATACATATACATACATATACATACATATACATACATACATATACATATGTATATATATATATACATACATATACATATATATACATATATATACATATATGTATATATATGTATATATGTATATATATATGTGTGTGTGTGTGTGTATGTATATATGTGTGTGATATATATATATATATATATATATATACATACATATATATATATATATATATATATATACATACATATGTATATATATGTATATATATGTATATAAATATATGTATATATATATACATATATATACATAAATATACATATGTATATGTATATATATGTATATATATATGTATATGTATATGTATATGTATATGTATATATATATATATGTATACATATGTATACATATATGTATATGTATATATATGTATGTATATATATATGTATGTATGTATATATATGTATGTATATATATATATATGTATATTTATATATATGTATATATGTATGTATATGTATATATGTATATATATATGTATATATACATATACATATATACATATACACATATACATATATATACATATACATATATACATACATACATACATACATACATACATACATACATACATACATACATACATACATATATATATATATATATATATATATATATATATATATATATCACCCTTTATTTATTTTGGGAGGCATTCAAAATTCCTATAGCCACAACACTATTTGTATATATATATATACAATGAACCCATACAGAGAATCAAAATTGTGATAATCCAAACCCTAAATGTACCAATAGAGAAACCAAGATAGAGAATGACAACATAGGCAATAAAAACCCTAAAATTAATCAAGCCACATAGCAATGTACACAAAAAATACAAACACAAACAATGAAACCCATAAATTTGTTAAGTGCCAGAAACCTAAAATTAATTAGCAAACATAGTACCGCAGATTGAGCATACAAAATCAGACAGTGAATCCCCTAAATGTATTAAGCGGCTAGACAACCAATCCACATTCAAAACAATATATATGTAAAACACAGACAATGAAAAGATATCGATTAATTAACCCACAACCCAACACAGGTAGAGAAAGGAAATGTAGACAATGAAATCTCTAAATTATCTAACTAATAAAGCAACAAAGTCACCTAATGGAAACAAAAACAACACAAACCCTTAAATTAATTAAGTGACATTGTAACCTGCACGAATAATGCAACCGCAAACAATGACAACCCAAAATATGTTAAGTGCCACAATAACCGAAGCTAAAGAATAGAGACATAATGAAAATGCACACAATGGAACCCTAAATTGATCAACAGATAACCCAAAAACATAGGTAAAACAATGTTGATGAAACCCTAAAAATGCAGAGAACTTAAAACATAAATTTATTAAGTGCCAGAGTAATGGAGAGATGTGACCAAAATGCAGACAATCAAACCCAATAAATACATTCTTTCATTTTTGTATAACCTCGATCTTTAGAATACAAACCCAACAAACATGC
Organism: Cryptomeria japonica; assembly: GCF_030272615.1. Lineage (NCBI taxonomy): Eukaryota > Viridiplantae > Streptophyta > Pinopsida > Cupressales > Cupressaceae > Cryptomeria > Cryptomeria japonica. Next base: position 103,024,721 of record NC_081406.1, on the reverse strand, counting down.
AAAGTTGGTAGAACCAAAACAAAATCAAAATTAACTTTTAATCACCAACCAATAAGACAAACCATACTTAGAGTTACCTGAAATGTCGAGGTAAAATACGAGAGATACAATTACCTCGCTTCTCCATTAACACTGCTTGAACCAAACGAGGTGAAGAAGCCCAGAAACACAATAGATATACACACAACGAAAACCCACATAGGAAGCCAAGAAGTAGAACGGATATCCAGACAATGAAAACCCAAAATTAATCAAGTGAACTTCATTTTTTACCACAACCACAATGAAAATGCAGAGAATGAAAACCCAAAATTAATTGTGAGCTTTGGTTGGCGATGACGAAAGTGACAAACACACTGGCCAAGGACATCAAACATGCTTTAGAGCAGCCAAATCTTAAGCAACATTAAATGCAGGTTCTTCAAGGCAGTATTGAAGCCATCCATACAGGACGTGGTAGGTGGTATGTCACCTCACCGCCACATCGCACTTCAATGCATCAATAGAGGATGTGCTTCAACCTGTCTTTTCATCGGTCGACACATGAGGCTTGGCCAAAAACCTGTCGAAAAACAGACGATCGTCGGAAGGTTGACACTTTGGCAAGCAAAAGCTCACACAAGTAGCCTATTGGCTAAATATATAAAAAACCAATCATTAGATATTATATAGAATAAACAATAAAGTTTGTGTCTATGTATGTATTAAATAAAAACAAAACTTATTATAGATATCTTAAATAAATATATGTAATCTTGATGTTTTGGTAATTTTTAAATAGTTATTTTTATTTACTATTTTAATATATTATATGTTATTCTATTTTTTAAAATACACAATTTTTCTAATTTTGTTTTGTAAAACAAAACAAATTAATTAATTTATATATTACTTGAAAACTCTTAATAGTTTCTTTTTCTTTTTATTCTTATTTTTATAATTTTTAAAATTTTAATATTTAGATTTGTGCATTTCGTAGTTTATATTATTAAATATTAATATTTTGATGTCTAAATAGATATCAAAATTGAATTAAAAGCTTTTGTTTATGCAATCAAAGTATAACCCAATGATGACATTGTCTAACACCTCTTAAAATAAATAATATAAATATATAGTTCTAGAATGATATCTCAAAAATATTTTTCACATAAACATTTTGAAGATATTTATATTAATGTCTTCCAAATTTTTTTTTATTTATAATTATTTATAAATATTTTTCATTAGCATGAAAGTCTTAACACACTATATTAATTACTTATAAATATTTATAATTTTATCACTTAATAATTTTAGACGTTTTTACTAATTTTATGAAAAGCTGTGTTAGTTTTATCGCCTTTTTAATAATTGTATTTGCTTTTATGTTTAGGTATTTGTTGAGGAGAGAAGTTCAAGACAGAAGAAGATATTTGAGGGTTTTGTTTGCTTGCTCTGCTCTGTTAACCCAATGAAGATGGAGATTATGCACAACTTGAAATGGATATGTCGCCCCGTCTTTAAACAGGTAACTTCTCCTCCTTATTCTTCAAAACTATACAAAACCTCATCTCAACACACACACAAACAGGAGAAATCCCCTTCTCACACGTCACAGAAATTTAATGTTGTGCATTTCAATCAGTCCATTAGTGCCCTCTGTAAATCGGGAAACACAAACAAGGCCTGGGACCTTTTACATTCAGCTATAACTGACCGCCTTCCTCTCAATGTCGTATCATTCAACTCGCTTTTAAGCGGCCTCGGAAACTCTGGTGATATCCGTAGAATCAACTCTCTTCTTGCTGTAATGAAAGAGATGGAAATACATCCAGATGTTATCACTTATACCACCCTCATAAAGGTTTTGTGTAAAGAGGATCAAATTGAGGAAGCACTTGGGGCTTTGCACAGAATGAGACGCGCTCATTGCGTTCCTGATATTATTACATACAGCACCCTAATTGATGGGCTCTGCAAAAGATGTAGAGTAGATGAGGCTCTTGTTTTAGTTGCTGAAATGATACAATCTTCCATTTCTCCTAATACTATTACGTGCAATACACTAATTAATGGTCTCTCCAAGGTGGGTAGGGAAGATGAGGCTCTAAGGTTAGTGGCAGGAATGGAAAATAGTTACCGCTCTCCGGATATTGTTACATATACCACCTTGATTGACGGTCTTTGTAAAGTAGAAAGATTTGATGACGCTTTGGGATTAGTAGCCAAAATGTTGCAAGAGGGCCGTTTTCTTGACAGATACATTTATACTAGTATGATAGATGGCTTTTGCAAGGCTAGAAAAATTGACAAAGCCTGCAATCTATTTGTAAAAATGATGGAGTTTGGTCCTTTGCCTAATGAAGTGACATTTAGTGCAGTTATTGATGGACTGTGCAAAGATGGCAGGATGGACAAGGCTTGGGATTGCTTTCATGACATGTCCAGAAAGGGTTTGCAGGTGAATGTGATTACTTATAGTTCTTTGATATGCAGCCTATGTAAACTGCATGAGGTAGAAAAGGCTCAAAAGTTGTTTAAAAATATGCTAAGGCAGGGCTTCTCACCAGATGTTATTACTTACAACATTCTAATTGATGGTTTATGTCAGAGTAACAGGGAAAAAGATGCATTTACACTTATTTCTGAGATGCAAAACAGGGGACGTCTTCCTAATGTAATCACATATAATACACTAATACGTGCATTCTGTAGAGCAGGAGAAATGAACATGGTAGGAAAGATGTTAGAGGAGATGGCAACAAGGGATTTGAAACCTAACGAAGTGACATACACCACAGTCATTAATGGTCTGTGCAAGGCAGGAGATCTTTCTAGAGCACATTCACACTTGAACAAGATGCTAGATGAAGGCTTGACGGCTGATGTAGTCACTTATAGCTGTCTGATTGACGCCCACTGCAAAGTTAGTGAGATGGATAAGGCCTTTAAGTATTTTCTAAACATGAAAGTGGCTGGTATTGCCCCAGATGTTGTAACCTATAGTATATTGATTGGCTCTTTGTGCAAGGAAAACAAAATTGAAATGGCTTTCTCGATGCTGAATGAGATGAGAATAAATGATTTAGTTCCAAATGTTATCACATATAATAAATTTCTTTACACCTTCCGCCAAAGACATGACCTTGAAAATACCTTTCTGGTGATGGATCAAATGAAGAAAGAAGGTTGTGCTCCAAGTGATTCAACTGTCCGGATACTTGACTGGCTGGTTAAAGTTGGTCAAATGAAAAAATTAAGAGACTTTGTAAATGATGATTCTTTTATTATTTCTAGGGCTGCATAGTTCTCATCTCTTCTTGAGTGCTAGCCATATCACAATGGCACTTGGATATATATTTTCGCAGCTCTAGAAATTGATATTTATTCATTCGTCTCAGTGTTACTTATGTACACAACCATTCTTTTGTGTAAGGCTGGGAACGCTATAATGATAATTTGGATTGGAACATAATTGAATGGTTCCGCCCTATAATTTAGAATTATAGTTAAAAAATTATCAACACGAAATATTTTAAAATTAACATAACAAATCTTAATGTTGTAAGGGCGTCTGTTACAGTCATATCAAAATTTTATATATCTCAAAATGAGGCATCTAAAAGATGCATACAGTTAGAACATGAGTTGTGGCAATTCAGAACTACTGTATATGAAACTTTTCTCTTGAGATTTCTTTTGTGGATGATACCTTACTCTATGCTGACTTTGTAATCACAAGCCTTCAAAACTAGAATAACTCTTAACAAGAAATGTACTTTTCTGGGGTTAAGGTACCTATCAATATAATATTTGCAGCTAACTCATCTGACAGTAGAAATCAGCTCATGTCAAGTTAAAATTTTTATATTTCCTGCTAGAGCTGGAGTTTCTTCGTGCTTTTATTTGTCTAAACTGTGGTTGACATATCTAAATGATTTTATTATTTTTATTTCATTCTTCTAAAGCAGCAACCACTGTTCATATTCCTACATTTTCAGAAGAAAGATGTAAAATTGAAACCTACTACATTTTCGTAATGAGTTTCTATGGGATCATAATTTGATAAACAATATCTTCTTTTGTATTATGAAGATTCTATTTTAATATTGTCTGAAATTTATGAGTTAAATGAGGAATGTTTGAACTATTGCATTTTTTAATTTCTGAATATGGCTGGACTTTTGATGTAATAGAATTCTATTTAATGCTTCGCGGCCAGTAACTGTTGAGTAGCTTTCTCATCAATATTTTGTGCCCCAGATTTTTTTCTTTTCATTGAAAAATGAATTAGCGATATGAGAATTTAAGTAAATACCATTCCAGTCTTCATCCTGCGATGAAACAGGCATTTGGTCTATAGCTCTTATTTTCTCTCTCTAAACCTGTCAGTATCAATGTCTTATACAGCTAAAAGTGCTTAGCATTGAAGGAGAAAGATGAATGTGACCCCAGATGATCATTCACATCTAACTTTATTTAGTCATTCATATCTCATTTTTCTGATTCTTCCTGAATATTTTAAGGCTTACATATAGATGATTTGGTGCAATTCGACTTCCTTTCACAAAAAAGTTCCATTCGAAAAGAAGTTTATTCCAATGTTGAGATTTGTGTGCCAGTTGATTTAGGGGAAAAAAACAAAACCGTTATGTGTGTCGAAACGATTTAAGCAAAATCCACAAAATCTCATTTCGAAACCGTTATGTGTGCCAGAGTTACTATTGGAGCTTCTATAGTCAAGTGAAGCCAATGAAATAGAGAAACCATGGTTGTTTGTAGTTTGGTGAAAGGTCACTTGTGGTATGTTGTTGAACTATGGTATGCCAAATATATATTCTTGTTTGTAGACTATGAAATCAAGAGGTTGAGATCAACATCTCATTTTTGATCAATAAAGGATCTTGTAGGTCATTTTTAAGGGAGATCAGGTTGTGGTAGGCTAATAAAGAATTTGTTGTAAAAGATAGATTCTTGCTTATACAAAGAACAAGAGGAAGAGGAAGTAGACAATGCAATTGAGAAACTAAGATCAAGTTCTCATCTTTTGGTCAAGGAAGTATCTTGTAGGTCCCTTATAGTACTTTAGTAATGGTTGCCACTTACCAATCTTTTTTGACACTATCTTTAAAATAAGACAAGAGCCTTTTTTCTTGCAAAATAGTCAAGGATTTGGGCTACATTAAAAAGGGCATGTTTGAACTAAGTGAGACAATGTTGATCAGCACATTGTGTGTTGTATATACATCAGTGGTCTTCCTTCAACCTTGTAAAATCACAATGTTGGTAGGAAATAGCAAGAGAATAAATGTGGCACCTACGAGCTATGTAAGTTATGTTTATAAATAGTAACCACCTTATGTGCCAAAGCAAAGAGCATCCATCATTTCTATGGATTGAAATATTGCAAAAATATTCCTTTAATTGATGTTATTGTATTGTGCCCTAAAGATGCAATATTTATCGGGCCATTATATGTGGGGCCAGTGAAGGATGTAAACGCTATTGCCAACATTTTCATTGTGTATATTGAGGCAAAGGGACCTCAAAATGTTGTCTAAGTTATGATAGGCAATTTTCAAAGTTGCAAAGTTGTAAAGTAATTTCTTGACGAGATACAAACATATATTTTGGACACCATATGTTGTTTACTTAGTCAACCTTGTGATAGATTCAACCTTGTGATAGATTGAATGGATGAAGCAACTCTACACCTGTTGGTGTAACTTTGCATAACTATCACTTTGTTTGTTGGCAGTTATGGCACTTTCAGCCTTTATACAGGTTCTCACACTGTATCCACTATTTAATTGTATCCTTCTGTTCTCAATTAATCATCATAACATTCACATTGCTGCTTCAATTATACTTTGTGTCAGATTTCAAAGGCTATGTAGGTTCGTGGAAGATCGAACGAGTTCTATTATGAGTTTGACATGGAGTATGTACTGAATGAAGGCAATCAGATGATAAAGGAAGACAGGCGATTGAATACACAGCTGTCCAGGCAGAGGATTTAGTGCCTATTCTTGTCTCCTGTGCTTGTGACATGAAGGACATGAAGGACATGAAGGATAATCTCTGTGCTTCCATTTTGTGCTAGAGAGGCATTGATTGCTGGGCATGATTTCTGCACAGAATAAGTAGGATCTAAGAAATTCGTGTGAAGGAAGAGTAGATAGGTAAAACGTTGTGTCTCTAAAAGAGAGTAGAAATTGCATCTTCTTAGGTCTCAGACCCAATGAAGGGCACAAGAAAGCATTTCATATTCTTCAAATTCAAATGCAGAAATAATATATTTGTTAGGAAGGTATGATATAATATATTTTAAAAGGCGTTCATTAGACCAAGGGATTAAGTAGGCCTTGTTAATCTATTTCTGCATCAAGGAAAATTTTGAAAAAATTTCAATATTTGTTTTTATTTTTTAAATTTATTTTATGACATAGAGGCATATTTAGTAGTAAGGTAATATTGCATTTAAAGTACTGTCCATTAGTTAATAATTCTATTAATTGAATAAAATTGGAAGTAAATTAACATTTTTTTCTTTATCAATATTTTGATTGAAGAGTACAAAACCATCTCTTATAATCATTCATTGAAGTCATTTGGAATCTCTTACCATCATATTCCTTCACTTGATGTTATTAAGTAGTTATAACAACTCTACTATAGTTGACTTTGTGCTATCTTTCTACAAAGGGGTATGCTGGCAAAGGGAGAAAAAGGGATGTTTTGATGGAGGATAATCTAAAAGTAAACTAAGAGAATTAATCCAACTTGTAGTTGTTTGAAATTGATTTAATCTTCAATTGACATTTTAGAGAAATCAAATATATATTTAAGGGGGTGCAAATGTTTTGGATAGATTCAATAGAAAGTTAAGACACAGTCCAAGTCAATTATTGTTGCTCTGAAAAAAATGTAACCCTCAAATTATAGGAAATAGCTTCTAAAGGTGTTTATAGGTACAATTTATTACCCAAAAAAGACATTTTCTACAAAATATGATATTTTGTAAATTACTGATTCCAAAGAGAAATTTGAAAGAGAGTACATTGTTTCATGGAAAATTAAAATTCCTCTTAGACAATGTTTTGTTTATAATAAGATAATTAGCTATAACTCATTTTTTTAGTTGTATCGTAAGGCTACAATATTAAGGTTGTTTAATTAATATAGTGACATTGTACATGGGCTATGAGCAACCCCATTTTTGCCACAATTTGAAATCTTGAATTTTGTTGCATGTTTTAGGAGTCATTATACCAATGATGTATTACATCGAAACCAACTCGAATGAGTACAAGAGTAGATTATTCTAATTCTACCTAGGCTGCTTCTATTAATACATGCATCCATTTTGATGCTCAAATAAGGATTTGGAATATTTTTTGGGGACCCATACACTTTAGGGGGAGAATCTAGAATGTCTAGTTGGAAAGATTTTATGTTTAGGAAGAGTATTTAATAAGAGTGAAAGGTGCAGGAAAAGAGAGATGGAAATGAAATAGTGGCCACTCTAGAAACATTTGAGTATTGTACCTTTTTTTGTAGCGAGGAAAAATAATAAGGACAACTATGCAAGAAAAAAGAAGAGAATCACATGTAGGAATGGGAAGAGCAAGGAGACCGAGAGAACAATAAGGAGAAGTACATGAAACGAAGAAAAAAGATAGGGATGAGATCATGAGAGATCGTTTAGGAGAGAAAAAAGGAAGCACTTATCATAAGAAGGTAGGACTTCAATCCAAAATTATAGGGTTTGTATTATGCTAAAGGAATTAATGATAAGGAAACCCAGTGAGAGAGCAGTTGGCATACACAATTATAGAATATGGGTATGTCCTTGGTAGAAAAATATTTTGAGGGATGAGTAGAATGCATAAGATTGGAAGAAGAGGTCACATTTCCAAGAATTTGAGTCTTTATTAATAAGTGAGGATGACATGAAGGAGAGAAAGCATCCAATAAGAGAATTTGAATGACAAGAGACAAGTGAGAAGATGCATATCCCAATGTAGTCCATGAGTAGGAGAAGAATATAACAAATCACTCATGGGTGTTTTGACAAAAGAGAAGAGATATCTTCTCATGGACTTTGTATGAGCGTATAAAAGAGTGGAACAAATGTTTCAAAGGACAGAGAGATTCAAGAATTTTGGTCTTGAAAGGTATTTAAGCACTTGATGAACAAAGGAGTTGCCTAAAAAAGAGGTTGGTTGTTAACCAAAGCTTCATCCTGAGAGAGAGTCAAATATATTCCATATGTTCAAAAGAGTACTTGTATGTTGTGGTGAGGGAGGGAAGATTTAATTTCTTCTATTTTGCAATATAATTTACATGTAAATGTTTGCGTGTTGCATTCTCAACCGTATACATGAATGAATGGTTATTTTATCTATCTCTCAAAGTGAAGATTGTGATTCATTATGAATGTTCAATTTAGGGTTTGAATTCCCTTCTTTCTAATACTTGTTTTCTTATGGTTTGGGGAAGTATATGTGTTTATGCATGTGTGTGAATTTTTTGCTTGCAACAATAAGGAAGAGAAAACCATCCAAGTTTGTGATTTGTAACAATGAAATAATAATGACATCACGTATAGGTCATTTACAACAACTATAGTGTGGCGTGTGGGTTCGCAAGAGTGTATTGACCAGTTGTAATATTACTCACAACAAAGCAATATTTCACTTCCACCAAAAGTTGTTAATCAATATATGCCTATTACTTAATTTCCACCTTTAGGCCAAAATAGCTCTATGAAGAAGGTCCTAGGTCTGGTTCACAGTTTGAGAGGGGTCTTAAAGGACTCAAAAGGAAACAAAAGTTATCTCAAATATTTTGATCTATATTTGTAACGTTTGAAAAAATGAATAATGTCTTCTTTCTTTTGTCAAAACCTTAAAGACTCTCAAAAGTGAAAGACCCACATTGTATGAGATGAAAGAGTTAAAGCCTTTTAAACCTAGTCATCAATTTAACATTTGGAGGGAATTAAATTTTAAAGGGGAAAAAAATATTCAACGCTACATGAAAGTCAAGGGCAAGATTTCACATCCATGTCAAGCTATGTTAACTAGGTCTTAACCTCAAAAGGGTTAAACTTGGGTTATAAGAGTTTAGGTTTTTATACAAGATCCTTTCTTGTGCTTTTCTTCTTCTTGTAGGCTCGAAATGGCGACCAAATCTCTTTCAACCTCTTGAGCAAAGTCTTAAGAGACAATTCATACCTAGATCATTCATTCATCTCTAGTCTATCTGAGAAGAAGCTAATTCAATGCATTTTTTCAGTTTTCAAAGGAATGAAGGAGATATTTCAAGGGCTTTGTGTTGGATATTAGAGTTGTTGGAATGTGTTGTCATTGCTGTCAACATATTCTTGTGTTTCTTGTGTTTTGACGGTGTTGCAAAGAGTTGGTTTGATTGCAAATATGCTAATGCGGATTAATGGGTTTTGAGATACTTATATCTAGTTGATTCAATATGAGTTTTAGTGTTTCAGAAGGTGATTTGATCGACTTATGTGATCTGGTGTGATGATTGGTTTTTTTGTTGGTTTTGTATTGCAAAGTTGTGATTTCAGGTTTGTATTGCTCTAAAATTGATTCGTTATGCTGTGCAGATTTTGGAGAGTATTTGGGACGTTCATGTGTGTCCTCAATTTGGGTGGTTCATGATTTGGAACTTCACAAGCATATCTTTTAGTTTGTTGTTGGTGTTCTTGAGCTCCAGAAGGGAAATGATGATGTTTCTAGTTATCTGAGTTGTTGCGAAGGAATTCACGTTGCTTGTTTATGTTCTTCGGTTGTGTTCTATGTGTTTTGGTGGATCACATTGATCATGGTGCATGTTATTGAAAACTTTATTGATCCGATGGTATTTTTCATGTTGTACGACTTTCTGATCGACTTGATGGTTGTTGCGTATTGCAGATGATCTTGGCGAGATATTCAGTGGTGTTGTGTGTTTGAGGTTTTGACTTGGGTCCATGCTATGTCCTTGCTGATATTGTATTGGTCCATATATTGATTTATGTATCGTGTGATGTAATTTTGTAATTAGGTTTTATGTGTTGAGCCGACCTTGGAGTTAAGGTTGATGATTTGCATAAATGAGTGTTGTAATCATGTAAGATGGATGTTTGCAATTGTGTCTGTGTTCCTTGTGAGTGTTGTATGTGTGAACAAGTGAATTGATCTTTCAGAAGTGTGTGGAAGAGAAGAGAAGTGTTGTAGTGCAGACAGTGTTCTTAATCGGAACTACGATCAAGCATTTGGAGATGCTATTCTTTCAGTTCATGTAATCCGGATTGTTGTTCGATCGTTGTATGATAGTGAGCCTTCCCAGGGTTGTAGCCCTTGTTTTTTTTTTAGCAGTGACCTCTAAGTAGTGTGCCTAAATGCATGTGCATTCCTCATTGTAATATTTTCACATACTACTACAGAGTATCATCATATTGTGGGTAGGTTCCCACCATGGTTTTTCCCTTAACCTGGTTTTCCATGTCAAAAATTTGTGTGTTATGTGTGTTGTTGATGTGGTGTTTATCTTTGCTATTGTTGTTCTTGACCAGATCTGAAGTTGAGGTTAATTTGTGTAAGTTTGGTGAAAACTGATTCACCCCCCCTCCCCCCCCCCTCAGTTTTCTTGCATTGTTGTTGCCAACAATTGGTATTAGAGCTAGATCCTCTGGAAGAAGCTTGACTACTTGAGGAGATCCAGGATGACAATTGATGTTTTCAAGAAGGAGAGGTCAAGATTTGATGGAACTAATTACACAATATGAAAGGTCTGGATGGAGTGTTACTTGAATTGTCTTGGAGAAGATTATTGGAAGATCACAAAGAATGCCTACAATGTTCCTCAGAATGGTCCTATTATTGCAGTTGTGATCAAGGATGCTGAACATAATATAAGAGATAGAAGCATTGCTGAGTTCCCTGACTGATGCAAAGATGACTTATGTGATGGGATTGCAAACTACACATGAGATTTGGGAGAAGCTAGAAACCTTGTATGAAGGAGATAAACATTGAAAGTTGCTAAATTGCAGAGATTGAAAGGAAAGCATGAGTTGCTGAGAATGGGAGAAGATGAGAATATTTCCTCCTTTATGGCTAAGGTGAATGATCTTGTGCTGAACATCAAATGTGTCGGTGGAGTCCTTGAAGAAGAGGAGATTGTAGCTAAAGTGTTGAGATCCTTGCGTCCTGCTTACAAATACAAAGTTGCTACTATTGATGAGTTTGGACTGTGACAACTATGGCAAGAGACATGCTAGTTGGTAAGCTTGCTACTTTTGAATTGAGTTAACTTGGTGGATCACATGGGAAAGCTAAGATTGCATTTAAAGCTACTATGTCTAAAAAGAAGAAGCTTGATCCGAGAGAAAGTTCAACTAGGGTTTCCAAATATGAAAGGAAAATGAGAGAGATGGAAGAATATGAAAGAGAATTGGAAGAACTTGAAGCACTTATTGCCAAAAGATTGCCTAAGGGAGTGGGTAAGTATGAAGGGAAGTTACCTTTGAAATATTTTTCATGCAATAAGATATGACATTTTGCTTCCAGGTGTCCTAAAAGAGCAGAAAGAATGTCAAAGTATGACAAGCTTTACAAGCCTAATCACAAGTATAGATATTAGAAGAAATGTTATTATGTTTCTAATCTAGTACCTGCTAATTCTACAAGCTACATTATTAAAGAGAAACTCTTGGTTGCTAAGATTGAAGAGAAAGATGAATGGGTGATTGACAGTGGTTATTCACATCACATGACAGGTGATAAATGTAAATTTGTGAATATGGAGAAGTATGATGGCGATGTAGTGAGATTTGGAGACAACAAAACTTGTGTAATCCGTGGTAGAGGTTCTATTTCTCTTGATGGTAAGAATAATATTGATGATGTTTTATATTTTAAAGGTTTGAAGCATAATCTTTTGAGCGTTGGACAGATGGTTCATAAGGGATATGAGTTACAATTCAAGAATGAGAAATGTAAGATCTTGAATAGCTTTGGTATAGAAATTGCATCAAGAACTAAAACTAAAGGTAATATCTTTCATCTAAATGCTAGTGAGAAAAGTTGTTTAATTGCTCAGATTGATGAAAGTTGGTTGTGACATAGGAGGATTTGTCATGTTAACTTTGACTGCATGATTAAGATAAGTTCTATCCAAGCTATTAGAGATCTGCCTAAGATAGTGAAGCCTACTAATTTGGTGTGTAAAGAATGTCAATTGGGAAAGAAAACAAGAATTTCATTCAAGAGAAAACTGTATACATCTAATGGGTTATTAAATCTTGTGCATATTGATTTATGTGGTCTGTCTAGGGTGAGAAGCTTGTAGGGTGACATATACTTTATGTTGCTTATTGATGACTATTCCAGGATGATGTGGGTCACTTTTCTAAGGGAGAAATCTGAAGCACTGAAGAAATTCAAAATATTCAAAGCAGAGTGGAGACAAAGACAGGATTGAAGCTGAAGTGTCTAAGATTTGATAGAGGAGGAGAATTCACTTCCGATGAGTTTAATTCCTTTTGTGAAGAGCATGGAATTTGGAGACAATTATCTACTTTGTGAACCCCTCAACAGAATGGAGTTGTTGAAAGGAAGAACATAACTGTTTTGGATGCTACTAGGACTATGATGATTAAAGAAAACGTTCTGCATATCTATTGGAGAGAACCTGTTAGCACTGGTCTGTACACATTCAACCGGGTGCATATAAAAGGTGATTCTAGTAAGACCCCTTATGAGTTATGGTTTGGTCATGTTCCCACAGTTAGATATTTTAGAATATTTGGAAGAAAATGTTATATCAAAATATGAGGATATAGGAAAATTTGAAGGAAGATGTGATGAAGGAATCTTTTTGGAATATTTTACTAAGAGCAAAGCCTACCGATGTTACAACAAAAGACTGAGAAAAATAGTGGAAAGTGCAAATGTGAAGGTTGATGAGAGTCATGAGAAGCAAATCAGAGCATGCAAATATGAATCTGATGATCAAGATGTTACTTCAAAACAAGTGCAAACTCCAAGCATGAATCAGAGTGATCTGGAAGAGTCAGTAAATCTAGATGTTGTTGGTGGTGAAGAAGTTCAAGAGACTAAAAATGAGAACAATCAAAAGACCCCTAGGTATGCAAGATTAAATCATTCAGAGAATTAGATTATTGGTGATAAAAATAAAGGTGTGATGACTAGGAGAAGAATTGTTACTGAAGAGACATGTTTGATTTCCAAAATTGATCCTAAAGATGTTGTTGAAGCTTGTAAAGATGAAAATTGGGTAAAAGCCATGAAAGAAGAGTTAAATCAGATTGAGAAAAACAATACATTGGATCTTGTTCCGAGGCCTAAATACAAGAATGTAACTGGTACTAAATGGGTGTCCCAGAGTAAACTGAATGAAGATGGAGAAGTTGTTAGAAACAAAGCAAGACTGGTATGTAAGGGATATTCACAAATGGAAGGTATTGATTTTGAGGATACTTTTTCTTCAGTAGCTAGAATTGAAGTTGTTAGATTATTTCTTGCATATGCTTCTCATAAGAAATTCAAGGTAAATAAGATTGATGTGAAGTCAACCTTTTTAAATGGTGAATTGGAAGAGGAAGTCTATATTGAGCAACTAGATAGATTCTCGTTGACAGATGAAGAAAACATGGTATGCAGATTGAAGAAAGCATTGTATGGACTTAAACAAGCCCCTATAGCTTAGTATGCTAATTTGGACATGTATTTGATGAAGTTGGGATTCTGTAAAGGTACTGCTGATAGTAACTTATACTTCAAGATTGATAATGATAATATTTTGATTGTTGAATTTTTTGTTGATGATATTATTTTTGGAGGAGATGATGATTTGAGTAAGAAGTTTGTTGATGGTATACAAAAAGATTTTGAGATGTCTATGATAGGTGAGATGAAATTATTTTTGGGATTGCAAATTACATAGAATGACAAAGGCATTTTCATATCTCAATCAAAGTATGCGAAGGAATCGCTGAAGAAGTTTGGGTTAGATGATTCCAAACCTGTTGGAACTCCTATGGTGACTAGATGTAACATGACAAAAGATGATGAAACTTTGAAGGCTAACCAGACCCTGTATAGATCTATGATTGGTGGACTACTATGTTTGACTCAGACTAGACCTGACATTAGGAATGTTGTATGTCTTGTTGCAAGATTCCAAGCTGATCCTAAGGAAAGTCATATTACTAATGTGAAGAGGATATTTAGATATTTGAAGGGAATAGTTGATTATGGTTTGTGGTATCCAAAGATTGATGATTTCATTTTGAGTGCTTATATAGATGTTGATTGGGTAGGTGATGTTGATGATCGGAAAAGCACTACCGATGGAGAATTCTTTTTGGGAAAGAAGTTGATTTCTTGGGCAAATAAGAACCAAGATGCTATTTCTTTATCTACTACGGAAGTTGAATACATTGCTGCTGCTAGAAACTATGCTCAATTAATTTGGATGAAGCAGACGTTGAAGGATATTAGATTTGTTTATAATGACTCTACTGCTATATATTGTGACAATTCAACTGCTATCAATATTTCTAAGAATCCAGTGTTTCATTCCCAGACAAAATATATATCAATCAAATTTCATTTCTTGAGAGAGAAGGTGAATGAGAAAGAAGTTAGATTGGAGTATGTATCTACAAAGGAACAAATTGCAAATATCTTCATGAAGCCTTTGCCTGCAAATACATTTGTATATTTGAGAGAGAAGTTAAAGGTGATTGCCCCTCCTGGTGTGAATTAGATGCATTGAGATGCAACAATCTGGTGGACTTCATAGTCTTATCTTGATATCCGAATAGATGAGTGGGTGTTGCTACTTAGGGGGAGTAGTGAGTGTGTGATTCAGTTGTTCAGATTTGTAAGTTTGTTCTAAGAGGGTGATAATAATAATTTGTACATGCCTTTAGCATTGATGTCAAAGGGGGAGAGATGCATGTGAAAATTTGCCTTATCTATCTAAGGTAGATAGCTATGTGTGCATGATCTTAGAGGGAGATTGTTGGAGATTTCTTTTTTTGTATTGATTATTTTTTATATGAACATATGTTGCCATCAATGCCAAGGGGTTGATTGTTGGATATTAGAGTTGTTGGAATGTGTTGTTGTCATTGATGTCAACATATTCCTGTGTTTTTTGTGCTTCGATGTTGCAAAGAGTTGGTTTGGTTACAAATATGCTGATGCAGATTAATGGGTTTTGAGATACTTATCTCTAGTTGATTCAGTATGAGTTTTAGTGTTCCAGAAGGTGATTTGATTGAGTTATGTGATCTGGTGTGATGATTGTTTTTTTTGTTAGTTCTGTATTGTAGAGTTGTGATTTCACGTTTGTATTGCTCCACAATTGATTCCTTAAGTTGTGCGGATTTTGGAGAGTGTTTGGGACACTCATGTGTGTCCCCAGTTCAGGTGGTTCATGATTTGGAACTTCACAAGCGTATCTTTCAGTTTGTTGTTGGTGTTCTTGAGCTCTGGAAGGGAATTGATGATGTTTCTAGTTATCTGATTTGTTGTAGAGGAATTCACATTTCTTGTTGATGTTCTTCAATCGTGTTCTATGCATTTTGGTGGTCCACATTGATCATGGTGTGCGTTATTGAAGACTTTATTGGTCCGGTGGTATTCTTTGTGTTATATGACTTTCTGGCCGACCTGATGGTTGTTGCATGTTGCAGATGACCTTGGCATGATATTCGGTGGTGTTGTGTGTTTGAGGTTTTGATTTGGGTCCATGCTATGTCCTTGCCGACATTGTATTGGTCCATATATTGATTTATGTATTGTGTGATGTAATTTTGTAATTAGGTTTTATATGTTGAGTCGACCTTGGAGTTAAGGTTGATGATTTTTATAACTAAAATTTGTAATCATGTAAGATGGATGTCTACGGTTGTGTCTATGTTCCTTGTGAGTGTTGTATGTGCGAACAAGTGAATTGATATTTCAGAAGTGTGTGGAAGAGCAAAGAAGTGTTACAGTGCAGACAATGTTCTTAACCATAACTATAATCGAGCATTTGGAGATGATATTCTTTCCGTTCACGTAATCCAGATTGTTGTTCGATCTTTGTACAACAGTGAGCCTTCCCAAGATTGTAGCCCTTATTTTTTTTGAGCAGTGAGCTCTAAGTAGTGTGCCTAAATGCATGTGCATTGACCATTGTAATATTTTCACATACTACTGCAAAGTATCATTATATTGTGGGTAGGTTCCCATCGTGGTTTTTTCCCTTAATCAAGTTTTCCACATCAAAAATTTGTGTGTTATGTGTGTTGTTGATGTGGTGTTTATCTTTTCTATTGTTGTTCTTGATCAGATTTGAAGTTGAGGTTAATTTGTTTAAGTTTGGTGAAAAATGGTTCACCCCCCCTCTCAGTTTTCTTGCATTGTTGTTGCCAACATTTTGAATGTGAAATATTCTTCCATGATAGAAGAGAGAGTGTGAAAAAGATTGTGCATGCTATGAAGATCTATATTGTCATCCCATGCAAATTCATAAATGCATAGCTCACCAAACATGTGTGCATTTTCCTTACAACTCTCCTATTGTCTTTCATGAAAAAAAAAGTCATTTGCATGCATTTGGAGGGTTTTCCTTATTTTTTTCTTGAAACAAAATCATGTTGTTAAAAGATACAATAACAATACAAAATTTTCAAGTTGTGACAATCATAATAGTAAAAAGGTTATGTTATTGTTATGTCTTTGTAAGATTTTCTCTTGAACCCCTACAATCATAATAGAAAAAGGGTTTTGTTATTGTTATGTCTATGTGATATTTTTCTCGAAACCCTAATAGGGTTAGTTACTTTTAAGATATGACAGGAAGGAAAAAGAATGCCAGTCCATCCTTAAAAGAATAGTCCAAGTCCTCTAGAGCAATGAGGACTATTCAATTAAAAGGACAACGAGAAGAAAATATTTAAACAAAGCATGATCACAACAAGGATCAAAATGATAGTCAAAACTAAAGGACAAGCTCTAGACTTATAATAGTTGTCAAGGTGTAGATGTATCACCGTCAAATTGCAAACATGACAGTAAATGAGAAAAATCACTACAATGATAGACTATTAAAGGAGTATATCACTAGGTCATGGTGTCGAAAAGGTAGGGCAGACAATTTTTCTATGAGAAAGACTTATGAGGGTATTGAAAATAAAAGTAGGCATACAAATCCTAACCATGAATGGAGGACAAGGTTTTTGGAGAGAAATTCAAGTTACAAACCCTAAACAAGATCAAAGGGACATACAATGAAATGACATTTTTTGTCATAGGCCATGAGTCAAGACAAAGCCATGTAGTGATCAAAGTATAAAGCAAGAGGCTAGCCTATGTGAATAAAGAGAGACAAAGAATATTGAAGATGAAGGAATGTTATAATGCATCCAGTAGAGGGGATTTTTGAGATGGCAGTCATGTCTCCAAATCACAACAAACAATACCAAAAGGTTGTTATAATTTTCCTTAAGTGGCATAAAAGATCATATAATGATATCGAGAAACTAACGATACAATCATCAAATATAAATATACAAAGATGTCCTTAACATATTTAAATCCCTACATTCAATAAAGGTGCTTCAGATTTAAGGAGAATTAAAGACTTGATATGGTCAAAGAGATAGTCATTACATGTTTCCTGTGGGATTAGGACACATTTGAGTGCATGATAGCTAGTTAGTTGACAACTACATCCATTACATGATAGGATAATCCGTAATATTATAGGCTTGAGGTCAAAGTGTGTGAAGGGTATCCATCATAGAGAATGACAATAGTAGTCCTCAATTTTAGAACAATTGATATCTCAAATCAAAAGATAGAGTTGGAATCAAATGCTTAGAAGGTTTTTGTGATGAAGTATAGTACAACCTCAAATCAATGTCAAATGCAATGTTTACATTCTATGCTACGATCTTGAGAGTATAAAGGGTTAACAAAGTAATAGTCCTCATACCTAGTAAGACAACCCTATGGTAAGGGTGATAGTCATACAAGGAAATTAATCAATAATTTATTGTAGAGATCATAAGAAATTGTAATGGGGAATTTCCATATGGTTATGATAGTTACAAGGAATGCTATGGTAAAATGATAGTCCCACGTAGATTTCTTAAAGCACATAGGTAGAAAATAGAAGTGAAGTTTCAGGATAATATCAAGATAGCAATCTTTACACAAAGAAAAAGAGAGTCCTTAAGAAAAAGGTGACGTGACAGTCCAAAGGTTAATGAATCTACAAAGAGAAATGAATGAAAGATCATGAAAGTTAATTAGTGAGCTCATGAGATCACATTCAAGAATAATAACACAATGATGACAGAGGTTAGGGCTAGTGCAACACATAAAGGTTGACATTAAGTATGTCATGGTAAAACAATGCCCACATCAATCAAATCCATGGTAAAAGAGTAAGGTAATGAACAAAGAATAAACTAAGAGAAACTTGAGGATATTGTAGATGGTAGAATGAGTGATAGAGGTATAATAGCTATGAAAAAATAAATATTCAAACCATGTATAAGTATTAATGATATGTGGCAATAGATAAGAAAAAGTTTGAGAATAGGTCAAACTTGTTATAGTCATAGTACAAAAGCTAATACAAGGACCCATGTATCAAATCTATGATGATAGCCAAAGGAACAATCTCAAGAACATGAGAGTTATGGACCTATGTTAGAATTCAAAGATCATTCAAAATACAAAGAATAAGCAATTTTGATAGAGCACTTGACAATTTTAGTTTGATAAAGAGACCGATACAACTTGTTTGAGGTTTGTACCTATTAGACAGTTCAAATAATCAGAGGACAACTGAGGGGGGGGGGGGTGAATCAGTTGTCACAGATTACCAAAACCTTAAACAATTAAAAATTTAATACCAGAACCCAAAACATTAATACCAAAATGCTTAAACCAAATACCAGAATAACAGATAAACCAATTAAGCATAAACAATAATCAAAGAAAAAATACCATCCATATGACACCAAGATTTATATATGGAAAACCCAGTAAAGGGAAACACCAAGGTGGGAAGCCTACCCATAGTCAGATAATACTTTTGTAGTAAGTATGTGAATTACAATAGAGGGGTCTATACTTGTAGGCATGCCAATAGGCTAGAGCACACTTCTCATCACAAAAGGAGTCTCACTGACTACATAGAAATCCAAACTACAATCTGAAGAAATGATTGAACTGCAAATATATCATCTCCTATACCTGAGTACAGTTCCAGTTAAGATCAATACCAGAGGAACAAATCCTCTTACATAAACCCAATTCAATCTCCAATGATTGACCAAATCCTCTTCTTGAATGATATTACATCATTCGCACATTACATATCCATATCCCATACCATGACCATGATATACAATGAGATCTTACATCACATATATACAAACCCTCGACCATAAACAATCAGGTCGGCCACCAGACAATAAACCAATTACATAATTACAAAACATGTCATCCTTAGACCAAACAAATAATATCCAACTCATAAGACATCCCAGAAACACATCAAGAGGTCCAATCCACACACTACCTTAAGTTGGTCAATAACCTAGATCAACCGGGACCCAATATAGGTCCACACGCTAAAGAAATGATCTCAATCCGCCAAGTCTCGAACATGATCACCATCAACATCCTGAAACTCCACCAGAAGCTGTACCAATACCACTTATGCATATCATCAAAGATCTTCATCAAAGCTCTACCGGTGAAACCCTCATCAGAACCACAAACCAAGCTTCCAAGCAAACAAGATAGCATCTGATCACCAGACCAAAACCAACTGACTGAACATGAACATGAGTAGCATGAATAAGCCAATTCTATAACCAAATCATACCGGAGCATACCAGATCATCTCCAACCAAAAACCACACAACCTACTGGGATCATAAGGGTGCCAGTAAAGCATCCAAAAAAACTAGTATTGACATCAATGACAAAACATCAATGTAACATATAATCATTTCCTCCAAATGGCCAACAATCCCCCCCTTTGGCATTAATGGCAACACTAGATGTGAAAAACATCTAAGTACAAAGAAATGCCAAACAAGTCTCCCCCAATGGAAGACAACCAACAATCTCCCATACAAAGACATATCAATGAAGTTCTAAAATAAAGACTAAACTCCCCCTATGAATAATATCTCTATAAGGCTCTATATTACACATATATTTCTCCCCCTATTGTATACAACTCCTTAAGTTTTGCACATCAATATCTCTCCCCCTTTGACATCAATGCCAGAATTTTGACAAAAATATCAAAGCAAAAAAAAAAAACCACTGAAACACAAGGCTAACTACTCCCCCTGAGTAGTAGCATCCCTACATTAGTGCTAGAATGAATAATATCTCTTATAGTACATACCTGAATGATGCCAAAAAGAATCAATTAGTTCTTTGTCGGAGGGGACGAAACCCCTAACTTGTCTCTCAGGTACTCAAATGATTCTTTAAGCAAAGGTTTAGTGAAAATATTTGCAATCTGCTCTTTAGTGTTCACATAAACCAGTCTAACTTCATTTTCTTCCACCTTCTCCTTAAAAAAGTTATACTTGATAGATGTGTGCTTTGTCTTAGAGTGAAATACCAGATTCTTTGATATGTCAATAGCAACAGAGTTATCACAGTGAATAACTACCGGTCCAATGCAATGCACTTTGATATCCTTCAACATTTGCTTCATCCATAAAACTTGTGTATAGTTAGTAGTAGCAACAACATACTCAACTCCAATAGTAGATAAAGAAGTACATGATTGTTTCTTGCTGATCCATGAAACTAATTTCTTTCCAAGAACAAAAGCTCCACCGAAAATACTTTTTTGATCATCAACATCACCAGCCCAGTCTGCATCTATATATACACATAAAGTAAAGTCATCATCCTTAGGGTACCACAAACCATATTCAGATGTACCTTGCAAGTATCTAAAAATTATTTTCACCACACTCTCATGATTTTCTCTAGGATCACTTTGAAATCTAGATGCAATACAAACAACATTCATTATGGCAGGCCTAGTCCAAGTCAAATAAAGTAGACCTCCAATCATAGATTTTTATCTTGTAGGATTTACCAGTGAAGAAACATCTTTCCATGTCAATTTCTCACTTCTAACCATAGGAGTACTTACCAGTTTAGAATCTCCCATACCAAATTTCTTCAACAATTCCCTTGCATACTTAGTTTGACAGATGAAAATACCTTTTTCAGTATGAGTAATCTACAAACCTAAGAAAAAATTCATTTTCTCAATCAAAGACATTTCAAATCCTTTTTCCATATTCTTAGAAAATTCCATGCACAACTTATCTTTACCTCCAAAAATGATGTCATCAACAAATACTTCAATAATTAGTATATCATCATCAGTGATCTTATAATATAAATTACTGTCAGCATTACCTTTAGTAAAACCAAGCTTCAAAAGATATTTATCCAACCTTGTATACCAAGCTCTAGGTGTCTGTTTCAATCCATATAAAGCTTTCCTTAACCTACAACCATGTTTGTATCATCTGAAAGTGAAAAACCATCAGGTTGCTCAATATAAACTTCCCCATCAAGATCCCCATTCAAAAATACACACTTAACATACATCTGATAAACCTTGTAGTTCTTATGGGCAACATAGGCAAGAAGTAATCTTACAACTTCAATCCTAGCTACAGGTGCAAAAGTTTCACCATAATCAATTCCTTCTTTATGAGAATATCCTTTACAAACCAATCTATCTTTATTCCTTACAACTTCTCCATCTTCATTCAATTTAATCCTAAAAACCCATTCAGTTTCAATAACATTCTTATTTTTAGGCCGGGGAACTAAAGTCCATGTGTTATTTTTCTCAATCTGATCTAATTCTTTTTCCATAGCTTTCAACCAAGATTCATCTTTACATGCTTCAATATTTGTTTTGAACCAATAATGTGCATTTAATTTTGTTTTCCTCTTTTTAGTTTTCTCTATCCTTAATCATGCACCATTTGTTCCTTATGTTTCACCTTTTCTATCCCATTGAATCTACCGATTGAACCTGTAAGTCGGTTCAAGGTTCAAGGTTCAACCGGACCTCTTGTGTGGGTTGCGGCTTTGTAATGTTATTTAATGATCAAGTGTGAATGTGTTAAGTGGGTCTTGAACTTGAACTTTGAACCATTTGTGAGTCAGTTCAAGATTCAAAGTCCCCCTTTATGTTTATTAAAGGTCTTTGCTCATTTTTCGGTGTTGTGTTGAGCCGCAAGTTGAGAGTTCTTTTGTTTTTCCTCAAATTGAACTTGAACCATTTAACTCCTTGCGAGTTGGTTCAAATTTCAAAAGTTCATTCCAAGTTTTGGTTCCAAGGACTTTAATAACACTCAAGGTGGTGCGACAAAAGGAATATTCTCAACATCTTATAATTTAAAATTCTAAATTTGGAAAGAAATCATGAAAGCATAAACCGTTTGTGCAAAGTTGATGTGTAATTAAGAAAGTGTCAGGTTCCCATCAAATCATTGGTTATCGCACACGTTCGAATAAATCATTATGAGGTGTGTGTAGGTGTTACTCATCTCTTTTGCTTTTTTTTACATGTGAATTCTCAAAATTGTAAAAGTTGTAGCTGCTATTATTGAAGGAGCCAGAGATGTCGAAGGTAGTTTCATCTTCATTATTTCGAGGGTTTCACAGATTTCATGGTGGTAACAAGTGACACAAGGCCAATTATTGAAGAGGTTCAATCCAAAAGATCAAAGAGGTCTCCACTGAGTTCTTCAGTAGTTCGAGTTACTCACTCGAGGAGCAAAAAGAAGAATAAAGAACCAGTGGTGAATCAAATTGTTGTGGACTTGGATCCAGGTGAAGAAATTGAAGTGATAATGGATCAACAAGTGTTGAGTAACCCTCCAGTGCAAGATATGGATGTAGGTAAGGAACTTGAAGAAGAGCCAAACCCAATGAGCACTATGACTATTGTTGACCCCCCTGATGCTCAGACACCTCCGCCACCTAAAGAAACTTCCAACACTTCTCAATGGCTAGTAGCTTCGATTGGGAAGAAACGTAACATTGTTTCTATTACAATTCCCATGGAGGATATGGTAAGCAAGTGCCTTGGGAAAATATCTAAACCCAAGAAGCTCAAAATGTAGGCAATGGTGGAAGTTGATGAGGAAACAAGTCATTGGGTAGATGAAGTAGCTAAACCCATCTCAGATAGAGATTCAAAAAAGGTCACTGAGGATGATTTTACTATGGAGAAAATTGATCTGGGAGTTGCTTCAAGGGCTGTAGATGATAAACATCTGGAATCCTCCACAAAGAAGATGATATCCAGGTCTTGGAAATATGAGAAAGACAAAAAGGAACTGAAACAGGTTGTGACCCAAATGGCAAAGTACATCAATGCCATACATCATCAGAGCCCTCAGCCCCTGTCTTAGATGACATTTTCCTTTGACGCCAAATCACTGGTGAACTAGAAACTGTTAGATCAAGTTGAGAGGAGCCACATGATAACTGAAGTATTCGATGAGTGGCTTGATTCTATAGTACAACAGGGTTCAGACTACATTGTCAGTCTGGTTAAACTATATGAAGATGCCATAACTGTGAGTAAATAATTAGAGCTAGAAGCTGTGTTGGCACGATAATAGACAAGGGGAGATTGTTGGCATTCCAATTACAATAAGAGATTGTTGGCATTTCAATAAGGATATTGAGAAGGTTGTTGATGACTATGGATATAATTGATTAAGGATGTTTACTGTCTTAATAATATTATTTTGTCATTGGTGTCAAGAAATTGATTTTCTGATTTAGTATGATGTTGCCATATCTTAAAAAGTATGTTTTGAAGAGAATTAAGATGTCGGTAAAAGACACAGAAAGAATGTGATGAATAAGGGGAGGAATAAGTTATTCAATGGGAAACTATTACTGAGTTAGACAATGATGAGATCATGATGCTTAGATTGTTTTGATATTCTACATATGCTATTGTTTGTAAGGTTAATACTATGTTACCGAGCAAAGAACCTAGTTGGTAAACCCTAAGGTTATCGCTATTGGTTAATGAAGGTAGAATGTCTACTGAGTGAAGTTTAGTATTTACCGAGTTGCAACCGAGTAATAACATAATGCATTGAATGAATAAAAGCATTATTTAATGAAGGAAGCTAATGAGCTGGATGTGATTAAATGATTGTTACAACGTGTATGAATTTTGTTAAAGATCTATGGCAATGGAAGATCGATAGGAAGATCTACAACTCAGATTGTACTACAATACCCTAACACAAGTTCCAAGAAATGTATGCAAGTTCCAAGGCAGGGTAAAATGTTTTCAGATCGAAGGATACATTGAACCTGGTCAAGATTGAAGATCTGATGGCTATGATTGATCATGGGAAATGTGATCAAGGAGATCAAGCAGTTAGCAAATTGTTTATAAATAAGGAACTGTTGATAAACAATGTATGTGGGCAAGTGTAAGCATAGGAGATGCTACATAGTGATTACCGAGCATAGAAGTTTGAAGACCTGTTTGAATAATAGAGTAAGGAGCCCAACAGAGGGACAAGATAAGTCCTATGACTAGATTATTTTGAGCAAACAAGAATCTGCTTTAGCATTTTAGATGCAAAGTTGTAGACATATTTATTACTATTGTTTATTTGTAAGTGACAGAAAATATCTTAACTGAGTGGACTTAACATTCTTATTTGTAAATCCTCTAGCAAGGTGACATTCTGATTGAGTGTTTGAAACCCTTTAACAAGGTCACTTCTAACAAGGTGAAGATCCTAATAGATCTGAGGGAAATCCCTTAACTGGGTCACATCTAGCAATGTGTTTGTAATCTTTAATAGGATTTGCTTTTAACCACGCATACTCTAGAAGAGTATATTTCTTAGTGGGTCTAAAATCCCACAGTGGTTTTTCCCTATTTGGGTTTCCACGTTAAATCTGGTGTTATATGTTTTGTGGTGTTATCTATTTATGAGTTTGCATATGTTATAGTTTTTTGATAAGGTTACCGAGGTTGAATTTGCTAAGTATATTGAAGATTATGTTTGTATGATTCACCCCCCCTCTCATCTTATTAACAATTGGTATTAGAGCTTTGGACTCTGGAAGTAAAGTTTAAAGGCACTTGAGGAAAATATCCAAAGATTTATAAGAGGGATGCACCGAAGCTGAACAAGTCAAGTTTCTCTACATGGCAGAAAAGGATGAAGCTACACCTATCAAGAATTGGAGAATATGCTGTATATTATCTAGAGAATGATTTCATCACACCTAGCACCTATCCATTGGCAATGGAAGAGATAAAGGCAAAACAAGAACATATTCAAGCAATGATTGAAATAACATCTGCATTGACTGACTTAGAGTTTAATGATCTAGAAGGTTGCAATGATGCCAAAGCAATGTGGGACAAACTCATATCTGTGTATGGTGGAGATGAACATGTTCAAAGAGCAAAAGTGGATAGTCTAAGAGGACAACTTGAATCTATGAGAATGAATGAAGGTGAGAACATAATCCAATACAATACAAGGTTAAAGGAGATTGTCAATCAAATCAAAGGAGTAGGAGGAACCATTGAAGAGAAGGATGTCACAAGTAAGTTATTGAGAACCCTTCTACCTGCTTATGCAATCTGAGTATCTGCAATCAATGAATTGAGGTCTGTACCTAATATGCCAGTTTCTTTAGATGCTACTATTGGTAAGCTACATGCGTTTGAGTTAAGTAACTTCGATAACAGTGGGTCATCGGTAAATAAAGTTGAGTCTACATTTAGTTCTTTTCATCGTGATGAATCTGATGATTACAATGATAGAAAGTATAAGTATTCTGAAGGGAATCACAGTGGAGCAAGTGAAAGATTTTGCAAAAACATGGAGGAGGTACACAAACTTTATGAAGAAATCAGAAAGCAAGAAGAGTTTGAAGCACTATTAGCTAGAAGCCTACCGAGAGGAAAAGGTAAGTACAAAGGAAAATTGCCTTTGAAATGTTTTAACTGTGATAGAATAGGACATATGGCTTATAACTGTCCTGACAAAGAATCTAGTGAAAAGAGAGATTACCGAGATGACAAACATAAAGATAATCATTACAAAGGACACCGAGACTTCAAAAGAAGAGATAAAAAGACATGCCTAATAGCTGATGAGGAATCAAATGATGATAAATCAGATGAAACTGATACAGAGGAAGTTGTTTATGTGGCTATCAAAGATGGATTAGATGAAGAAAGGTATGAAGAAAAAAATTTAATATCTCATATAAATACTAATGATTCTTGGATCATAGATAGTGGATGCTCACATCACATGATAGGTGATAAAAACAAATTTGTTATATTAGAAGGTTATGATGGAGGATATGTAAGATTTGGTAATGATGCACCATGTCCAGTAAGAGGTAAAGGATCTATAACGCTTCTTGACAATGCAAAATGTAATGATGTTTATTGGGTTGAAGGTTTGAAATACAATTTGTTGAGTGTAGCACAACTAAACAATACAGGATACCGAATAGAGTTTCAGAAAGGAATTGTCAAAGTTCATGACAAGCATGGAAAGTTAGTAGCTACCGGGACACAAACAAAAGGTAACACATTTCACCTTGACTCAACTTAGAATAAGTGTCTATATGCAAAGATAGATGATACCTGGTTATGGCATAAAAGGTTTTGTCATGTAAATTTTGATAACCTGATCAAAATAAGAAAGAAGCACTGAGTAAGAGGTCTACCGAGTCTTGAGAAACCTGAGAATGCTATGTGCCGAGGATGCCAGATGGGTAAGATGACAAGATCAAGCTTTACAAGTAAGTCCTACACTTCTAAGGGAATTTTAGATCTTGTGCATACTAATCTTTGTGGTCCTATGAAAATCCAGAGTTATTATGGAGATAAATATTTCATATTATTTGTGGATGATTACTCAAGGATGATGTCAGTAATGTTTTTAAAAGAAAAATCAGAAGCTTTTCAAATGTTTAAATGGTACAAGGCAAGAGTTGAAAATGAAACAGGAAGACAACTGAAATGTCTTAGATCAGATAGAAGAGGAGAGTTCACATCTGAAGATTTCAACTTATTCTGCAATGATCATGGTATTAAAAGACAAGTCTCTGCACCAAGAACTCCACAAAAAATGGAATAGCCGAGAGAAGAAATAGATCTATTGTGGATTGTGCCACAACCCTGATGATTGAAAAGAAAGTACCACAAAATTTTTGGAGAGAAGCAATAAGCACTGCTGTTTACACCCTGAACTGAGTACAACTGAAGAAAGGAACTTTGAAGACACCATGTGACATCTGGTATGACAAGAAACCTAATGTAAGCTACTTTAAAATCTTTGGAAGTAGATGCTATGTTCACAAAGATGATAGAAATGGTAAGTTTGATCAGAAAAGTGAAGAAGGAACATTTCTAGGTTATTCTTCTAGAAGCAAAGCATTTAAATGTCTGATCAAATCATCTAACAAAATAGTAGAAAGTGCAAATGTGAAAATTGATGAATTTGTAGAAAGAAATGATGAAGGAAACTCCAAAGAACCAGAAGATTATGAAGGATTTGTATATGTTCAACCGAGAAGTCCTACCGAGAAAATTGCTGAAGGAAATGAAGATAATATCTAGTTACCGAGTGATGAAGAAGATCATATAGAGCCTATCGAGCCTGTATTAGCCAAGTATGTCAGAAGGAATCATACATCAAGTCAGATTATAGGAGATAAGAATGATCCAGTGATGACAAGGAACAAACTGAGACATAACACATGTCTGATATCTGAATTTGAACCAAGGATAGTGAAAGAGGCATTTAACAGTGAAGATTGGATAAATGCTATGACAGAAGAGATTGATCAAATCAAGAAGAATGACACATGGACACTGGTCCCAAGACCAAAGGACAAAAATCTAACGGTACAAAGTGGATTTTCAGAAACAAGCTGAATGAAAAAGGTGAGGTCATTCGAAATAAAGCAAGACTAGTTTGCAAAGGTTATGCTCAAGAAGAAGGAATTGATTATGGTGAAACTTTTGCACCTGTGGCAAGACTTGAAGGAGTAAGAACATTGTTGGCATATGCTACTTACAAGAATTTCAAGGTATATCAAATGGATGTCAAATCTGCATTTTTGAATGGTATATTAGAAGAAGAAGTTTTTATTGAACAAACTGAAGGATTTGTTGAAGGAGAGAATAAAGATCAGGTATGTAAGCTAAACAAAGTTTTATATGGTCTAAAGCAAGAACCTAGAGCATGGTATGAGAGATTGCACTCTTATTTAATCAAGATTGGTTTTATAAGAACTAGTGAAAATAATAATATGTACATGAAGAATAATGAAGACAATGGAATTCTGATCTCAGCCATATTTGTTGATGATATTATCTTTTGTGGAAATGACTCCTTATGCAAGAACTTTGGAAATGAAATGTGCAAAGAATTTGAGATGTCATTAATCGGTGAAATAAATTATTTTATAGGTCTACAAATACTGCAAATGAAAGATGAGATTTTTATTACTCAATCCAAGTATATAAAGGAAATCTTGAAGAAATTTGGAATGGACGATTCAAAACTAGTAAGTACTCCTATGACTACCAACTATAAACTATCAAAGAATGATGAATCTGCATTTGTTGATGAGACACTTTACCGATCTATGATTGGAAAGTTGCAATATGTTGTTCACAGAAGGCCAGATATAGCACATGCAGTAGGTATAGTTGCAAGATTTTCTGCAGATCCCAAGGAAACACATATGACAACAATCAAAAGAATTTTCAAATACTTGAAAGGCACTGAAGATTATGGCTTAGTATATTAGAAAGGAAATGTCTTTGATTTAAAAGTTTATACTGATGCTGATTGGGTAGGCAACATTGATGACAGGAAAAGCACAAGTGGAGGAGCTTTCTTTTTAGGAGAAATACTAGTGAGTTGGTTTAGCAAGAAACAAGGATGTATTTCATAGTCAACAACAGAAGCTGAATATGTTGCTGCAACACTAAATTGTACCAATATAGCATGGATCAAACAACTGTTGGAAGACATAAATGAGCAAGTTACCGAGCCAGTAACTATACTCTATGACAATACTAGTGCCATAAACATTTCAAAGAATCCTGTTATGCACTCTAAGACAAAGCACATCTCTATCAAGTATGATTATCTTAGAGAAGAAGTCCAAGAGAAGAAAGTGGCATTGGAATATGTTAGCTCAAAGGAACAAATAGCAGATATCTTCACCAAGCTACTGCCAAGGGACACTTTTGAGTATCTCGAAAGTCAGTTAGGGGTCCTACCCCTATCTTCTACTCACTGACCGAGTTCAGTGAAAGCATCAATTCAATGACTCTAAAGAATATCTTTTAGGAGTTGATGCTGATTTACACACTTTAGGAGGTTTTCTAAAGGTGTGTAGGAAACAAAAATAGGGAATGGGAATTGAAGACAAAATGCTCTGACCTAGACTGAGTTGATACCTAACAGCAAGGGAATTACTTCACACATGAAGAAATTATGTATTAGTTTTCTTTTGGCATTGTTGTCAAAGGGGGAGAAGACTAATGTATGGGGGAGTAGACTAACGACAGGGGGAGAGCATTTCAACATTTCACAACAATCTGAATCCAAATCACTTAGGTCAAATCAATTGGTTTTGCCATCAATGCCAAAGGGGGAGATTGTTGGCATTATAACAGACAAGGGGAGATTGTTGGCATTTCAATAAGGATATTGAGAAGGTTGTTGATGACTATGGATATAACTGATTAAGAATGTTTATTATCTTAACAATATTATTTTGTCATTGATGTCAAGAAATTGTTTTTCTGATTTAGTATGATGTTGCCATATCTTAAAAAGTATGTTTTGAAGAGAATTAAGATGTTGGTAAAAGAAACAGAAAGAATGTGATGAATAAGGGGAGGAATAAGTTATTCAATGGGCAACTATTACCGAGCTAGATAATGATGAGATCATGATTTTTAGATTGTTTTGATATTCTACATATGCTATTGTTTGTAAGGTTAATACTATGTTACCAAGCAAAGGACCTAGTCAGTAAACCCTAAGGAACCTAGTCGATAAACCCTAAGGTTATCGCTATCGGTTAATGAAGGTAGAATGTCTACCGAGTAAAGTTTAGTATTTACCGAGTTGCAATTGAGTAATAACATAATGCATTGAATGAATAAAAGCATTATTTAATGAAGGAAGCTGATGAGCTGGATGTGATTAAATGATTGTTACAACGTGTATGAAGTTTGTTAAAGATCTATGGCAATGGAAGATCGGTAGGAAGATCTACAGCTCAGATTGAACCACAATACCCTAACACAAGTTCCAAGAAATGTATGCAAGTTCCAAGGCAGGGTAAAACATTTTTAGATTGAAGGATACATTGAACCTAGTCAAGATTGAAGATCTGATGGCTATGATTGATCATGGGAAATGTGATCAAGGAGATTAAGCAGTTAGCAAATTGTTTATAAATAAGGAACTGTTGATAAACAATGTATGCGGGCAAGTGTAAGCATAGGAGATGCTACATAGTGATTACCGAGCATAGAAGCTTGAAGACCTGTTTGAATAATAGAGTAAGGAGCCCAGTAGAGGGACAAGATAATTCCTATGACTAGATTGTTTTGAGCAAACAAGAATCTGCTTTAGCATTTCAGATGCAAAGTTGCAAACATATTTATTACTATTGTTTATTTGTAAGTGACAGAAAATCTCTTAACTGAGTGGACTTAAGAGTCTTATTTGTAAATCCTCTAGCAAGGTGACATTCTGATTGAGTGTTTGAAACCCTTTAACAAGGTCACTTCTAACAAGGTGAAGATCCTAACAGATCTGAGGGAAATCCCTTAACCGGGTCACATCTAGCAATGTGTTTGTAATCTTTAACAAGATTTTCTTTTAACCGAGCATACTCTAGAAGAGTATATTTCTTAGTGGGTCCGAAATCCCACAGTGGTTTTTCCATATTTGGGTTTCCATGTTAAATCTGGTGTTATATGTTTTGTGGTGTTATCTGTTTATAAATTTGCATATGTTACAATTTTTTTGATAAGGTTACCGAGGTTGAATTTGCTGAGTATATTGGAGATTATGTTTGTATGATTCACCCCCCCTCTCATTTATTAACAAGTTGTTGCATGGGAAAAGGAAAGAACCAAATGGGTAGTGCTCTTGGCATAGATGAATGATGTGCAAAAATTTGGTGTGATGAAATTTCTAACTGAGAAGCCAGTAGAAAACCTGGATGATAATATGCTTTATGTGTCAAGGAAGAATGTCAAGTGGAGAAATTTTATCATTAAGAAAGGTCATGAGGAATCTGCTAAATTACTTAAAGGATTGAAGGAACTGATTGATACAATGCAGAAGGATTTAAAGTGCATTGATATACAACTCATGAAGGAGGATGGACAGACTATTGAAGTTGCAACATACATGACCAAGATCTTCAAAGAAATAGTACAAATTGTTAAAGAAACAATGTCTCTGACCACAAATGACTTTTCTAAAGTGGCAAGGATAGAGTCAATGCTGACAGTTTGCTTTGATCACTTGGAAGCACATAAAGCAAAAGTTATGCAAGTGAACATGGACAAGGAAGTTTGGAAGTAGCACATCCTACACATTGGACTCTCATACTTTTAGGTTATCTTGAATTTCTCAGTAGTGCATCTGGAGTGACGTAATGTGTGTGGTGTCACAACAAAGCAAGACAAATCAACTGCCACTTCTTCCATGATGGAGTCCTGATCGGCTTACGGATGAGTTGCCATCCTATTTACGACCTTTTTTTATTTAAGTTTCATAGAGTTCAAAACAGATAGTTTCTTTTAACTCTATGATAGAGTTTAAAAGTTTAGGGTTATTTTCAAACAAACTATTGGCCTACGGGCTATAAATGTAATAAAGCAAGCTTTGTTTAAGGTTCGAAAAACTTTGATTTAGAGGAACAAACTTGAGTTTCTTTGGATTTTCAAAACTCATATTTCTGGCACTTGAATGAAATGTTATTTTGATACGATCTTCAAATTGGTGTATTTTAAAGATTAGCAAGCTCTGTTGGGATGTATGTTGACATGCGAGACATGCCTTTTCATTACCAGTTCTTTCTTAGTATGTGAATTCATTGATTTTATTTGTTTAAAAAAAATTTCATTGTTGTTTAAATAGCTCTGATCCCCCTTATCCTATGAGGCATGAGTGAGAATCAATTAGCATTTACACTACTTCCAGTTTATTGAATGAATATGTGCAGGAGTAAAAGTCTGTGAGCTTTACACTTATAAATAGATCTTTTGTAGCATTCTTTTGTGTTGATAAATGAATGTGAAAGCCTTTCTTGCTTTCTTGTGAAAAGTGTGTTTGTTTCTGAGTTAACTGCATAAAAATGTATTAAAAATCTCACGAGGATCTGCACTCTAATGCAGGGGATGGATCTCAATTCGGTTCACCCAACTGTTGGTTCATTTTCTTTTTCTTTTATGAGGGGTACGCACAAGTCAATATTGTAAAATATATAAAATTAAAGAAAAGGTAAATCTGTTAACCAACAACTTTTTGGCAACTCTATTGGAGAGTCGAATAACAAGATTAGTTGTCTGATTACAAGATACAAATAATTGTCGTGTGAAATTTTAAGAATCTATTAAGTCTTGTTTAAAATTTTGCATTGAGAACAAGGTGGAGCCAAGAAGATACACTAGGTCTCAGAGGCATGAAGGAATAGTTGATTTTTTTTTCAAGAATTGCAAAACCTAAATTTTCAGCCATCCTTCTCACCCAAGAGATGGGCAAGGAGTAGGCCTCCTTCTCCACCCCCTTCATTTCCCGTGTCTTCCATTTGTCAAGCCTTAACCTTGCATGGTGTTGCCTTACCCAATGTAATCAATCAAACATCTCTTAATATCATCCTTCCAATGGCAGCCAACAATCCTTGGGGGGGCACAATAGGTCCATTGAATCTTGGTATAAATTTTAATGCTTTACCTAAAGGAGCAAGGGATCATTTGCCTAAATTTAGTGGTGATGGGAAGGTCACAGTTGATGAAATTTTGAATGCATTTAATGTTGCATGTGGTATAATAGTTGTTCAACATGAAGATGTTGTAGTAAGGTTGTCTGTACAAACATTAACTGGAACCACTACAGATTGGTTTTATCATTTGCCAAACAATGTAATAAAAAATTGGCAAGATTTGAAAACTATGTTTGAAGCTAGATTCAAAGTAGTAGAGGATGAGCATTCTCTTTTGGCTAAGTTAGCCCAATTAAAAAAAGAAATTCCTAAATCTATGAGAGATTTCGTGGACAAATTTGATAAAATTGTTCATAAGATTCTTGCAAATTTGAAACCTTCTAAAGATAATTTAAAATGTTTTTTATAAATTCTATGCCCTTAGAAATTAGTTTCTTGATTCATAGACAAAGAGTTACAATTCTGAGTGATGTTAAAACACTTTCTATTGAGTTAGAAGATGACTTGATTACTGCGGGAAAATGGTAGAGGGAGATATAAATATCAAATTCTTAGCCCTCTACCTCTTTAGACCCTATATTACAAAGACTTGTGAATGATGTAATAAATCTCAAAAGATAGTTGCCCAAGGATAGTATGTCTTATTCACAGCCTTATCAAGACATACCAAGAAGGATTACAAATTAGGCTATGGGAACTGGGAATAAGGCCTTACAATTGCCTCCGGCTCAACAAAGGTTAGCTATTGAAGCTCCACCACATAAGGGGAATATGTGTGTCTTTCATCTCACTGATGACCATGATGGTGATTCTTGTCCAGAGATGGTGCGGTATGCACAAATGATAAATACAAGAGAGACCATATGTGAACTTGGTCCACAAGAAGAAGTCCATGGGAAACTTGGCAACTCTGGAATACACTTCTTGGAGTATGAATCAGAATTACATAGAGGAGGTGATATATTGGTAACCCTTGGAGATCCTTCTTGTGCCATCCTCACTAGAGGTCAGCGTCATCAAAAAATATAGGTACCACAATCTTTCCCAAAGTTGTAGATAAAGGTAAGGAACCTTTGAGCTGGAACTTGGAGAATGGTTCAAGAGTTCAAGATGTTCAGATGTTGAGGAATGCTGACCCTGATTCTTCTTTTGATATTGTTGAATTTTGTAAGGCATCTAAAATTTAGATTTCTCCTGTTGAATATCTTAGGTTGAATCCCAAAGAATTAAAGAAATTGGTTAAATATGTTCAAGGGAAACCACTTAGCTGCAATACACTGACTCACCATTGACTAGCCTTGAGTTTTCATAGGATGAAAAGGACACCAAGTCTATAGAATTGTCTAGTACTGTTCTAAAGACATTATCAAATGAACCAATTGAATCACCATTAGTACCTGACCAAAAACCTGAGCCATTTTATGTGTCATTATTTATCAATGGTTTCAAATTTGATAATTGCATTATTGATTCTGGGGCCTCAGATAATATTATGCTTTCTACAGTTGCAAAAGTGCTAGGCCTTTCACTTACTAAAACATTTGGTAAATTTTATTCAATGGATTCAAAGCAAATTCCTTTATTAGGTCAAATCAAGGATGCACAGGTTGCTCTAGTAGTACATCCTAATAAGAGAGTGAAGTTAACTATTCTAGTCGCTGATATTCCCGCAAGTTATGGAATGTTACTAAGAAGGACCTTTTGCAAAGATTTGGGAGGAGAAATTAAAATTGATTGGTCTAAGGCAATGATTCCCATTGGTAAACAAAAATTTTCTCTTCAACCTGAACCGTAGTCCAAGTACATCGTCTTTCCCTTTGATGACCCAAAATCACAAATATTGTATTATGAATGTGATCTTGGTAATTACTTTCTCTTCTCTAATGATAAGAAAGGTATACCAGAAGATGTAGTGATCCCTATTGCAGGCTTATGGGAGATGGAATTTGATGGTAGCTGTGCATCGGCTGGATTGGGTGCCAGAGTGGTGCTCATTTCATCACGAGGTGAAAAGATTCAATTTTCTTTCAAACTATAATTTAAGAACACTAATAACATTGCAAAATATGAGGCATTATTGCTAGGAATAGAGAAAGCTAAGAAAAAGGGAATCAAATTGTTGCATGCCAAAGGTGATGTAAAGTTGATTGTTAAACAAGTACAAGATCTCTTCTCAATATAAAATGAAAGACTCAGACATTATAGGAACTATATCTAGGATGAGATTGAATATTTTGATGCTTTCTCAATTGAAGCAATTCCTAGAGATCAAAATTCTCAAGCTGATTCTTTAGCAGTGTCGGCATCTCTGTTGCTCCCACATCTTGACTTTGGTACAAAAGTTTATAGAATTGAAGTTGTATATCGTCCTAATGTACCTAACAATTCAAATTTCTGGCAAGTGTTTGGAAATGATAAACACATAAACCAATTCTTGCAAAATGCTGAAATGTTTTCCTCCTCGTTCTTTGAAGGTTCTAAGAACGAATGTAATGAATTTTGTCCAAATTCAGGGGAAAGCCTTAAAAAGGAAGTTGTTCAGTTGAAGGGAAATCGAATTCCAAAAGGCCTTGTATCCTTAGAATGCCTCTTTGATCGCAATGATAGGTATGTTAAAGAAGATGTTTCTCAAACTACTGACACATCGGGAGAATATGAAAAGATTAATTTAGGTGATGAAAACAACCCAAGGATGGTCAATTTAGGTAGGTGCTGTAATCCTAAGGAAAAAACATTTGTTTGTAAAATTTCTATGAAAGTATTTAGATGTTTTTGCCTAGTCTTATGAGGATTTAAAAGATTTCAGGAATGGTCAGTTTCAACATCATATCCCTCTTAAGCCTGGAGTAGCTCCTTTTAGACAAAAATTAAGAAATTATAATCCCAAAGTTGTAGATGCTATTTTCAAAGAAATAGACAAAATGCTCCAGCCGAGGATTATTTATCCTATTCACCATTCCACGTGGGTGGCCAATATCATTTCGATTCGCAAGAAGAATGGAGAAATAAGGATCTGTGTGGATTTCCAAAATTTGAATCAGGCTAGTTTAAAAGATAACTATCCATTGCCACCCATGGATCATATTCTCCAAACTGTTGTTGGAATAGAAATGATGTCTATGCTTGATGGTTTCTTTGGTTATAATCAGATAAGTGTAGCAAAGGAGGATCAACATAAAACAACCTTCACAACCCCTTGGGTAACTTTTGCTTACAATCGAATGCCTTTTGGCCTGATAAATGTGGGAGAAACTTTTTAAAGAGAAATGAATCTCTCATTCGGTCACCTCATTGGTAAGACTATAGTCATTTATCTTGATGATTTGACAGTTTTCTCTAAAAAAAGGAAAAACCACTTAAGAGATTTGGAGACTATGCTACAAAGATGCAGGGATCATGGTATTTCTCTCAATGCGAAGAAGTCAGTTTTTTGTGTTACAGAGGGAAAGTTGCCAGGACATATAGTCTCACAAGATGGTATCAAGACAAATCCCGATCGAGTAAAAGCAATTCATCAGTTAAGTCCACCATCAGACAGAAGTGGTGTCAAGTCATTCTTTGGGCAAGTGAGTTTTCTCAAGAGGTTTGTACCAGACTTTGCTGAAATTACTAAACATATTGTAGGGATGATGAATGAGAAGAAAATTTTCAAGTGGAAGGAACAAGCAAAAAAATCTTTTGAAGAGGTAAAAGAAGCAATTGCTCATGCTTCGACATTAATAAATCCTGATTTTAAGAAAGATTTTATCATGTATTGTTATGCTTCCAAACACACAATGTTTGGTATTCTTTTGCAAAAGAATGAGATGAATGAAGAAGCCCTTATTGCCTTCATGAGCATCTCTCTCAAAAAGAATTAATTGAATTATTCATTGGTAGAAAAATAGGCATTTGCAGTTGTTAAAGTTGTGAAGCATTTCAGATATTATGTTCTACATTCTCATTCAATCATTTTTGTACCAAATCCTACTATGAAAAGTATCTTGACTCAGCAAGAAGTGGGAATGATAATAGAGCGACTTGGGTTTCAAAGGTTCAGGAGTTTGATTTGGATATCCGACCAACCAAGTTAGTTTGGGGGCAAGGATTATGTCATTTGATTCCTGAAAATAAGGAAAAGGAAGACAAACTCCCATTAACCTTATTTGTTAGTTTGCAGGATGAATGGTTCACTGACGTGGCTCATTACTTGACTTATAGAGAATTCCCTAAGCATTTAACTGCCAAAGAAAAGAGAAATTTGAGATGGAAGGCTACTAAATATGTGATTTTTTATGATATATTATACAAGAATGGTTTGGATGGATCATTCTTAAGGTGTGTTGACAAAGAGAAATGGGAGAAACTTTTACAAGTTTTTCATAATGAAGCATGTGGAGGACACTATTCATCCACCATAACAGCATTCAAAATTCTTAGGAGTTGTTACTACTGGCCGAGAATGTTTAAAGACACCTATAAATGGGTTGTAGACTGTGAGAAATGAAAATTATTCTTAAGAAGGCCTCAGTTAGCTTCTTTGTCATTAAGACCGATAATCATAGATGAACCCTTCAAGCAATGGGGATTAGATTTTGTAGGTCCATTGAATCCTCCATCAAGTGCCGGTCATACCCATATCCTAATAGCTATGAATTATTTTATGAAGTGGGTAGAAGCAGTCCCTATCAGGAAGACCACTTCAGAATTTGTTTGTACCTTCTTGAAAAAAAATATCATGACTAGGTTTGGTGTACCCTAGAAAATTGTGACTGATAATGCCCCAAATTTCTCTTCTGAAGAACTCAGCTTGTTTTGTTATGATCATGGCATTTACTTATCTCATTCTTCATATTACTATCTGCAAAGAAATGGCCAGGCGAAATCCAACAATAAGAATTTGATTTCTATAATGCAAAAGTTGGTCACTGAGAATGCAAAGGATTGGCATAAAATATTATACGAGGCATTATTGGTAGACAAAACCTCTCCCAAAAGGGCCATAGGTATGACACCATTTGAATTGGTATATGGAGTTGAAGCTCAACTATCCTTACCTCTGGAATTGTCATCCGCTAGGTTGCAGAAAGTAATAGAAGGTGATTTCTTTCAAAATGCCCTGGAAAAGAGAATTTTGTACCTTACAAAAATTGAAGAGGAGAGAAAGGAATTGGTAGATCACATTACTACTCATTGTTTGCATTCTACACTCTAATGAGAATTGATGGTGTTGTTATTGATGTCAACCTTCAGGAAACCATCTGGCAACCTACTGGCATTCATCTGGTAAAGCCACTAGTAGGCACCAACATAGACATCTACATACACCAACAGGCACTTCACCGACATCGGCTACAATGTATACCGTCATCCCAGTCGACAGGGAATAAACTTTTGTTTATTGTATTTAATGTAATTATCTTTTGTAAAGTTGACATGGCATATTGTAAAAGACTCATATATATATGTATGAGATCTTATAGGTCATTTGTAGAAATATAGTATGGTAGAAGGTAGCATGAATGGATAATATTTTGTATAAGGAGATATAGTTGACAACAAAGGTTATTGTTATAGTATGAGCTGAAACTGGTACTGAACCTGACATAGTTGATGCTGATTTGAAGCAGTACATTGTATTGGATTTTGATAATTCATTTTGTAAGTCAGTGAGACTTCTATCTTGTAGATTGAGTAGTGAGCTCTAGGTAGTTGGCCTTCCTGCATGTGCAGGCCCCTCATTGTAAGTAATATTTATTCATTGGCCAGTGATTGAATATTGTGGATCACAAATCCCATTGAGTTTTTTCCCACACCGGGTTTCCTCGTTAAACATCTTGTGTTATGGTGTGTTTTCTATGCTATCTTTATTGCTCCCATTTACTGCATTAATTCTTATTTATCGGTACACTGTTTTGGAATGCAAAGTTCTTGATAAGGTTAAATATTCTATTTTTCAGTTAGATACTGATTCACCCCCCCCCCCCCCCCCCCTCTCACTATCTTTGGGACTATCATTAATCCTAACAATTGGTATCAGAGCCTGGTCCTCTATTTTCAAAAACCTAACAGCTTGAGGAAGATTCTGACACCGGTATAGATGAAGAACTTAAGAAAACAATTGGAATGAGCTCTTGTAGACTATGATTCAGAGAAGTTGAAGAATATCAAACTTGAAGATGATCTAAGGACTACATAGGAATTCATTCAAGGACTTCAAGAGAATCTTACTATAGCTAGAAATAAAAGTAAAGAACTTCATGAGAAGATGTAGAGTGATAATGATGAAAAGGAAACTCTTAATGAACTTGTGAACAAATTGAGACAGGAAAATAGTACTATGAGGAATGAAATGCAAGATATGACTGAGATTTTGTAAAGACATTGAAGACAGGAAGAAGAATGAAGATGACTTGACTAGGAGAATCAATGATGCTGGAAATGAAAATCTAAGAATCAGTCATGAAAATGATATGTTAAAGACAGATCTGATTCACATGCAACATGATAAAACTAAACTTATGAGACAAATGGGAATTCTGGAAAATGAGTTGGCTACTACAAATCACACAAAGAGAAATTCAAGAAAAGTTCAGAGGAACTTGATGATATGATGAAAAGTCGGAAACCTAATGGAGATACTAATGGACTTGGATTTGAAGTAGGAGAAAGTTCAGGTACTGCAAACAATCATGATGACAGACTAGTAAGACAACTTAATGCTTACAAATTTAATGGGAAATGCTTTAACTATAACAAGTATGGTCATAGAGAAAATTAGTGTAGATCTAGAAACAATCAGAACATTAATGCACCCACCGGTCAATGTTCCAAATGCAACAAAGTTGGTCATAATTTTGAAAACTGCAAAATGAATGTAAGATGTTATGTTTGTGGAAGATTTGGGCACTTATCTAATCAATGCAGAACACAAACTGGCATAGGATATGGAAAGGCTATTCAAAAGAATAATGTGACTTGTTATGCTTGTAACAAGATTGGACATATTGCAAAATTTTGTAGAAGCAAGACTTCACCAACAAATAATAAAGGACCTAGTTTGAAAGGCAAAGAAAAGGTAGATGAGGTAAAACAAGAATTTTCAAAATAATGGATTAGAAAGAGAGATCAGAATGTTGATGAGACTATTTCTTCATAGGTAGAACAATGTATTACTCCACCAGAAGGAGATTCTTCATCTAGTTGAGAAGTGACCCTTTGGGGGTATTGCAGCAAATTGAATATCATGTAGTTTACCCTCTGTTGATGGTGAGAAGATAGATTTCTTCTTTACCGGTAGATGTGTTAAGTTATCACTTAACCGGCGAGCATTTAATGTGGTTGATTTCATTATAAATCATTGATTTTCCCTCTATTTTGATTCATTGAGCATTCAAATTAAGTAGAGAGCGCGAAATCTAAGCAAAGGCATTCAAGGCAAAGGTGTGAAGCAATTTCTTTCAAGCATTCAAACATTATTAGGCAACTTAAGGTATTTTTCAAATGGCTTCTTCTTCTGCTCTCGAATTTATTGCAAACCCTACTGTCATGAAAAACATAAAACACCCTAGGCCCATATTCAAAATTATTCCAAAGATAGCTAAGAAAGATGATTCCATAAGCGCATTTTCAAAGATTCCTAAAGGTGTAGCTTATGTTGAAGACCCTAGGATATATATATTCACTGCAATATTGAAGAATTAGGTTTTGAGGACTTGTTAAAAATGTTTAGAACTGTTATTTGTGATGAAAATGGTATTGTTAAACCCGAGCACAAGATTATTGAGACTTTAGGTTTTGTGAAAATTTTGAACATATCTAAATTTCTGGAGGAAGTAGTGAGAATTCTCCTAAGTAGGGCACACAAAGAATTTATTTGGTTAGACTCTGTCTGCAAATTCACCCAACAAGCAATTAGGGCAGTAACAGGTTTACCCTCAATCGACAACAGACTAGAAAAAACTAAGAAGGTTCCTAACAATAAAGTCATGACCTTAACTGGAGCAACATCTGATAGTAGATTGCTGAGAGTAAATGACATCAAGGACATTAATGTGATATTCATAAGTATGATTTTAGGTTACAAGACTACACATGCAAACAGACTTGATTCAGTTTCTAGTCTTTGCATTAATAGTGCTTATGAAATGGTCAATAATGATGCAAAAATAGATGTGTGTGAATGGCTGAAGGATGAACTCATAGATAATTTGAAAAAG
This sequence comes from Cryptomeria japonica, assembly GCF_030272615.1. Taxonomy (NCBI): domain Eukaryota; kingdom Viridiplantae; phylum Streptophyta; class Pinopsida; order Cupressales; family Cupressaceae; genus Cryptomeria; species Cryptomeria japonica. The sequence goes on along the minus strand of NC_081406.1, from coordinate 102,983,425 downwards.
ATAAAAGGTGATAAGAAAGGGGAATTCCATTTTGGCAATCTCTTAGTATGCCTAATGTTGTATTTCACGAAGGAGATCCTCGGTATTGGACATAAAGATTTTGGATATGACATACTAGTAGGCAAACAATTATAGGAAGCTTTCATCGACATGGGCACTGCAAAGGATAGCAACATCACTGAATACATTTCAAGCCAAAATGAAAACTAGAGAGAGACTACCACAGAGTGTAGAAGATAAATATGACAAGGAAATCTGTTTTGTAATTAAGAAAGATGAAAAATGGATGGAAGTTGTACTTCCTAGAACTATATGGGTAACAGAGATGGGTTATGAGGTAGATCTGAACATAATTGAGACATATGAAAAAAGCTTTGTTAGATGCACCTAGAGAACCAACTGAAGAAGTTTTTGGTAGTGCTGAAACAATTGAAAGTAATGTACAAACAATGAAGCAAAGGAAGAGAAGAGAAAAGTATATAAGAGATGCTTCTAAATAGGTAAAGGAAACCAAAGAAAATATTATGAACATAACTAGTATATCGGCTAGTGAGCTAGAAGGACTGCAACCGAAGGCACATATCTCACCGGTTGGAACATCATCTGACAGTCAGATACCTATAGAATTCAAAAGAGTTGATAGGAAGAGAAAACCTTCACCAGTATCCTCTCCTCCACCCAAGAAAATAAGAACCTTGAGAAAGAAACAACAGGCAGTAAGGCAACTGAAAAAGAAACTAACACCCAAGAAGAAACAAAAATAGGTTATTCCTCCATTGGATAATTTATTGAATGAAATCACTGATGATGGTAACTTGGCTAATGTGAGAAAATTGTATAACACATTCACAGATTCAGAAAAGGAAAGTATTGAATATAATCTTACATGTGGACATTTACAAGAAAGTTTTAATTAAAGTTGTGGATGACTTGCCAAATGAACTATATAGAAGGTTAGATGCAAAGAGGATTACAATAATGGAGTTGGACAAGAAACTTAAAGTTGAAAAGCTTCTAGCTGTACATCCAGTTAACTCTAAGGAAGAGATTGATGACCTAATTTGTGAAGCTAACAGATTAGTTTTTGCTAGTGGTCACCAACAAGTGAGTTTGATGGCTAGTAGAGTTAATGAGATTGTAGAGGAAACTGCTGATAAATGGGATATATTTTTTGTAGAAAAGGAAAAACAAGAAGAATTGAACAGACTGAAGAAAACATTCAAGGTATATTAGAATGATAAGGACAAAGGGAAAGGTAAAGTTGGTGGAATACCAAATATCAAGATAACTGACAACTTGCCACCATCTATGGACACTACACCGATACATTTTGTTGATACACCGACTACTGATAGTGTAGGTATAACACATGATGACACCAATCCTGAATCAGAAATTCTATTCATCATGAATGTGGATACTCAGGAAGTGAAAATTGTTGTGGATAAGGACAATACAAAGGTGAAGAATGATATTGCTGACAATGGAAACATTGCTGAGCAACCGACAGAGACTGTTGAGGTTGAGATTCAAATAGAGAAAACATAGCATACACTACAAATAGAACAACCTTTGGATACTGGAATGAATACTGATGGTATAGATGTTGGCATTGAGAAACCTATTGAGATAGAGATACCGATAGCTGAGCACATTGAGAAACCAACAAAGAAACCAATAGAGGTTGAGGAACATATTGAGGTAGTGAAACCAGTAATCATAGAGAAACCCAAACCATTGCTAGTTGAAATGAAACTTAGATTGATCCACCAAAGGATGATACAAGCAAATTGGTTACAAATGTTGGAAGCATTGAGGTAATTAAAGTAGTTGGTCATGTTGGCTCCTTTTTATGCTGAACAACAAAATCAACAACCAGTATAATCTATGACCAAATTTTGAAAGGTAGCCAACCTCAACTATGATTTCAAAGGACTAACTGGACCAACTTAACAAGGATATTTAATCCTTCTTCTCTTTAGGCTCTGTAAGGCCTAGGCGGGTTTACCTGTGATGCATTGAATCAGACCCATTACACACAAGACAACATCAACAAAAGCAGATGGATCTCAAAAAGGTTCAAAAACAAGGAGGGTACTGTAGATGGGCTAGATCTACACTTACAACTCAACAATGTTTGAATCATGAGATGGATGGACACAACCATAGAACATAAAACAAAAGATATTCTGATTTTGGATTTTTAAATGATGTTTTGACAATTCTTCAATGTTACAAAAGACTAGTGCCTTATCCAGGCCACATAGTCATGCATAAAACTGGAAGAGAAATCTTAGATGCAAGTTACTCTCAACATTAAATTTTCATGTATAAATGCATTACATTAATACAATCCTCTGCTTTGTCACAAAATCATACATACATATCCAATATACACATTCAAAATCATTAATGCTGAGTTTTAGGATTTAAATTCTTCCTTGAAGAATACCCAAAAGACAAACATTACATTCTCAGAGAAGACTGAAAAAAACACCTCAAATTATCCTTGATAAGATGAAATTGTATAAATTCAAATGGTATTTTGGAGACAATTTTGTGGAAAATCACATATGCCTTGCACATGTGTAAACTTGCAAACGGAAACAAGACTTACAACAAAGACAACACTGAAAACCTAGAATAAACACACTGTCATTTGCAAAAAATGAAAAATGTCATCACTAGAACCTACAATTTCGGATTTCTCCCTTGGAGAAAATCTCTCAAAAAATGGAACCCTTACAATTGAGAAGAAATAGGAATAAGAAGGAGAGGGAAAAAGATCAGAATCCATCAGAACATGCCAAGTGTCCTTTTTCCATAACTGCAAGAATATCTCATTTTCTTCCCATTGAATCTTCTCTCAAAATATCTCATTTTTGTTGAAACAAACTTCATAAATGGATTTCTCATCTTGAGAGCTTTCCAACGGTATATTATACTTCCTATTTCAGGCAAAAAATACCCTCTGAGGGAATTAAACTTTGAATGCAGACCATCATTTAAATTTTTCATTTTTACACTATAGTCTGCAATATATATTTAATTTTGATTTTTGCTTGATTTTTGGCCTTGCACCCTACCATGTGGCAGCTTGTGATTTTCTCATGGAGTCCACTTTTCACCACCTCACTCATCTGCCACTTGTCCACCTCGTCACCGCCACTAGATTGCCACTTGTCAGCCACTTGTCGGCCACGTCAGCACCATCACATCAGGACCCGCTAGCTCACTTGCCAGCTCATCTTTCGTTGCTTCACAAAGGGTAACCAATGTGCAACTTCACTTCACAAAACAATGCCATTCGTCGATCTATGATGAACCTACTCACTTGTTAATTCATCCTTCCTCTACAAAATTCGCCTACCTCAGGAACCATGCACACGTGGGGTCCACCTGATTGCCAGCTAGCCTCCTTCCTTGTCACCTCAGGAGTCATGCATGCACGCGAGGGGTCCACTAGGTTCCCAAATTGCACCTTGTGTCAAAAGCCTTCAAGGCTTTGACACTATAGTTGGGTGAAGATTTACATTTAAATACAAAAATATTTCCCTGCCCAGCCAATGTGGTACTAAAGCTTATGCCTGGGACTACAATTTTGAAGCAATTTCTGAGTGTTTTCATGGCGTTTTACTGAAATTTTTACTTAAAACTTCATGCCACATATAGGAGGACATTGGTAAAGGATTATAAATTGCTTACACCTTCCAATGTGCATTTGCTGGAAGTTATTTGGCATTCAAACCTACCAATTGGATTTGCTTTTGAATTTCTTTGATGCCCATGGCCATGCAGGAAGGGGAAAATAGTTTGCAGTTGCTATTAGCATTTACATTAAAATTTGAAGTTTTAACTTTTACCCATTCCACTCCGAGTACAACAAGGAGAGATGGGCAAAGTTTATGGAATTTGGGCTTTCAGCTGCACTGCGCAGGGGGAAAGAGGAGCTGCCAAATCAACTTGCATTTGCCTAAGGGTTTCTGATTCCTTAGTCAACCACGTGACATTTCCTCCTTCTGCAGGGGAAGAAAATGGTTTGCAGCTGCCAGTTTGTATTGGGTGAAAGTTTCATGGGCTTTACCCATGCCACACCATTCATACACAGCAGGAGGATTTAGCAGAGGCTAGAAAATTCTAATGTCTCCCTTTTCACTCCACACAACCCCTTGCACTTTCCTGGAGGCTTCATGTGGGTTTATTTTACACCTGTCAATAAATTTGCTATAGTTTTTAAAGCCTTTTCAACCTACAACCACACCCACGCACAGGCAAGGAAGAGTTGCCAAGGTCACGGACTTCGGTCTTACCTCTAGAAATGCATTTGCTTGGAATTTATTAAGCCTTCCAAGTCTTCTCCACATAGCCCCATTTCATTTGGTTTGAAACTTTCTTTGGTCTTTCCACCACTCATGTGCATAGCAAGGAAGACTAGCAAAAGTTGTAGAATTTGGCTTACACCTACCAATTGAAATTGCTTGAAAGTTTAAATGATTTATTGTTAATGCTCCATAATTTGCATAGATATCGATCAATGCATTTGCTTGAGGATTATAAATGCCTTAGTCACACACCATCTGCACGGAGGACTTGGCATTATGCCTGCCAATGACATTTACATGAAAGCTTCTTTTAATGCCCTTCTCTGTTGCCAAAGCCAAAAAATACTTTACACAGACAGTTGCATTACATATTCCATCTCGAGGATCAAGGATCAAGTCTATTGTTGTCCATCAAGCTCTCAATAAACCAAATTGCCAAGTACACTTGCTGGTATTGATATGCATCACCATGAATTAAGACCATTTCACTATAAAATTAATGCACAAACATTTATCTAGGTCGGGCCCCAAAGTGGGCCCAGCTAATTTTTTTTTCATTTTCATGCAACTGGCCTTCGAAATGCCTCATGAACCTTAAACATACCTCTGGAATCGATCGACACCATTTTTGGATCATTAAACCGAGTTTCGCAACTTTCAGGCGCTTGCGCCACATTTTTGCATTTAATCGCAAAGATGTAATTTTCAAACTAGTCAAAACATCTTTCTAGACTTTGCCAATGATAGGCGTGTACTCTGATATACCAACATTAACTCTACCAAGTGGTTTCTCAAGAAAAATCCGGAGTGAAGAAATATTAATGGTCAAAGATGACCAACTGGCTTTGTCAACACTTTGAACTTGATAAAGTCAATGCATAGGGAACTCATGATGCCTTTCTTAAAAATATCAAATGACCTTCATAGACCCTCAAATCTAAGGCACAAGTACCTTGAAGTACAAATCAAAAATTAGAATACTCAGTTCGATCGGGAAGCTGACAGGGTGCGAATAGTGCGCTCATGAAAATAGCCACTTTAACTGATGTAGCAATGAAAATACAGAACACTGAATAAGGTGGCTCAAGAAACCCTTTTGAAAACTGATCAAACGGATTGGCAGGAGCTTCAAATTTGAAACATAGCTTGTCTTTTATATCAGAAATATCCCAGAATAAACATTCTAATAGGACATTCACTGGGGCAACTTCTACACATGCAAAGCGAGGCTTTGACTAGCTCCTGAATTAGGGACTTATGCAAACAGTACAAACTACAAACGGATTGAGCTTGCCAAACTGAGCAAATGGATTTAAAGGGACTTGAAATTTGGCATGTGGACTCACTTATATGCATATAATTTAGTGCACTTTTAATTTCAACATGATGATCAACTGATCAAAAGTTATAGGCACTCAAAGTAGGCCACTTAATAAAATCTGCATTTGCACCTAAAATGCACTTTCAGCTCACCCCTTGAAATGGGTACTAGATAAATTGATCCAAACTGAATTCTGAAAGATGTCACATACTACATAAGCTAAATGAAAGGTGTACAACAAGTTTCAAAATCCTTACCCCTTGATGATTAATTGGCTTCATTTTACCCTCTCTCTAACTAGGCTACTCTGGATGAGATTAGGTGGTCTTTCTGAGAATGAAATAGCAAAATTTTAAAATGGGCCTCAAAAATTGACCAAATTTAATGAGTCCCAATAGGTCAGACATCTGGTACTTCATTAAGTGAATTCGGGCCTACTAATGTGTCAGAGGTACTCCTGGACTCTATCAAGAAGATAACTGACTGTAATGCATTGGCTTACAAAGCAATTGATGATACAATACCAATTCTTAAGATGATTGCACCAAAATGTAATATAGATCATGTAAAGGATTCTTTAGGTCAGTTGGATACATTGTCTAAATTTATTGCTGGAAATGTCATAACAGTTGATAAGGTAAATGAGGATACATTCAAAGAGAAAATTGAAAAGGAAAAGGAAAAATTCTTTGAGGACAGAATAAAGAAGTGTACAGAACACATTATCACACTTTTATCGGCACTGAATACTACAATTTTGGAATATAAGGAACTATATAGAGAAACATGCAAGCCACATCTGTTGACAAAGGATATTGAAAAGGAAATAAGTAGAGTACAGAAGGAGATAGATGATATAGCTGATAACATAATTGGTTCATCTGAACCTATATCAGTTATTGAGCAAGAATTAGCAAGTTTTGAGGAAAAGTTGGAGAAATTTGAGAAATAGAAGGAAAGGATTAAGGCAAATGGTAGAGAGCTTAAGTACAAACTTGGTCCCAAGTTGGACAATATTATCTCTCTGAGAAATGAGATATCTAAGGCATTACTTCAAGGAGAAAGATCACTGGAGGAGCATATGCATCATCTCACCGACATGATCCAACAAACTAAGGCAACCCTGAATGACAACAACATATTCATGCATAGTTTAAATTTGGTTTTGGCAGACATATTTCAGATTGTAACCAACCGGTTACAAACTTTGAGGTGACAATTTTGCACCCATTTGACAATTTTTGACAGCCTTTGTCATTGATGTCAAAGGGGGAGTAGTAGACAGAGAAAAATGATTATTCAGAGGAGATCATATATGCTCAGGGGGAGCACATATTTTTGGTAAATTTTTGGACTTCAGTTTTGGAACAATTTTTGGATTTTTCTCATGAGTGTTGCCATCAATGCCAAAGGGGGAGATTGTTGGCATTCTACACTCTAATGAGAATTGATGGTGTTGTCATTGATGGCAACCTTCAGGAAACCATCTGGCAACCTACTGGCATTCATCTGGTAAAGCCACTGGCAGGCACCAACACCGGCATATACATCTACATAAACCAATAGGCACTTCACTGACAGCGGCTACAATGCATACCGACATCCCAACCGACAGGGAATAAAATTTTGTTTATTGTATTTAATGTAATTATCTTTTGTAAAGGCGGCATGGAATATTGTAAAAGACTCATATATATATGTATGAGATCTTATAGGTCATTTGTAGAAATATAGTATGGTCGAAGGTAGCATGAATGGATAATATTTTGTATAAGGAGATATAGTTGACAGTGAAGATTATGGTTATAGTATGAGCTTAAACCGGTACTGAACCTGACATAGTTGATGCTGATTTGAAGCAGTACATTGTATTGGATTTTGATAATCCATTTTGTAAGTCAGTGAGACTTCTAACTTGTAGATTGAGTAGTGAGCTCTAGGCAGTTGGCCTTCCTGCATGTGCAGGCCCCTCATTGTAAGTAATATTTATTCATTGGCCAGTGAGTGAATACTGTGGGTCACAAATCCCACCGAGGTTTTTCCCACACCGGGTTTCCTTGTTAAACATCTTGTGTTATGGTGTGTTTTCTATATTGTCTTTATTGTTCCTGTTTACTGCATTAATTCTTATTTACCAGTACACTGTTTTGGAATACAAAGTTCTTGATAAGGTTAAATATTCTATTAACTAGTTAGATACTGATTCACCCCCCCCACCTCTCAGTATCTTTGGGACTATCATTAATCCTAACACTCATCAGGCAAGGGTTAAGAAATTTTTTGATCGTAGAGCCAAACCACGATAGTTTATGTTGGGAGATCAAGTTTTACTTTGGGATAAACGCAAAGAACTGAAAGGAGCTCACAAGAAATTTGATTCTCTGTGGAAAAGATCATTCACTATTATGCAGGTACTGGGTCCTAACTCATTCAAACTTGAATATCCTAATGGAGTTTCCCTACCCCTATCTTATAATGGGCAGGATTTAAAGTTGCAAGCAAATCTTTTTCTGTTCTATACATAAAGTTTTGTTTGTGTTGTTTGTTTTCCTTGGTGAGTGTTTGTTGTGTTTAGACCTTTTGGTCTTTCCTACTTGCATGTGAAACTAGAGACTCCAAGTTCCTTTCCTAGTCCTTTTTAGTCCCGGTCCCCAGTCAAACCCGATGTTACTTCAATATTTGTTTTGAATGAATAATGTGCATTTAATTTTGTTTTTCTCCTTTTAGTTTTCTCCATCTTTAATCATGCACCATTTTTTCCTTATGTTTCACCTTTTTCTATCCCATTGAACCTACCGGTTGAACCTATAAGTTGGTTCAAGGTTCAAGGTTCAATTGGTCCTCTTGCGTGGGTCACGACTTTGTAATGTTATTTAATGAGCAAGTATGAATGTGTTAAGTGGGTCTTGAACTTGAACTTTGAACCATTTGCGAGTCAGTTCAAGGTTCAAGGTTCAAAGTTTCCCTTTATGTTTGTTAAAGGTCTTTGCTCATTCCCGGTGTTGTGTTGAGCCACAAGTTGAGAGTTCTTTTGTTTTTCCTCAAATTGAACTTGAACCATTGAACTCCTTGCGAGTTGGTTCAAAGTTCAAGATTTCAATCCAAGTTTTGGTTCCGAGGACTTTAATAACACTGAAGGTGGCGCGACAAAAGGAATATTCTCAACATCTTATAATTTAAAATTCTAAATTTGGAAAGAAATCATGCAAGCATAAATCGTTTGTGCGGAGTTGATGTGTAATTAAGAAAGTGTCAAGTTCCTCTCAAATCATTAGTTATCTCACACGTTCAAATAAATCATTATGAGGCATGTGTTGGTGTTACTGAGTTGTTTTCCTTTTTTTTACATGTGAATTCTCAAAATTGTAAAAGTTGTAGCTGCTATTATTGAAGGAGCCAAAGATGCCGAAGGTAATTTCAGCATCATTCTTCCAAGGGTTTCACAGATGTCATGGTGGTAATAGGTGACACAATGCCAATTATTGAAGAGGTACAATCCAGAAGATCGAAGAGGTCTCCACGGAGATCTTCAGTAGTTCGAGTTACTCGCTCGAGGAGCAAAAAGAAGAATAGAGAACCAATGGTGAATCAAATTGTTGTGGACTTAGATCCAGGTGAAGAAACTGAAGTGACAATGGATCAACAAGTGTTGAGTAACCCTCTAGTGCAAGATATGGATGCAGGTAAGGAAATTGAACAAGAGCCAAACCCAATGAGCACTATGACTATTGTTGATCCCCCTGATGCTCAGACACCTCCACTACCTAAAGAAACTTCCAGCACTTCTTGATGGCTAGGAGCTTCGATTGGGAAGAAATGTAACATTGTTCCTATTACAATTCCCACGGAGGATATGATAAGCAAGTGCCTTGGGAAAATATCTAAACCCAAGAAGATCAAAATGCAGGCAATGGTGGAAGTTGATGAGGAAACAAGTCATTTAGTAGCTGAAGTAGCTAAGATCTATCTTAGATATAGATCCAAAAAATGCCACTGAGGATTATTTTATTGTGGAGAAAATTGATCTGGGAGTTGCTTTAAGGGCTGTAGATGCTAAACATTTGGAATCCTCCACAAAGAGGATGATATCTAGGTCTTGGAAAGATGAGAAAGACAAAAGGGAACTGAAATAGGTTGTCACCCAAATGGCAGAGTACATCAATGCCATACATCATCTAAGCCCTCAGCCCCTGTCTCAGATGACATTGTCCTTTGACCCCAAATCATCAGTGAACCAAAAACTGTTAGATCAATTTCAGAGGAGCCGCACGATAATTGAAGTATTCGATGAGTGGCTTGATTCTATAGTATAATAGGGCCAAACTACATTGCCAGCCTGGTTAAAGTATATGAAGATGCCATAACTATGAGCAAAGAATTAGATATAGAAGTTGTTGCATGGGAAAAGGAAAGAACCAAATGGGTAGCAGTCTTGGCATAGATGAATGATGTGCATAAATTTTGATGTGATGAAAATTCTCACTAAGAAGCCAGTAGAAAACCTGGATGATAATGTACTTTATGTGTCAAGGAAGAATGTCGAGTGGAGAAATTCTATCGTTAAGCAAGGTCATGAGGAATCTACTAAATTACTTAAAGGATTGAAGGAATTGATTGATACAATGTAGAAGAATTTAAAGTGCATTGATATACAACTCATGAAGGATGATGCACAGACAATTGAAGCTGCGATACACATGGCCTAGATCTTCAAAGAAAGAGTACAACTTGTTAAAGAAATGAAGTCTCTGACCACATATGACTTTTCTAAAGTGGCAAGGATAGAGTCAATGGTGATAGTCTGCTTTGATCACTTGGAAGCACATAAAGCAAAAGTTATGCAGGTGAATGTTGGTATTTTGAGTTTATTGGTATTTTGCATAGAGATTGCATTAATGATATGTTGTCATTGATGTCAATTGAACTGGTAATGGAATTCATGTTATTGTTGATATTGTTGTTTTTGATATTGGCTAGTAACTGGTAAGAAGAGCTTTGTGGAAGATGTTGTAAACCGGTATGTAAAGTTTGTGAGTTGAACTGGTGTAAAGGTGTAAAGGTATAAAGGTGTAAAGGGTTAAACCTTTCTATGTAATGTAATCGGTAAACTCTACCAACTATTAAACCCTAACCGATCAAGTTTGATGGTTTATTATCTGATAAGCGGTAATGATGGAGACACGTGTCATCATTGAATGAGGATATGTTCAAATTGTTTTGGCGTATTTGTTTTTGTCTAGGGAAGGAGAAAAGTGGATTGCATCTAATACACAATGTGTGATGAGTTACAAAGTCCAATGAAGCAGTGATCATGGAGCAGTTGGAATTTTATTGAAGAATGTAAAGGGATTGTCATGATTTCTAACTGTCAAGATTGTACTGACTTGTTTGTAATCTTGATGATGAGAATTAGGTTTTTACTGTGTTACTGACCTAATTGATTTCTATTTAAGGTTGATGAAGTTGTTGTAAAGGTTGTTGGAAAGATTGATAGAAAACCTGTTGAGTGTGTAGTTGCCTAACTAGTAAATGGATTTTCACTTTGAGTGAAGGCAAATTGAAGCTTAGAAGGATCTGATCAAGCAAATGTAGTGCTACTCAGACAGATCAAGAAAGCCTATCATTTTCTAACAATTACAATAGAAGTGAAATCCCTTAACCGGTTAAGCTCTAACAAGCTTGGTTAATCATTAAATCCTCTAACAAGGTGGTCCATTAGTTTGGATTCTTAAATCCTCTAGTGAGGTTACTCCTAATAGGGTATTGTGCTTTTCATCAAGGCATATGTGTAAATCCCTTAACCGGGTGATTCCTAACTGGAATTAGTTCTTAACAAGACTTATTGTAAAGCTTTAATAGGCTTGGCTCCTATTAGGGCAAACTTTAGAAGAGTTTAGATAGCTATCCCTGTGAGTCCCATCTCACTGTGGTTTTTACCTATTTGGGGTTTTCCACGTATAAACATTTGTGTCAAGTGGTGAATGCTTTTGTGGATGTGATCTTATTTGTTGATGTGGTTAATTTCTGATAAGGTATGATAACTGAAAACATTAAGAGATGAATATGTTGAGTTATGATTAAGCTTTGTTGATGTTTACAAGATTGAATTTGTTTACTGTTAAAGTTGTCATAATAGTTAAACCGGTTGATGTCAAGTATTCTTATGAATATTGATCTTAACAGAGATATGTTTACTTTGTTTGACTGAGTTTGAGTTTGAGAACTTTGTATCAATTTTTCAATTTACTGATTCACCCCCCCTCTCAGTATTCTACCAAATACTTATTCTTTCACCATACTATCAATTGGTATCAGAGAAAGTCAGGTCCTCTTAATCTAAAAACCTAACAGCTTGAGGAAAAGATCTTGTAGATCATGATGAAGAAAGGAGGTCTGAAGTTCAACAAAGATAACTATATAATATGGAGTTACAGAATGAAGATTTACATTAAGGCTCTTGGTAGTCAATATTGGGATCATATAGAAAATAAGTATACTACACCTACTGGACCCCTAACTGACGATCAGAAGAAAGAACAACAAGAAAATCACCAGGCATTCAAAGCTATTATCAGCTCCCTATCTGATGCTGAATATGTAGATGTTCATGGTCTTGAAACTACATATGAAGTATGGAAGAAATTAGAAGAGATTTATAGCAGTGATGAACATGTTAAGATTGTCAAAGAGGAGAGTTTGAGAGGAAAGTTTGATGACATGAGAATGTCAAAAGGTGAGAATATCTAGTAGTACGGTCAAAGGATTAAAGTGATAGTTGGTGAGATAAAGAGTGCAAGAGGGAAAGTGGAAGATGCCACAGTAATCAGTAAGGTACTGAGAACCCTGCTACCGGTCTATGCTATCCGAGTTGCAACTATTCAGGAGCTAAAATCCATTGACAAGACAAAGGTAACTCTTGACTCTATTATTGGCAAACTTACTGCTTTTGAACCAAATGGCTATGATGGTAGTGTACAGAAATCAGAATCTGCATTTAGAGCTTCTATTTCTAACCCATCTGTGAGAAGAAGTAGAGATACCGGCCATAACTATGAATCTAGATCCAACAAAGATGCTGAAGATGAAGACAACTTAGTGGAAATTGAAGCATTGTTGGCAAAACGACTTCCTAGAGGCACTGGTAAATATAGAGGTAAGCTACCTTTAAAATGTTTTGCATGCAACAAGATTGGTCATATAGAAGCAAATTGCCCTAATGGTGAAAATGAATACAAGAGAGACAAATTCAAGGAGTACAAGGGTAAAGGCAAGAGAGATTGTCTTGTAGCTATTGACAGTGGTATTACTGATGAAAAATCTGATAATGATGCTAGTGAAGATATTGTGTTTGTAGCTATTAAGGAAGAAATATCAGATCAGAAGGCACTAGTATCCATAATGGATAATTCTGATGATTGGATCATTGATAGTGGTTGTTCACATCACATGACCGATGATCAGAGAAAATTTCTTTCCCTGAAGGAATTTGATGGCGGTGTTGTCAAATTTGACAATGACTCACCCTGTATGGTTAAAGGTAAGGGAGTTATTTCTCTTAATGGGAAGAGCAATGCTGATAATGTATATTGGGTTGAAGGCCTAAAGCACAATCTTTTAAGAGTGGAACAATTTAATGACAAAGGATACGCACTAGAGTTTAGAAAGGGAATGTGCAAAATCTTTGACATCAACGGTGAATTGATTGCAACCGGGAAATAGACCAAAGGTAAACTATTCCATCTCAATCCTAAAGTTAGCAACTATTTGATTGCAAAAATAGATGATAGCTGGCTTTGACATAGGAGATTTTGTCATATAAATTTTGACAATATTGTTAAAGTAAGCAAGTCTAAGATAGTAAGAGGTCTACCTTAACTAGACAAACTGGTTAATGCTCTTTGTAAAGAATCTCAACTAGGAAATATGACTTCTTCAACTTTTAAGAGCAAGTCCTTCTTAGTAGAGAACTTGTTAGATTTGGTTCATACAGATCTATGTGGACCAATAAGAAGAAGAAGCATTCAAGGTGATAGATACTTCATGATCTTCACTGATGATTGTTCAAGGATGATGTGGGTCACATTCTTGAAGGATAAGAATGAAGATTTTGGTAAATTCAAGGCATTGAGAGCCTTAGCTGAGAAAGAAAGTGGCAAAAAGATAAAATGTCTAAGAACAAATCAAGGTGGTGAATTCACTTCTGTAGAGTTCACTAAATATTGTGATGATAATGGTATCAAGTGGTAACTTTCTGCACCAAGGACACCACAACAAAATGGTATAGTAGAGAGAAACAACCGGTCAGTGGTTGAAGCTGCTAGGATTGTGTTGATACAAGGAGGTGTATCAAAAACATTTTGGAAAGAAGCTATAAGTACAATTGTCTACATAATGAATTGAGTTCTGGTGAAAAGAGGTAAGGACAAGACCCCATAAGAGTACTGGTATGAGAGATCACCTGATGTTAGCTATTTTAAGATATTTGGATGCAAATGTTTTATTAAAAGAGGTGATTACAAAGAAAATTTTAAGCTAAGAGTGATGAAGGCATATTTCTTGGCTATTCCACCAAGAGTAAGGCCTATAAATACTTCAAGAACCGGACACAGAAAATTGTTGAAAGTGCTGATGTTTGTGTAGATGAATATCCTAAAACTTCAGAATGAACCAATTCTGAGAAGAAGGATGAAGATCCTTGCATTTTGCTTTTGGAACCTGAAACTGTTAAATCAGAAACTGGTAAAGAAAATCCTGATGTACTTGTTCAATCAGAATAAATAAATTCAGAGGAAGATGATAATGAAGAAGCTGAACCTGAAGATAATGATCATGTTATTCCTAGGTATGTGAGACTGAATCATAGTCCTGAACAGATAATTGGGGATAAGGATGCCGATGTACTAACTAGAAGGAGAATAAGACAGAACTCTTGCATGATCTCCACCTTTGAACCTAGAAGTGCTAAGGAGGCATTTGGTGGTAATCATTGGGTAAAATATTTGGAGGAGGAGTTGGATCATATTGAGAAGAACAACACTTGGACCCTGGTATCCCGACCAGTAAACAAGAATGTTATAGGTACTATATGGGTGTTCAGAAACAAATTAAATGAAGATGGTGTTGAAATTCACAATAAGGCAAGATTAGTATGCAAAGGTTATGCGCAAGAAGAAGGAGAAGATTATGGAGAAACTTTTGCACAAGTAGAAAGACTAGAAGGTGTCACAACATTGCTTGCATTTGTAGCTCATAAGAAGTTCAAGGTATACCAGATGGATGTTAAGTCTACATTCTTGAATGGGATACTAGAAGAAGAGTTTTATATAGAGAAGCCTGATGGTTATGCACTGACAGATAAGGAAGATATGGTATGAAAATTGCATAAAGCCTTGTATGGATTAAAGTAGGCACATAGAGCATGGTATGAATGAATTCATACTCATCTAATGCAGATAGGATTTTCTAGAACCAACGATGACAACAACATTTATCTCAATTCTGAAGGAGATGAAATATTGGTCAGTGAAGTATTTGTAGATGACATTATATTTGGAGGTAATGATGAAATGAGTAATTTTTTTGTAGATGAAATGAAGAATGAATTTGAGATGTCATTAGTAGGGGAAATAAAAAAATTTCATAGGCTTACAGATACAATATATGAAGAATGGTATTTTCATTACTCAATCCAAGTATGTGAAAGAGGTTTTGAAGACTTTTTTGTATGAGTGACTGTAAACTAGTTGGAACCCCAATGGTTATAGGTTGTAAATTGTCCAAGGAAGATGCATCTAATTGTATAGACGAAAAGGAATACAGGTCAATGATTGGAAAATTACACTATGTTGTTCACAATCGACTAGATATTGCCCATGCAGTTGGTATTGTTGCTATATTTCAGAAGAATCCAAAGGAGGCACATCTGATGGCAACCAAGAGAATTTTTAGATAACTGAAAGGTACTGTTGACTATGGGTTATGGTATCCATATGGTGGAAAATTTGTTTTGAAAGCATACACAGATGCTGATTGGGCAGGAAATATTGATGATCGGAAGAGTACTATTGGTTGAGCATCATTTCTGGGAGGAAGGCTAGTTTCATGGAGTAGTAAAAAGTAGAGTTGCACTCAACAATCTACTGCTGAAGCTGAGTATGTAGTAGCTTATATGAATTGCATACAAGCTATGTGGAGGAGGCATATATTGGAAGGTTTGAAGATGGAAATATCGGAACCAATAAATAGTTTATGTGATAATACAAGTGCAATAAACATTTCTAAAAATCCTATTTTGCATGCAAGGACTAAGAACATTGAATTAAAATATCACTTCTTGAGGGAAAAAGTTCAAAGTAAAGATGTTATCTTGGAGCATGTTTCTACCAAGGAGAATCTTGTAGATATCTTTACCAAACCTTTGCCTAAGACCACTTTCGAGTATCCTAGAAGTCAATTGGGAGTTATCCCTCTTCAAGAAGTTAGTTGAGCATGATGCTGATTGCATCAGTCCCTAAACCACTTGCAGAATTTTACATGGATTGATGAAGAAGTGGATGTATTCCACAGGGGAAGCATCAACATTATAGTGAGAGCATAATTACATGTTTTACTTTCACTTTGGCATTGTTGTCAAAGAGGGAGAAGAATTATGTGATTGAGGAGAAGAATTATGTGTCTGATTAGGTGAACCAACAACAGGCTGAAGACAAATAGAGAAAGGTGAATACTTGGTAATGTAAACCAAGATTCCTATTCACCAATCTCAATAGCAATTAGAGGCATTGATATTTGTATTGCCATCAATGCCAAAGGAGGAATTGTTGGTATTTTGATTTTGTTGGTATTTTGCATAGAGATTGCATTAATGATATGTTGTCATTGATGTCAATTAAACTGGTAATGGTATTCATGTTATTGCTAATATTGTTGTTTTTGATATTGGCTAGTAACTGGTAAGAAGAGCTTTGTGGAAGATGTTGTAAACTGGTATGCAAAGTTTGTGAGTTGAGCTGGTGAATCGGTGTAAAGATGTAAAGGTATAAAGGGTTAAACCTTTCTATGTAATGTAACTAGTAAACCCTATCAACTATTAAACCCTAACCGATCAAGTTTGATGGTTTATTATCTAATAAGCGGTAATGATGGAGACATGTGTGATCATTGAATGAGGATATATTCAAATTGTTTTGGTGCATTTATTTTTGTCTAGGGAAGGAACAAAGTGGATTGCATCTAATACACAGTGTGTGATGAGTTACAAAGTTCGATGAAGTAGTGATCATGGAGCGGTTGGAATTTTCTTGAAGAATGTAAAGAGATTGTCATGATTTCTAATGGTCAAGATTGTATCGACTTGTTTGTAATCTCGATGATGAGAATTAG
Organism: Cryptomeria japonica; assembly: GCF_030272615.1. Lineage (NCBI taxonomy): Eukaryota > Viridiplantae > Streptophyta > Pinopsida > Cupressales > Cupressaceae > Cryptomeria > Cryptomeria japonica. Next base: position 102,966,400 of record NC_081406.1, on the reverse strand, counting down.
GTTTTTACTGTGTTACTGACCTAATTGATTTCTATTTAAGGTCGATGAAGTTGTTGTAAAGGTTGTTGGAAAGATTGGTAGAAAACATGTTGAGTGTGTAGTTGCCTAACCAGTAAATGGATTTGCACTTTTAGTGAAGGCAGATTGAAGCTTAGAAGGATCTGATCAAGAAAATGTAGTGCTACTCAAACAGATAAAGAAAACCTGTTGTTTTCTAACAATTACAACATAAGTGAAATCCCTTAACCGGGTAAGCTCTAACAAGCTTGGTTACTCAATAAATCCTCTAACAAGGTGGTCCATTAGCTTGGATTCTTAAATCCTCCAGTGAGGTTACTCCTAACAGGGTATTGTGCTTTTCATCAAGGCAAATTTGTAAATCCCTTTACCGGGTGATTCCTAACTGGAATTAGTTCTTAACAAGACTTATTGTAAAGCTTTAATAGGCTTGGCTCCTAACAGGGTGAAATTCAGAAGAGTTCAGATAGCTATCCTTGTGAGTCCCATCTCACCGTGGTTTTTACCTATTTGGGTTTTCCACATATAAACATTTGTGTGAAGTGTGAATGCTTTTGTGGATGCGATCTTATTTGTTGATGTGGTTAATTCTTGATAAGGCATGATAACTGAAAACATTGAGAGATGAATATGTCGAGTTATGATTAAGCTTTGTTGATGTTTACAAGATTGAAGTTGTTTACTGTTAAAGTTGTCATAACAGTTAAACCGGTTGATGTCAAGTATTCTTATGAATATTGATCTTAACTGAGATATGTTTACTTTGTTTGACTGAGTTTGAGTTTGGGAACTTTATATCAATTTTTTAATATACTGATTCACCCCCCCTCTCAGTATTCTACCGTATACTTATTCTTTCATCATATCATCAGTGAACATGGACAAGGAAGTTTGGAAGCAATGCATCCTGCACATTGGACTCCCATACTTTTAGGTTATTTGGAATTTCTCAGTAGCGCATTTAGAGTGGTATAATGTGTATGGTGTTGTGGCAAAGAAGGACAAATCAACAACCACTTCTTTCACAATGGAGTCCTGATCGGCTTGCAGATGAGTTGTCATCGTATTTACGACTTTTATTTATTTAAGTTTCATAGAGTTCAAAACAAATAGTTTCTTTTAACTCTAGGATAGAGTTTTAAAGTTTAGGGTTATTTTCAAACAAACTATTGGCCTAGGGGCTATAAATGTAATAATGGAAGCTTTGTTTAAGGTCGGAAATACTTTGATTTAGAGGAACATACTTGATTTTCTTTGGATTTTCAGAACTCATATATTTGGCACTTGAATGAAATGCTATTTTGATACAATCTTCAAATCGGTGTGTTTGAATGATTAGTAATCTCTATTGGGATGTATGCTGATGTGCGAGATATGCCATTTCGTTACCATTTCTTTCTTAGTCTCTGGATTCATTGATTTTATTTGTTTATAAGAAGTTTCATTGTTGTTTAAATGGCTCTGATCCCCCTTGTCCTGTGAGACATGAGTGAGAATCTATCAACATTTACACTACTTCGAGTTTATTGAATAAATATGTGTAGGAGTAAAAGTCTGTGAGATTTACACTCATAAATAGATCTTTTGTGTTGATAAATAAATACGAAAACCTTTCTCGCTTTCTAGTGAAAAGTGTGTTTATTTTTGAGTTAACTACATAAAAATTTATTAAAAATCTCACGAGGAGCTGCACTCTAATGCAGAGGATGAACCTTAATTCGATTCACCCAACTATTGGTTCATTTGATTTTTTTTTTATGAGGGGTACTCATGAGTCAATATTGTGAAATATATAAAATTAAAGAAAAGGCAAATCTGTTAACCAATAGGTTCAACTTGAGAAATTAAACACACCTCATTAGTTGCCAATCTTCTTCTTGTCATCACATACCTAGGAGTCTTCTGGCTCTCTGTTCCTCTTCCTGGTTCTTCAGTTACTATTGAATTTTCTGATACTATCGGAGCAACTAGTTCAACACTTTGTTCCGATAAAGATGCTACCAGTTCAGATATAATCATTTCCACCATCGGTTCTTGCTCATAAACTCTTATTTGAATTATATTAAGCTCATCCACCTTGACATTAGAACTCTCCACAATTCTCTACAATCTCTTGTTATAATATCTATATGCTTTGCTTTCATTAGAATAACCAAAAAAAATTCCTTCATCACATCTAGGATCAAATTTTCCAGTGATATCATCTCTCCTAATATAACATTTATTACCAAAAATTCTGAAATACTTGAGTGTAGGTGTATTGCCAAACCATAATTCATAAGGTGTCTTATTGGTTTCTCCTTTTATATGTACTATGTTGAATGTATAAATTGTTGTGCTCATTGCTTCTCTCCAGTAGATATGAGGTAGACTAGCTTCCATCATCATTGATCTAGAAGCATCCAATATAGTTCTATTTTTCCTTTCCACAACTCCATTCTGCTGAGGTGTTCGGGGAGTAGAAAATTGTCTCCTTATACCATGCTTCTCACAAAAGTTATTCAACTCACTGGATGTGAATTCTCCCCCATGATCTGACCTTAAACATTTAATCTTCAATGTTGTCTCTGTCTCAACTTTAGCTTTAAAGATTTTAAACTTTTCAAAAGCCTTGGATTTGTCCCTTAGAAAAGTAACCCACATCATTCTAGAATAATCATCAATGATTAGCATAAACTATCTATCACCTTGAAAAGTTTTAACTCTAGTAGGGCCACACAAATCAGTATGAATAAGATCAAGAACATCATTAGATTTATCTTTTATACTCTTAAAAGAGGCTTTGACCTATTTTCCCATTTGACATTCTTTACAAACTGGATTATAGGGCTTCACAACCTTAAGTATATATCTAATTACCTTAGTTGACCTGATCTTTACAATGCAATCAAAATTAACATGACATAGCCTTTTATGCCATAGCCAACTCTCATCAATTTGTTCAATCAAACATGTCTTCTCACCATAATTCAAATGAAATGTATAACCTTTTGTCTATGTATCGGTTGCAATCTCCAAACCAGATCTAATAATGATTTTGTGTAATAACCCACTTACTATTAATCCAAAAACTTGACTGATTTTTTTTTTTAATATATAAAAATATTGATTTCTTATTCTTACTTATTCTTTTTTTTTTTTATTCAATCACATACTCAGGTACATCTATCCAAATGAGATAGGAATCTATCCAACTGGGATGGGCATCTAACCATATGGGTTAGACATCTATCCATACGGGACTAGGCATCTAGCCATACGGGTTAGGAATCTAACCATATGAGTTAGGCATCTATCCATACGGGACAAGAGGTTTCATCTATCCAATCTGGGATAGGCATCTACCCAAATGGGGTAGGCATCTATTCATAAGAATAGGATATGCTCTGGCCAGAGACTTTAGACTCATCGGGACCATCCAGGTCCTAAGACACTCTCTAAAGACTACACTCCCCTACTAGGAGTGCACCGAGGTCGCTGTCCTTAGGAGTATAAGAATAATTACATAAACAAGTTTGAGTTCCACCTCGGAATTCAGCCTAAATCCTTGGGTGCTAGTTCTGATACTTAATATAAGTACAAATCCAATAGCCAACAAGATGAGAGGGGGGGGGTGAATCATACAAACTTAATCATCCATAAAAACATCAGATTCAACCTCAGTAACATATATATCAGTCATATAACCAAAACTGTCAAACATGCAAACTCAAAAGCATATGAACAATATAAACCTTATAACACCACATTTAACGTGGAAACCCAAATAGGCAAAAACCACTGTGGGATTTAAGACCCACTAAGAAATATACTCTTCTAGAGTATGCTCAGTTAAAAGAAAATCTTGTTAAAGATTACAAACACATTGCTAGATGTGACCCAGTTGAGGGATTTCCCTCAGATCTGTTAGGATATTCACTTTGTTAGAAGTGACCTTGTCAAAGGATTTCAAACACTCAATCAGAATGTCACCTTGTTAGAGGATTTACATATAAGATTGTTAAGTCCACTCGGTTAAGAGATTTCCTGTCACTCTCACAAAATAATAGTAATACAATCTATCTGCAACTTCACATCTAAAATGCTAAAGCATATTCCTATTTGTTCAATACAATCTAGACATAGAACTAATCTTGTCTATCTGCTGGGCATCAATACTCTATTATTCTAATAGGTCTTCAAGCTTCTATGCTCGGTTATCACTATGTAGCATCCCTGTGCATACACTTGCCCACATACATTCTTTATCAATAGTTTCCTATTTATAAACAATCTTCTAACCGCTTAATCTCCTTGATCACATTTCCCATGATCAATCATAGCCATCAGATCTTCAATCTTGTCTAGGTTCATTGTATCTTTCGATCTGAAAATGTTTTACCCCGCCTTGGAACTTGCACATTCACCTTGGAACTCATGTTAGGGTAATGTGGTTCAATTTGAGCTGTAGATCTTCTTGCCAACTTTCCATTGCCTTAGATTCATTAACAAACTTCTTCCATAGCTTACCAATCATTGACCTGCTCCAACTCATTAGCATCATTCATTAAATATCACATGTAAACATTTAATGCATTCTGTTATAGGTCGGTTACAACTCGATGAATACTAAACTTCACTCGGTAGACATTCTGTCTTCATTAATTGACTACAATAACCTTAGGGTTTACCAAATAGGTTCCTTAAGGTTTACCGACTAGGTTCTTTGCTTGATAACATAGTATAGTATTAACCTTTACATTTTACAACATATGTATGATGTTAAGACAATCTAAAACATCAAGATCTCATCATTGTCTGACTCGGTAGAGTTGCCCATTGAATATCTTATCCCCTTATTCATCATATTCTTTCCTGTGTCTTTACCGACTACTTTATAATCTTCATACCATATTTCTCAAGATATGGCAACATCATACTGAATTAGAAAATCAATTTCTTGACATCAATGACAAAATAATAATATCAAGATAGTAAAACATCTTTAATCAGTTATGTCTATAATCATCAACAACCTTCTCAATATCCTTATAATGTAATATTGCCAACAATCTCCCCCTTTGGCATTGATGGCAAAACCAATTGATTTGACCTTTAAAAGATTCAGATTGCTGTGATTCTGAAATGCTAAAATGCTCTCCCCCATACATTAGACTTCTCTTCAGTCTTTGTTTCAATCTGTAGACTTCTCTAAGTCTTCTCAGGTCTTCTCCCCTTTAGGTCTTCTCCCCCTGGGTAGGTCTTCTCCCCCTTTGACAACAATGCCAAAAAGAATAGAGCTAAAACATAATTTCTTTCTGTAAGAAGTTATTTCCTGCAGTTGTGTATCAACTGAGTCTCTGTCAGAGCATTTGTTTACAATTCCTGTTCCTTGTATCATTCTTTGTATTATCCTAGTATTAATTTCAGTACACTTTTAGAAAAACATTCTAAAGCGTATCACTCTAGCATCAACTCTCCAAAAGATATTCAATAGAGTCATTGAAGTGATGCTTTCACCGAACTTGGCCAGTGAGTAAAAGATAGGGGTAGGACCCCTAACTTACTTCTAAGATATTCAAAAGTGTCCTTCGGTAGTGGCTTGGTGAAGATATCAGCTATCTGCTCCTTTGTGTTAACATATTCCAACACCACTTTCTTCTCTTGAGCTTCTTCTCTAAAATAATGATATTTGATAGATATGTGCTTTGTCTTAGAGTGCATAACAGGGTCCTTTGAAATATTAATGGCACTAATATTGTCATAGAATATAGTAACTGGCTCGGTAACTCTCTCATTTATACCTTCCAACAGTTGTTTGATCCATGCAATGTTGGTATAGTTCAGTGTTGCAGCAACATATTCAGCTTCGGCTGTTGATTGAGAAACACATCCTTGTTTCTTTCTAAGCCAACTCACTAGTCTTTCTCCTAAGAAGAAAGCTCCTCCACTTGTTCTTTTTCTATCATCAATGTTGCCTGCCCAATCAGCATCAATATAAACTTTTAGATCAAAATCATTTCCTTTTTGATATACTAAGCCATAATCTTCAGTGCCTTTCAAGTATCTGAAAATTCTTTTGATTGCCGTCATGTGTATTTCCTTAGGATCTATAGAGAATCTTGCAACAATACCTACTGCATTTGCTATATCTAGCCTGCTGTGAACAACATATTGTAGTTTTCCAATCATGGATCGGTAGAGTGTCTCATCAACAGATGCAGATTCATCATTCTTTGATAGTTTGCAGTTGGTAGTCATAGGAGTACTTACTGGCTTTGAATCCTCCATTCCAAATTTCTTCAAGATTTCCTTTATGTACTTGGATTGAGTAATGAAAATCTCATTTTTCATTTGCAGTATCTGTAAACCTATAAAATATTTTATCTCACTGATTAATGACATCTCAAATTCTTTGCTTATTTCATTTCCAAAGTTCTTGCATAGAGAGTCATTTCCACAAAATATAATATCATCAACAAATATGGCTGAGATTAGTATTCCATTTTCATCATTCTTCATATACATGTTGTTGTTCTCACTTGTCCTTATAAAACCAATCTTAATCAAATAAGAGTGCAATCTTTCATACCATGCTCTAGGTGCTTGTTTCAGACCATATAAAGCTTTGTTCAATTTACATACCTGATCTTTATTATTGTCTTCAACAAATCCTTCAAGTTGTTCAATAAAAACTTCTTCTTCTAATATTCCATTTAGAAATGCATATTTGACATCCATTTGATATACCTTAAAGTTTTTGAAAGCAACATATGCCAACAATGTTCTAACTCCTTCAAGTCTAGCAACAGGTGCAAAAGTCTCACCATAATCAATTTCTTCTTCTTGGGCACAACCTTTGCAAACTAATCTTGCTTTGTTTCGAATGACCTCACCTTTCTCATTTAGCTTGTTTCTGAAGATCCACTTTGTATTGATTACATTTTTGTCCTTTGGTCTTGGGACCAGTGTCCATGTGTCATTCTTCTTGATTTGATCAATCTCTTCTTTCATAGAATTTATCCAATATTCACTGTTAAATGCCTCTTTCACTATTCTCGGTTCAAATTCAGATATCAAACATGTGTTTTGTCTTAGTTTGTTCCTTGTCATCACTGGATCATCCTTATCTCCTATAATCTGACTTGGTGCATGGTGTCTTCTGACATACTTGGCTAATATAGGCTCGGTAGGCTCTGTATGATCTTCTTCATCACTCGGTAACTGGATATCTTCCTCATTTCCTTCAACCGTCAACTCGATAGGACTTCTTGGTTGCACATAGACAAATTCACCATAGTCTTCCAGTTCTTTGGAATTCCCTTCATCAGTTCTTTTTGCAAATTCATCAATTTTCACATTTGCAGTTTCTACTATTTTGTTAGATGATCTGATTAGACATTTAAATGCTTTGCTTCTAGAAGAATATCCTAGAAATGTTCCTTCTTCACTTTTCTGATCAAACTTGCCATTTCTATCATCTTTATGAACATAGCATTTACTTCCAAAGATCTTAAAGTAACTTCCATTAGGTTTCTTGCCATACCAGATTTCATAAGGTGTCTTCAAAGTACTTTTCTTCAATTGAACTCAGTTCAAGGTGTAAACAACTGTGCTTATTGTTTCTCTCCAAAATGTTTGTGGAACCTTCTTCTCAATCATCAGTGTTCTAGCACAATCCATAATAGATCTATTTCTTCTTTTAGTTATTCCATTTTGCTGTGGAGTTCTCAGTGCAGAGACTTGTCTTTTAATACTATGATCATTGCAAAATAGGTTGAACTCATCAGATGTGAACTCTCCTCCTCTATCTGATCTAAGACATTTTAGTTCTCTTCCTATTTCATTTTCAACTCTAGCCTTGTACCACTTAAAGATTTGAAAAGCTTCTATTTTTTCTTTTAAAAACATTACTGACATCATCCTTGAATAGTCATCCACAAATAGTATGAAATACTTATCACTATAATAACTTTGAACTTTCATAGGACCACAAAGATCAATGTGCACAAGATCTAAAATTCCCTTAGAAGTTTAGGACTTACTTGTAAAGCTAGATCTTGTCATCTTACCCATCTGGCATCCTCGACACATAGCATTCTTAGGTTTTTCAAGACTCGGTAGACCTCTTACTCTATGCTTCTTGCTTATCTTGATCAGATTATCAAAATTAACATGACAAAACCTTTTATGCCATAACCAGATATTGTCAATCTTTGCATGCAAACACTTATTATGAGTTGATTCCAAGTGAAATGTATTACCTTCTGTTTGTGTCCTGGTAGCAGCTAACATTCCATTCTTGTCATGAACTTTGACAATTCCTTTCTGAAATTCTATTCGGTAACCTGTGTTGTTTAGCTATGCTACACTCAACAAATTGTATTTCAAACCTTCAACCCAATAAACATCATTGCATCTTGCTTTATCAAGAAGTGTTATGGATCCTTTACCTCTTACCGGACATGGTGCATCATTACCAAATCTAACATAGCCTCCATCATAATCTTCTAACATAACAAACTTGTGTTTATCTCCTATCATATGATGTGACCATCCACTATCTATAATCCAAGAATCATTAGTGTTTATGTGAGATATTAGGGATTTTTCTTCATACCTTTCTTCATCTGATCCATCCTTGATAGGCACATAAACAACTTCCTCTGTATCAGTCTCATCTGATTTATCATCGTCAGATTCCTCATTAGCAATTAAGCATGTCTTTCTATCTCTTCTTCTGAAGTCTCGGTGTCCTTTGTAATGATTATCTTTTTGTCTGTCATCTCGGTAATCTCTCTTTTCAGTAAAATCTTTGTCAGGATAGTTAGAAGCCATATGTCCAATCTTATAACAATTGAAACATTTCAAAGGTAGTTTTCCTTTATACTTACCTTTGCCTCTCAGTAACCTTTTGGCCAATAGTGCTTCAAACTCTTCTTGCTTTCTGATTTCTTCATACAGTTTGTGTACCTCCTCCATGTTCTTTTGAAATGTTTCACTTGCTCCACGATGATCTCCTTCAGAGTACTTATACTTTCTTTCATTGTAATCATTATATTCATTCAGATGAAAAGAACTAAATGTAGATTCAACTTTATTTGCTGATGACCCACTGTTATCAAAATTACTTAACTCAAATGCATGTAGCTTACCAATAGTAGCATCCAAGGAAAATAGCATATTAGGTATAGACCTCAATTCATTGATTGTAGAGACTTGGATTACATAGGCAGGTAAAAGGGTTCTTAACAACTTACTTGTCACATCCTTTTCTTCAATAGTTCCTCCTGCTCTTTTGATTTGATTTACAATCTCCTTTAGTCTTGCACTATACTGGGTTATATTCTCACCTTCATTCATCCTCATAGATTCAAGTTGTCCTTTTAGACTATCAACTTTTGCTCTTTGAACATGTTCATCTCCTCCATATACAGATATGAGCTTAGTCCACATTGCCTTTGCATCATTGCAGCCTTCTAGATCATTAAACTCAGAATCGGTCAATGTAGATGTTATTTCAATCATTGCTTGAATATGTTATTGCTTCACCTTTATCTCTTCCATAGTCAATGGATAGGTTCTCAGTGTAACGAAATCATTCTCCAGATAGTATATAGCATATTCTCCAACTCCTAATAGATGTAGCTTCATCCTTTTCTTCCATGTAGAGAAACTTGACTTATTCAGCTTAGGTGCATCCCTCTTATACATCTTTGGATCTTTAACTCAAGTGCCTTTAAAATTTCCTTTTGGAGTCCAAAGCTCTGATACCAATTGATAGTTCTGATACTTAATATAAGTACAAATCCAATAGCCAACAAGATGAGAGGGGGGGGTGGGTGAATCATACAAACTTAATCATCCATAAAACATCAGATTCAACCTTGGTAACATATATATCAGTCATATAACCAAAACTATCAAACATGCAAACTCAAAAGCATATGAACAATATAAACCTCATAACACTAGATTTAACATGGAAACCCAAATAAGGAAAAACCACTGTGGGATTTCAGACCCACTAAGAAATATACTCTTCTAGAGTATGCTCGGTTAAAAGCAAATCCTGTTAAAGATTACAAACACATTGCTAGATGTGACCCAGTTAAGGGATTTCTCTTAGATCCGTTAGGATCTTCACTTTGTTAGAAGTGACCTTGTTAAAGGATTTCAAACACTCAATCAGAATGTCACGTTGTTAGAGGATTTACATATAAGACTATTAGGTCCACTCGGTTAAGAGATTTCCTGTCACTCTCACAAAATAACAGTAATACAATCTATCTGCAACTTCACATCTAAAATGCTAAAGCAGATTCCTATTTGTTCAATACAATCTAGACATAGAACTAATCTTGTCTATCTGCTGGGCATCAATACTCTGGTATTCTAACAGGTCTTGAAGCTTTTGTGCTCAGTTATCACTATGTAGCATCCCTGTGCATACACTTGCCCGCATACATTGTTTATCAACAATTTCCTATTTATAAACAATCTTCTAACCGCTTAATCTCCTTGATCACATTTCCCATGATCAATCATAGCCATCAGATCTTCAATCTTGTCCAGGTTCATTGTATCTTTCGATCTGAAAACATTTTACCCCACCTTGGAACTTGCACATTCACCTTGGAACTTGTGTTAGGGTAATGCGGTTCAATCTGAGCTGTAGATCTTCTTGCCGACTTTCCATTGCCTTAGATTCGTTAACAAAACTTCTTCAACAGCTTACCAATCATTGATCTGCTCCAGCTCATCAGCATAATTCATTAAATATCACATGTAAACATTTAATGCATTCTATTATAGCTCGGTTACAACTTGGTGAATACTAAACTTCACTCGGTAGACATTCTGTCTTCATTAACCGACTGCGATAACCTTAGGGTTTACCAACTAGGTTCCTTAGGGTTTACCGACTAGGTTCTTCTTTTGATAACATAGTATAGTATTAACCTTTACATTTTACAACATATGTATGATGTTAAGGCAATCTAAAACATCAAGATCTCATCATTGTCTAACTCGGTAGAGTTGTCCATTGAATATCTTATCCCCTTATTCATCATATTCTTTCCTGTGTCTTTACCGACTACTTTATAATCTTCATATCATATTTCTCAAGATATGGCAACATCATACTGAATTAGAAAATCAATTTCTTGACATCAATGACAAAATAATAATATCAAGATAGTAAAATATCTTTAATCAGTTATGTCCATAATCATCAACAACCTTCTCAATATCCTTATAATGTAATATTACCAACATCGAGAAGTCAAGTGAATCCATACGGGATTCCTTCTGAGTATGCATTGAAATAATTTTAACCTTTCAATTATTATTTGCATCATTTGGTTAAAAGATGAAGGAGCTTCAAGAACCAACTACTCACCCATAACCAAATCATAATCCCCATCCCTGAACGCCTGAGTACAAGGGACAACTCCATCCCTAGACTGCCTACATACCTGTTTCGACACAGGATCAAGGTGTAAAGTATGTAGTTCTTGTTTCTAACTATGGTTTAATGTAAATTGTTTGGTGGGTACGCAACCCTTTCTAGGGTGAATGTCAAAGACAGTTTCTCTGTGGTTGCTACCCACGATGGTAGCTCTATAGCAAAAAGGCTTAAGGTGGCCTTCTGCTTGTGTCCTAAAATAACTAAGTCCTATTTTCTATTAAATACGTCACCCTTAATCCGTTATCATCTGTTGAATTGTATCAAGATAAAATAAATTTCCAAGATCTTCACACACATCCAAACCCTAATTGGGTTATCTAAAGTTCAACTGATCGGATGTAAATTCATTTAAAAATTAATCTTTTTAGATTATCGATCCAAGGGGGATTACCCGCCCCTTGGATTTTAACTTCCAAATGACCCTTATTTCTCCTCGGCGATTTAGAGGGATGATGCCACAGATGCCATTATTGCAGCTTTATTAGGCGTTAGGTGCAATAGTTCAACATGACGACATTACCCATAAGTGTGACCCAAAGGCACCATAGATACCGAATGCCGCTAATTTTTTGTTTCAACTCCTCTTATTTAGTTATCTAACTAGGAATTTAACTTTGAATTCATGAATCTTAAATAAAGCAATATACCAATACAATTATGAAAAAGAAACTATTATATACAAGAAATTATCACTTGAATTTAAAAACTATAGTATGAATTTTACATAATTGAAAGGAACATAAACAAATCAACTACTTGGAATAGTATTTTCTCCTAAGGAAAGTTATGATAATTAAAAATTCATAAACTTGAACTAAATACATGAAATTACTAATTGCTTGGAAACCATGATAACTTTCAAAGATAACTTATGAAAATGATTTGAATTACTTGCAAGATATAATTGTTTTGGGACAAACCATTACACAATAAGTATGAATCCTAGTACTAATTTGCTTGAAAGAAAATTAAATTATTGAATAGCAAGAATTTGGAAATGAATTTTAACACCTACTTGTTTGAAGTGAAAAGTACTTAATAATAATCCCAACTAATTCTTCCATATGAAGTAATACAAATTTCATCTACAAATGATAACGCCACTTTAAATGTGAAGCCTAATACTTGAAAGGTACTAAATTTCTTGAAATAGAATTTAAATTATCAAATAATTATACTTTGGAAATGAATTTAATACTCACTTGTTGAAGGGAAAAGGAAACAACTATTCAACAATAAGCTTCAAACTAACCACATTATTCTTAGTTACTAATTGTTTGAAAAAGAGATTAGACAAGAGTATAAACACTTGCTAGTTAACCAAGTAAATAATACTAAGTCTCCTAAGAAACAATTCTAATCAATAAACTTCTAGTTGCTTTTGAACTAATACCTTTGCAAGATTATAAAGTGATAACTAATTACTTCTTCCACTTGAAGTAACATTAACTTTATTGTTGGATACATTCTACAAATAATAACTTTATCAATTTCAAATACTTCAAAGGGAGCTAAGGTTTTCTCCTTAAATTACCCTCAATTAGAATTTTTATTTAATTTTCTAAGTGATCACAGAATAGGTTTCTTGAAACTCATTTGCTAAAACAATTTCGGTTTTGAATAAACTCTCTTTGCATCCTAATTAATACTATTACCATATGAATATTTAACTATGCAATTTACCTCTAATTTTAATGTTAATTAAATTTATCCTTACTAATTATTTATATTATTAAGTGTAACTTTTCCTTTTTACTAGTCTTATGTTTCTTTTAACTAGAAGGTAAATGATTTTAACTATTAAAAGAAGTGACTATTCGCAATGCCTTATATACTCATATCTTGGAATCTAATAAAGAAACAAATCAAATAATCAACCTTTCAATTTGAGGCAAAAATTTGTCTAACATTAACTCATATTGCTAAAATACCTAAAAGGGTTACTATGAATCTAAACCCATCTACTTGTTAGGTAAATTCCTTTAACATTTGATATATGTACTAATTGAAATATACAAAAGTTAGTTTTGAAACCCAATAATTAAAGAACTTAAATATTTGAAATGTATTGAATGTCTTGAGGGAACCTACTTACTATTAGGATTTATTTATTTGATGAAAAGATCCAAAGCTATGGAATAAGTGTATCATTGGCACAATAACATTTTCCTTTGCTTTGTTTTTCCTAAGTCAAACTAATTTGTTTAATAAGGAGATTTAACTATTATATCTACATCCTAAGAAGGATTAATTCAAGATGATAGATCTCTTAATGCTCGATTATCTATTGAAATTCTCAAGTGTTAATTGACCCTTTTGCCTTATGCAATATTTATCTTTTCAAAACCCAACGGACTATTTTCCCATCATTGAGGAGATACTAACTCTTTAGAATTTAAAAAGAGTTCAAATTTGCAACTTAATTTTTTTCATAATTAAAACTCCAATAAGGTATCCATTAATATGGGTTAGACCCTTTTCGCTTAAATTTTCCTTTAATATATTAATAATCTAATTCCTAAAACTAGAGATGATATTTTAAACACATTTCCATTAATTTTAATAAGGTTAGATTATAAATAGGTCTCATTAATCCTTTTTAAATAGATATCAATAAATAAAACCATTTTTCATTAAATAGACCTCAATAAATAAATCAATTTCTCACTAAATTCAATTAATTTTCAACTATTAAAATTTATAATTATAAACTAATCCTAAATGATTTTTTTTTAATCACCAAGTGCATAATTAAATTTCAAAGAACTATAAGCTTATTAATTTTAATCATTCAAAATAACTTTCAATATTCTAAAACATTTAAAATTTTAAATTAAAATAAAAATAAATTTGAACTACTTATTTTTATGATACAAATAAATTTCAATTACTTAAACAACTTAATGATACAAATAAATTTCAATTACTTATTTTGAAAGAAATCTATTAACCAATTTATTTCCTACATGCAGAATAAAAAAATAAGATTTTTTTTTTCTTTTTTTTTGGATAGAAAAGCAATTTATTACATGTATTTGATTAAATCAATTAACAAAAACTGAAAATGATTTCCTTGCAAAAATCTGAAATGGATAAAAGAGATTTCTTTTAAAAAATAAAATTAAAATACAAACTTTCTTATGTGCAAAATTTTGAAAGAGACAAGAAGAAGATTTTCTTTGAAAAGAAAAAGCAAGCAATGAATGTGCAAGGGGGGAACCTGGATTTGAATGAAGAAGCTTGCTGACCTCCTTCAATTCATCCTTGAAGCTTGGTAATGATCTTCTCCAAAATCCTACAACACATCTACAAAATTTCTCCTACAACTAACATGGTATTGAAAATAAATTCATAAGAATTTCAGGACCACTTTATCATCCAAAAAACAATGAACTCCCTTTTTCAAAAATTTAGAACTCAATATATAGAAAAGAGAGTCATTTTCCCACTACAAAATAAATTAATTGATTTCCATATTCTTTTCCCAAAATAATTTCATGCAAAATGATTAATTGTCATAGTGGGGGTTACATGCAAAAATTGAATTTGAAATTATCTTCTAGAACCTTCTCATTTCCTCCTACAACATGTGCTAAATAGCATATTGAGAAAATAAACAATTTCTAAATTAATTTCATGCAAAAATGATTGTTGTCATAGTGGGGGTTACATTTGACCATGCATTCAAAATTCAAATTTGAATTCTGCTTCAAAAATGCATTTTGTAACTCCTTTGTCATAAAAATGCCATGAATAGAATTATTCTTGTCATAGAATAATTTTGTAACTCCCATGTCATATATTTGCTAAACATAATATTTATTCTTTAATATTTTAAATTTTAAATTTCTTTTCTAGAATATTCTTATTTCTCCTACACCATGTGCTCAATTAAGATATTGAGATAATAAGCAATTTTCAAATAAATTATGACCTCATGTGTGTGTCACCACTTAAATTCCTTTTTATTTAAAAACTTCAACCTCATTTCAATATATCTTTTCTTTCTAACATTACTCATAAAATTAATATTATAATAATAGTAGTAGTAGCAGTAATAATAATAATAATAATAATAATAATAATAAGTCATATCAAGGTCCAAAAAGAGGGTTATGACATTTTGTATATTCCATCCTTGAACTGTAATTGAAATCCCTTATCCACAAATCGTCTTACACTCAAAAGATTATGCTTCAAACCTTCAACATAATAAATATTATCAGTATTGTGCTTACCATCCAATGATATAGTTCCTTTTCCTTTGATTATACATGCTTTGTCATCTCCAAATCTAACTAGACCTCCATCAAATTATTGTAAATATATAAGATTCCTTTTATCTCCAGTCATATGATGTGAACAACCATTCCCATTCACCCATTCATCCTTTTCTTCAATTTTAGCAGAAAGTGCCTTTTCTTCAGGTACATTCTCTTCCAATTATAGAACATCTTCCTCTATAGCTAGGAACACCCATTCCTTCCCATTGCCAGAACCACTATCAAAGTCTTCTTGCAGTTCATCATCAGAATCAGTAACACCTTCCTCATCCGCTATGTAGCATGATTTGTCTCTATTTTTCCTATACTTATACTTGTTCTAATATCGAGGGTTAGGCTTAAATGATCTAACTCTTTCTTCAAATCTTGACTTCCTTTCAGGACATCTAGATGCAAAATGACCAATCTTATTACATGCAAAACATTTAAAAGTTGCCTTTCCTTCATACGTACTTCCTACCGATACTTTAGGTACTCTTCTAGCAAATAGTGCCTCAAGTTGCTCAAACTCACCGTCTTCTCTCTTCATATCATCCAGTTTATTTGCATATAAAGCTCTCCAATATTGCTTACTGGTTGATGATGTAGATGCATGAAAAGTAGGTTCAGACTTCATAGCTTCAGAAGGTCCAAATTCTTCAAGCTCAAAAGAAGATAATTTCCGAATCAAGGTATCTCTATTGACAAAAGTATTAGCCATTGTTCTTAATTCATTAATTGCAGTAGCCTTCATTTTGTAAGATGGTGGTAGGGCTCTAAGAACTTTAGAAACAATTTCATCTTCACTCAGAGTTCCACCACAACATTGAATTCCCATAACAATCTCATTTACCCTTTCCATGAATGCAATAATCCTTTCATCTTCTTCCATCTTCAGGTTTTCATATCTCTCCCAGTAACCATCAAGTTTAGCAATCTTCATAGTAGGGTCACCTTCATTAAGAGTCTCCAACTTATCCCATATAACCTTTCCAGATGATTTGTTAGTTAATCCCATTATTTGTTGATCAGAAAGTGCACATAAGAGGGCTTCTCTTTCTCTACAATCATTCTCAAGCTCCTTATCCAAGTTTGTTGGAGGAGGATTGCCAGATGTCAGATTATGAGGTGTAACACCATTCTGTGTGATCTCCCAGATCTCCTTGCCAAGACATCTCAGATGAGTCTCCATCCGAATCTTCCATACTGTGTAATTTGTTTCATCAAGCCTATGAATAATTCAATGAAAGATAGCTCCAGATGAACTAGATGAACTTGAATTGTTAGTCACCATAGGATCATCCTCAAGCGGTTAAGCTTTCTACAAAGAGGACCAGAGCTCTGATACCAATTGTTAGACAGTTCAAATAACCGAAGGACAACTGAGAGGGGGGGGGGTGAATTAGTTGTCACAGATTACTAGAACCTTAAACAATTAAAACATTAATATCGGAACCCAAAACATTAATACTAGAATGGTTAAACTAAATATCAGAATAACAGATAAATCAATTAAGCATAAACAATAATCAGAGAATAAATATTGTTCACATGACAACATGATTTATATGTGGAAAACCTGGTAAAGGGAAAACCATGGTGGGAAGCCTACCCAAAATTAGATAACACTTTTGCAGTAAGTATGTGAATTACAATAGAGGGGCCTACACTTGCAAGAAGGCCAACAACCTAGAATGCACTGCTCATCACAGAAGGAGTCTCACTAACTACATAGAAATCCAGACTACAATCCGGAGAAATGATTGAACTGCAAAGATATCATCTCCTTTCTTGAGTACAGTTCTCGTTAAGCTCAATACTGGAGGAATAAATCCTCTTACATAAACTCAATTTGATCTCCAATAATCAACCAAATCCTCTTCCTGAATGATATTACATTATTCGCACATTACATATCCATATCCCATACCATGACCATGATCTACAATGAGATCTTACATTATATATATACAAATGCTCGACCATAAACAATGAGGTCGACCACCATACAATAAACCAATTACATAATTACAAAACATGGTGGCCTTAGACCAAACAAATAATATCCAACTCATAAGACATCTCGGAAACACATCGAGAGGTCCAATCCACACGTTACATTAAGGCGATCCATAACCTAGATCAACCGGAACCCAATATAGGTCCACACGTTAAAGAAATGATCCCAATCCACCAAGTCTCGAACATGATCACCATCAGCATCCTGAAACTCCACCAAAAGCCTCACTGACACCACTTATGCATATCATCAAAGATCTTCATCAAAGCTTTGCCGATGAAACCCTCACCAGAATCACAAACCAAGCTTCCAAGCAAACAGGATAACATTCGATCACCAGACCAAAACCAACTAACTTAACATGAACATGAGTAGCATCAATAAGCCAATTCCATAACCAAATCAAACTGGATCATCTCCAACCAGAAACCACACAACCTACCGGGACCAGAAGGGTGGTGATAAAGCATCCAAAATAGCTAGTGTTGACATCAATGACAAAACATCAATGCAACATATAATAAATTCCTCCTAATGGCCAATAGTACCTTCTTAGTAGAGGTCTAATAAAGATGACAAAACCCTTGTAATATGAAGCCCTACATCATTTTGAAATAGAGCAACAAAATAGTGTAGAAACCCAAAAATTAATTATCCTTTGTAATGTGGTTAATGTTATTAATCATGTTAGCTCCTCTGTCCTTCCGAAATAATTAATTAAATTATATTTAATTAATTAGGCCCCCGTTTAATTTAATTATTTTATTAATTAATTATATTCCTTTTCTTCCCAAAGGTTTGATTTATTTTAATAAATCAAATACCACTTTATCCCATAAGCCAAATATTCCTTTAAACCAAATTAGTTAATTAATTCCTAATTAATTAATATCATAGATTCTTACAAGCCCTCCCACTAAAATCATTAATTAATACTTAATTAATTAATAATTTAGGCTAAGTAATCTTCATTACCATTTTCATCAATTTTAAATCCCTCACACCTACCCAAGTCCACATGTGACACCCCTCTTAAATGAACTTGCATGCACAAGTCATTTTCAAGCCTCCATCTCACTCTTTGACCAAGGGTGCTCACACATGTGAGAATTCTCTTCCTACTAGAGCCACCCTACACTTTCCTTTTCCATCCATTTCTTATTTCCCTCTTCTTATGTACCTCTTCCATTTTTCCATTTTTATGTCCACTTGCCATCTTCTTGTTCTTCCCAAGATGTGCTCACACATGTGTGAGCCCACCTTTCCTTCTTCCCCATGCCAAGTGTTCTTCCCAAAAATACCACCTTTGTAGCACTTGTCACAAGGCTAAGCCTTCAATCCAACTCACCTCTTCTCCTTTAATCCCATCCCTCCATTAACTTTTTATTTCAACCATCTATTCTTCCTTCCAAAAATATATAAATTGGAGCCTCCTCCTGCATATCCATAACACAATCTTGATCTAAAATTTTGCTATCATTTTCATTCCAAAATTATCCCTTTCTTGTGCAATTTGGAGAGAAATCCACATATCATCAACACTAAGAACAAATCAAGTAGAGTGTGGGAGCATCTACTTCAATTTCAATCCAAGGAGCAAATGAAGGTATAATGCTTTTTATTTAGTTTTAAATCATGTTTCATGTATAAGTGTTTACTTAGCATTACTCCTTTAGTTCTCTTCATTTTGACACATCTGATGGGATCCACGTCCCTAAAAACTAACTTGCAAATTTGATTTTTTCTGAAGTTTACAAGTTACGGATTTTGGTTTGACATCTTTGATCGCGATTCGTCATTTGCGCCTTTTAATGTCTACAATTCTAAAATAGTGTTTCCACCCTATTTATTTTCACAATTTGTTTTGCAGATTGGATAGATTGATTGAGGACCTTATTGTTAATTTCAATTTATATTTTCTATTTTCTGTTAATTATTGATAAACTTATATTTTGGAAAATAACCAAAAGTGTCAACACTAATGTTTGTTTTGCAAGTTTTGGAACTAACTGTGTTTTGTAAGTCTGTCATTTGGCATCTCCACCTGTAATCTCTGTAGGTATATTTTCTACATCTTAGTTTTCTATTAGTTAGTATTTTCATTGCTATTTATATTAATAATTTAATAAAAAGTAAATAGTTTTTCTATTTTTCATACATCGACATTTGCACAATTCAACATCTATGTTGTTTGATGTATGTGTCTTCACTTTGGCATCTTTGCATATGCTTAGTTTTAATTTTTTTGCTAATGGTAACAAAGTGTGCAACTTGTCTCATGCATTCAAGATGAAATTTAAAAAAACTACTGACTATGGATTTGTAGGGTTAATAGTTAAAAATTGGATGTTTTCTCACCATTTCCCTTTTCTAATCTAGTTACACATATTTTAATAAGGGGTCTAATTCATCTTTGTTTGCCATGTACTGAGGTAGTAGGAGTATGCTCTCCCCTTGTGTAAACTTGGGGGTCAAAATTCAAACCTACCTTATGTGTGTTTAGTTTAGGCATCCTCAAAGGGTGGTTAAAGTATCCTCTCCCCTCACACTTGTGGAACTTGGGTGTAAGAGAACTCACCACTCTTTACCTTTTTGAGGGCCTGCCTTTGGAGAGTGCTTTCCTTCATAGGGGAACAACACAAAGTAGTTTTCCTTCGAGATTCTATATAAATAATTGAGGTGAAAGATGAGGTCTAAATGGTGAAAACCTTGCCGACAATAATAATCTAAAAGGGTAATTACCCACATTTATGGGAGATATAAGTCTTGAAGTAGGATTGGTTAAAGCCTTAAGTGGCTTGTTGGGCATTAGCAAGGCATTAAGTCCCTAAAAAGTGACTAGAAACCTTTGTGCATAGAATCCATCCTCTTTTTACTGAACATTGCATTGGTATTGGTGCAAGGGAATATCATTGTTCCCTAAAGTTACTTGCTATATGGCTACCTTGAGACGAGACATAAATCCTCGACTTAGCATAAGCTACTTGTAGCTTTCTAGGGAGGGGGTGATTGGGTCATCATTCCAATCCTAGAGGCCCCTACCTATGCTCTCTCAAATAAATCACAGGTGTCCACCACCCCTTAAGGTGATTTCACACTTGGGCTGATGAAGACTCCAAGTCCGTGGGCCTAGCACCATCACAATGAGCTTTGTCCTTAGGATTTGCAAATGTGCTTGAAGTGTTTTCATTTGTGCTAAGACCAATGGAAAGTTTAAGCATTTATGAATGGTAGAAGGAATCAATTTCATGGAAGAGAGCCAAAGATGTCCCAACTTTACACGAATTTGATTTGATGTAGGGATGATAATAAAAATGACATCTAAGCACTTAGTACCAACATCAATGGAAAGACTAATAGAACCGATAGTAGGACAAGAGAAACCATCAAAGACCTTAACCACTAAATCAAATTTATCATATGTTACTTGATGAAATAGTAAATTGTATATTGGATATCATTGCTGCTAGGATATGTTGTTGTCATTGATGTCAATATATTCCTGTGTTTTGGTATTATGGTGACTACAAAGAGTTAAGATGGTATTTGATCTGTTGTGCTATGGTATGATTATAACTTTTCTTGTGGATTTGGGAGAGTGTTTCAGATGTTCATGTGTATCTTCAATTCAGGTGGTTCATGATTTGGTGGTCCGCAGGTTATCTTTCTTGTCTGAGTTATTGTTGTTGAGTATTTTTGAGTATCAATGTGTTGGTTGATGAAGATTTGATTAAGTGGTGTTGGTGCAGCTATTGCGGATGGTTCTAACATGCTTGTTGGTGTTTCCTAATCATGTCCTATTTTTTTTGGTGGTCCACATTAATCATTGTGCGTGTTATTGAAGATTTTATGGGTTCGATGATATTCTTTGTGTTATGTGGTATTTTTTGTGGTGTAGCATGTTGTGGATGATCTTGGTAGGATTTCTAGTGGTGTTGTGTGTTCAAGGATTTGATTTGGGTCCATGCTATGTTGTCTATGACATTGTATTGATCTGGTGGTTGATTTATGTATCATGTGATATAATTTTGTAATTAAGTCTTTAGGGTTGAGCTAACCTTATAGTCAAGGTTGATTAATTATATAAATAGGTGTTATATTCATGTAATTGATGAATGGTGGTTGTGTCTACATTATCAGAGAGTGGTGTATGTGCAAATAAGTGAATTTATCTTTCGATGCGGTGTGTTGATCAGAGAGTGTTGTAGTGAAGATAATTGTGCTTAATCGGCACTATCATCAGGCATTAGGAGATGTTAATCTTTCAGTTCATCTAAACTAGATTGTAGTCTGAACATTATTGTAAGGTAGCAAACCTTCCCTGAGGGTTGTAGCCTTCTGATTCATTATATTTTAAGCAGTGAGCTCTAGGCAGTGTTCTTGAATGCATGTGCATTTCCCATTGTAATATTTTGACATACTACTACAAAGTATCATCTTATTGTGGGTAGGTTCCCATCGTGGTTTTTCCCTTAACTAATTTTTACACATCAAAATCTTGGTGTTATGTGTGTTTTTGTTATCGTGTTCATCTTTATTCTTGCTATAGATGATCAGGTCTAAGTTTGTGCTCAAATTTTTTAACCCGGTGAAAATGGATTCACCCCCCCTCTCAATTTTTCCTCATTGTTGTTGCCAACAATTGGTATCAAAGCTAGATCCTTCAGTAGAAGCTTGACCTCTTGAGGAGATCTGAGATGGAAACCTATGTTTTCAAAAAAGAGAGTTCAATATTTGATGGAAATAATTAAATTGTATGGAAGGATCAGATTGAAGTTCACTTGAAGTGTCTTGTAGAAGATTATTGGAAGATTACAAAAAATACCTACAATGTTCCTTAGAATGGTCCAATTACTACTACTGAGATCAAGGATGATGAACATAACATAAGAGCTAAGGAAGCATTACTGAGTGCTTTGACCGATTTAGAGATGACTAATGTGATGGGTCTGCAAATTGGACATGAGATCTGGGAAAAGTTAGAAACCTTGTATGAAGAAGATAAGAATGTTAAAGTTGCTAAGCTATAGAGTTTGAAAGGAATGTATAAGATGCTAAAGATGGGAGAAGATGAGAACATATCTACCTTTATGGCTAAGGTTAATGAACTTGTGCTAGGTACTAGATGTGCCAGTGGAACTCTTGAAGAATATGAGATCGTTGCTAAGGTGTTGAGATCCTTGCCTCCTGCTTACAAGCATAAAGTAACTAATATTGATGAGATCTGAAGTGTGACTACTGTGATAAGGGACATATTGGTTGGTAATCTTTTTGCATTTGAGTTGAGTGAGGAGAATCTCATGGTAAAAATGAGACTATATTTAAAGCCTCTATATCTAGGAAGTAGAAGTATGATATGGGTGAAAGTTCATCTAGGATTTCAATATATGAAATAGAAATGAGAGAGATGGAAGAATAGGAAAGAGAGTTGGATGAGGTTGATGCACTTATTGCTTGGAGATTGCCTAAGGGAGCCGATAAGTATGATGGAAAGTTACCTTTGAAATGTTTCTCTTGTAATAAGATAAGACATTTTGCTTCTACGTGTCTTGAAATAATGTCTAGGTATGATGAGCATGAAAGGCATGATAGATCTGATAAGCATAATAGATATGAGAAAATTGATAAGTATGATAATGTAGAATGCAAGGTATCACTGAGAGGGGGGTGAATCAATGATTATAAACAATTTCAAACAATGTGTGCAACCAGTAGGATAATGAAAACACTAGCAAAAAATCACACACAAGAGCACATCACATAACACTGAATATATGAGGAAAATCCAATGTGGGAAAAATATCAGTGAGAAATGTTGTTGGAGATCTACTACTCCAATCCAACCTCACAATGAAATTAAAGTTTTACAATGTTTAGGGAACCAACCCAAGGAGCACCAACCCTTAACAATTTATGGGCAACTACCCAAAGGAGCACCAACCCCTACACCGAGCACCCACTCAGTGAAATACAATGAGATATAAAAAAATACAATGATAAGCACCTTGTTACAAATGAGTTTTGTAACCCTTGCAAATAATTCACTCTGTTAGTTGAACTCTTTTCTGTCACACTGCTTCTTCTCTACCAGATCTTAGTTCTCTCTGTCTAAATCCCATTCAACTCATCTTATTCCTTGCCAGATCTCCTCTCACATTCTCTCTAATCTCCTTTACTCTCTGCTACTACCTCTCTCTCTATTTCTACCTCACTCATTCAATCTCTGTCGGTTTGATGGACTGTTATACTCTGTAATTGTTTACCAGTTACCTTAAACCCTATTGGTTAAACCCCTCTTGTTGGTTTTACTTCTAACACTCAGTCACTTCAATATTTTGCTATCAATGCTCAGATTGATAAAATATCATCTAGCATCATCCCACACTCTTTCATCAATCTGCTTAAGTCTTTGATCTGCACATTTATACACATGCTTTTCTACCAAAAAAAAGTTTAAACTTTACATGCTTGGGGTTTTCTTCACTAACTCAATTTGTATCAAATCAAATCAAATCTCATTTCTTGGATTGACAACCTACAATAAATCAAACATCGCCGCCATTTTTGGTCCTACTAATACACGTTCACTATGTTTAGCAAATTGGATCCTGTTCATCGGCTTTGATTTTGTCGATTGACAATAAATGATCTAGTTGTTTCCTTTCAATCTACTTTGAGTTGTAATACTCTATAGTCGATCCATGATTTCTGCAGTCTTCATTTAATATCGACCTAATAGACAGCTACCTCGCCGATGCACAATTCACCTACCACTACATGTTTGCCACCTGGAGTCCACATGTCATCTTTGTCGGCATCCAATTCACTTGATTGTGTTGGTTCAAGCTTGATCACCGACCAAACATACTACTGGTATACACCAATCGGTTAACCTTCACATCATGCACTTCTCTGTTATGTCAGTTAGGACATGTTATCCCAGACCGCACTTGCCAAACCATGAAACATACCCGGGGTAAGCCACTATCAAAAGTTTTGATAATTTACCAGTGGCAGTCCTCAACCATTTGCCAAAGTGGCAAACACTTCACATCCTTTCTTCTTCTTATCCAGGTCACACACTTTTCTCCTGGTGCTATACTCACATCTTCAATATATGATTTGACAGCCATCCAATTTGTCTTCCTCTAGTTCTGTCTATCTTCCCTTCAACCTTGGGATCAACCATTATGCTACATCTCCATCCAGTGGGAGTCCTTCAATTTGTCTCTTTGCTTGCTTATTGGTTGACATACTTACTAGTTGACATCAACATGCCAACAATCTCCAATACTCCTACTTGCATACTAGTAGCATCAACTTGCATATTGGTTGACATCAATGATAACACAATTCTAATAGATAAATCCTATAAGCCTAACCAGAAGTACAGATATCATAAGAAATATTATTACATTGTTGATGAAGGTGTGATAGATGAGGAATCTGAGAATGGAAATTCAAAAGATGAATTTGTCTTTATTGCTATCAAGGAAGATGATCTGGTACCAGTGAATTCTACAAGCTGCATTCTTGAGGAGAAAACTTTGGCTGCTAAGATTGAAGAGAAATATGAATGGGTAATTGACAGTGGCTATTCACATCATATGATAGGTGATAAAAGCAAATTTGTGAATATGGAGACGTATGATGGTGGTATAGTGAGATTTGGAGATGATAAAGCTTGTGTGATTCATGGTAGAGGTTCTATTTCTTTTGATGGTAAGCATAATACTGATGATGTCTTATATGATGAAGGTTTGAAGCATAATCTTTTGAGTGTTGGATAGATGGTTGATAAGGGATATGATTTGCAATTCAAGAATGGTGAATGCAAGATTCTGAATGCCTCCTGTATAGAGATTGCATTAGGGACTAAGACTAAAGGTAATATTTTTCACTTGAATGTAGGTGAGAAAAGTTGTTTGATTGCTTAGATAGATGAAAGCTTGTTATGGCATAGAAGGATGTGTCATGTTAGTTTTGACTGCATGATAAGGATAAATTCTACTCAAGCTATTAGAGATTTTCTTAAAATTGTGAAGCCTTCTAATCCAGTATGTAAAGAATGTGAGTTGGGAAAACAAATAAGAATTTCATTCAAAAGTAAGTTGTATACATGTTGTGTCGACTTGAATTTCCACCTCAGAATGTTACCTGCAATAAGTTAGTTTTACAAAATACAAATGGAAATACTACATGAAATCCAAATTCAACCAATGAAACTACATGAAATACATATTAAAATAAAACATTATTTTTACCTTCATGGTTTATGTCTCATTGTGTCCTAACTCCATTGTTCTTGGTTGTAGATGGTGTGCTCTCAGACAATGCACTGATGGCTTCCAAGATGGCATATGAAGAATGGACTGATAACTTGTAGTTAACTGATGCTATGATATGCAAATACTACATGATTATGCTATATGATAATTGCTATTGCTATTTGCTATTTGCTTCAAAAAATCACAAATGCATATGATTAATCTGAAGACTAACTCTCTCTCAACTGAAGCTCTTGATTTTATAGACCTTGAGAGGATTAGATGATGTAGCTTAGATCAACGGTCCTGATTAGATCTGCAGATTTGAATGGTTATGAGCAGAGGTGAAGGTTGAGAGAAAGGGGGAAGGAGAAGGCAAGTGTCACTCATCTCACCTTGATTGGGTTGCTGACTGAGAGAATCTAGGGATGGTTAGAGAAGATTTAGGCATGAGAGGACAAGTGGATTCAAGTCCTTCCTAAGATGTAGGGGGTGTTGGAGAGAATATAGGAAATGATTATGAAATATGTGTATGTACACAATATTCATTAAGTTTGGTGGTTGAAGATAAATGATGAATTAATATTTAAGAAATATTAATTTCCTTAGCCACATGTTTGATAAGTTGGCAAAGGGAAGATGAAGTGGAGATGGAAGGTGAGTTGGAAAAGGGATTAAATAATTTAAGAATTATTTAATATTTGAGACTATAGGATAGGAGAATAACTATTAAATATTAGATATTTAATTGATTGAAGGAGATAATTAAATATTAGATATTTAATTAATTAGAGGAATAGGATAGATGAATTAATTAATAAAATATTAATTAAATTAATTAATAGAAAGACATTAAATGAATTAAATAAATTAATCTTTTCAAATTAACTATTTAATAGAAGAATAATCATTAAATAAATATAAAATATTTATTTAATTTCTCATAGCCAATTTTTATGTGTATACATTTTGCCCCTCTTTGAAATGATGTGAAGACAACATTTTTTCAACGATTAAATCAAGTCTCGATAATGCGCCTAATAGAGATTGAAAATCTTGATTGTGTGCCCCCTGAGGAGATTGATTGTGAAATTGTCAAAAATTCTGGTTTGAACGATTAATCTCGTGATAATTTGATAAAAATTTAGTCAATTAAATTCATTTGTAAGAAACAAATTAAATTGCCCCATTGAAATTAATTACTCTTCAAATAGTAAATATAAAATTAACCAAGGCTAATTTTAATTCATTGTTATCCTTGTCAGCTTGTGGAGAAAATATTCTTGCTGAGGTAGTGAAATGGTGATTCCTATGAAGAACCATCATTTTGAGCGTGTTCGGTGATATCAGTGACCTGTCGAGCATGGGTATTCGGTATGTAGCTTATCTCGAGCTTGATGTTCAACTTTTTGTGCAAATTTTCATGTTTTTAGCGTGTTTTTGAATTTTCAATTTTTTTTAAAAAATTTTGGCATTAGGTTAGCGCTTTTGCAATTTGTTTTAGTGCATATGCAATTAGGATTTGCGCAAATGCCTGTTTTAGCACAAATGTTCTTTTTGTTAGTGCATATGTTAAAAATGTTAGTGTTTTTGCATAGGATAGCACAAATGATTCATTTGTTAGCACTTTTGCTCAATAAGGTAGCGCTTTTGCATGAGTTTGTGCATATGCCTGTAGATTTAGCACATTTGTTCAAAAGGATAGCACATATGCACTAGTTTAGCACAAATGCCTTTAGATTTAGCGCAAATGCCTTTAGATTTAGTGCAAATGTTGTAGTTTAGTGCAAATGTTCAATAGAATAGAGTTTTTGCTCAAATTTGATATTTTTGATAAGTGCAAAGGCTAAAAATCACTTTGATGATTAGATTTAGTGTGTTTAATTCACATTGATGATTTAATAGGGACTTGATTGAGTGATTTGTTGGATAGATAGATTGATAGATTTATTTGATTAGCTTGCTTGCTTGATAGATTTGCTTTGATTGTGTGATTGATAGATTGATAGATTGATTTGATTATCTTGATTACTTGATAGATTGCTTTGATTGCATGATTGATAGATTGATAGAATGATAGATTGATTTGATTAGCTTGATTGCTTGATAGATTGCTTTGATTGTGTGATTGATAGATTGATAGATTGATTTGATTAGCTTGATAGTTCTAAGATACCGATTTAGTTTCTAATGTAAGAGCTTAGCAGAGTTGTGAGTGAACTCAGTGATTGATAAAAAACCATGATTGATAGGTTTAAAATAATTTGATAGCGTAAGTTGCTTGAATTTGATTTGATAGATAGATAGCAGAGATTGCTTCAGTTTAATTTGATAGATAGATGATGATTTGATGATTGATTGATTTCTCTTGATAAATAGGAGAAACTTGATGTTCTCTAGTGTTGGGTGAAATTATCGGTAGTACGAAATTTAGTGCTAGAGTTGACACAGGCTGAGATTAGACATATAGATGCCTGTGGTTTACACTATTTGTTGTATATGCCTAAGATTACGCATAATAGATGATTGTTGATGGTGTTAGCCGAGAGATGGCACAACAAGCATAACATTTTCCACCTGCCTACAGGTTAGATTAGTGTGACTCTTGAGGATGTCTATAGGATTCTGCACATCCCAGTGACTGGCGAGCTAGTGCAGTATGATTTTCAGGATCATGTTGGTACAGAGGCTTGTAGAGTCATTTTTGCTAATGAGAGCATTGGTAGAGGAGAGATCCACTGGGTAGATATGGTGATGTATTACGAGGCTCTTCTCGTTATTCTTGCTGGTTTGATTGGAGGATTTATATGTCCTAATAGGAGATCACAAGGTTTTTTGATTGGATGGGGTGAGATTCTCCTAAGTATGATGCAACATCATACTCGATATGCATGGGGTGTTTGCATGTTGGCTCATTTATATCATGATCTTCATCAGGTAGTGTATGATGAGAGTGTGAGTTTATCTACAAGTTTAACATTATTACAAATCTGGTGCTGGAAACACATTGTTGTTACTTGGCCTACCCATCATAGAGTTCATGGAGAGAGGCAACCATATGTGTATTTTTATGCAGGTATCCTTACTCAGCATAAGATGGGTAAGATGGAGTATTGGCGGTGGGTGCTTGATTCATTGGATAGTATTACTTGGAGACCATATCTTGATTGTGAGCCATGTATGGATGATGCATAGACATTACCATTTATCATGCAAAGTAGATATCTCATTGGTCAGACTCCTTATATTATTGAGCGACAAGTGATTGGTTGCATTTTGAGATAGTTTGGTATCATCTAGCCTATGCCTACTGGTGTGATGATATATGCTCGACGGTATAGAGATAGGCAAGTTTAGGGACCTTCCTTATCATTTGAGATTGCTCGTGTAGAGTTTGTTTCTACTCTGAGAGTGGCTTATGATATGAGATTGCACATTCTTGATCCTGGGGTTACTGCAGAGTATGCTCAGTACATACTAGCTTATCCATTTCCTCACATTACTGATCTAGTAGATCCTCCTCCCAACTCAAGAGATGAGGATGATGATTCAGATGATCCAATTTCTAGGAGACGGAGATGGAGATGAGAGCTTAGAGCTACTCAAGAGGCTAGGGGAGGTGGAGATGAGAGTGGGGATGGAGGTGGTGGTGGTAGGAGACATGGATGGAGAGGAGGTCGACTGAGAGTCCGTGGAGGACCGTTCGGACTGGTTGGTAGGATTGGGAGACCATGTCCTATGGGTGGGAGGGATGTTGGATGGATTGGGAGGGAGCATGGTAGGGTAGGGGTGAGATCACCGAGAGGGTTGCCATTGACAGGAGGAGGTAGGGTGACTGGACTATATGGGGGTTGCAGGAGAGAAATTGATTTTGGTTAGATTAAGCTAGACCCTAGGGTTATTTCAGCTCATGGTGGAGATGATGAGGATCCGGAGGATCATGTTCCCCTGATTAGATGATGGGTTTAGAGAGTTACTCAGATGAAGATTCTAGCTGTTGGACAGGTTGGTGGTGAGGGGATTGGGGTTCATGCACCACAACAGGATTTGCCAGAGCAAGTTGCACTAGGGCATGACATGCCAGAGTAGGATGCACCAGAGCATGATGTGCCAGAGCATGATATACTAGAGTAGGATACCCTTGACAGTCTAAGAGAATAGATTGATCAGCTTCGAGCAAAGGTGAAGAATCTTATGACGGAGAGGGATAGAGCTATTAGGAGACAATAGGATACTCAGGGCTTTCTTGATCACATTCAATAGGTTGGATCAAGTACTCTCTCAACTGACACTGTTAGAGGGCTGGGAAGGAGACTTCCAACTGGTGAAGACAATATGAGGAGGTAGTTGCAAAGAGCCAGAGAGCTAGTAGTTATCATACCACCGTGTTGATAGACACTAGTAGTGGTGGGGTCATGGGACCTCCTCAGAGGAGTGGTGATCATGGGAGATAGGCATCTAGAGGATCTTCTTGCCCACAGCCACAAAGATGGACAGAGTTAAGTGGTAGTGGTACATGACAGTCGTGACTTAATTTGGAGCATTTGTATTATTTATTTGATATCATTGTATACTTGGACTTATTGTTTTTACAATGATCTATATGCAGACATGGACTCTATATGATGATCTTTCTTTATTATGCATGTTATTCTATTTGATGATGATGCTTCATATGATGATGCAGTGATTAGATGGATAATGATCTATATGCATGTTTCTATCTTTTTTATGATAATCTATATGCATGAATTATATAGAAATGCTAATGAATGATTGATGTGGTTTATGATTATGATCTATATGATGCAATGATAAATGTTTTTATTTGATATTCGATTTTGATGATCTTGGGTGCAAATGTAAATGATTACTAACTTAAATGATATGCAAATGATGTAAAAATGTAATGATATATATGGAAATGCAAATGAATGATTGATGTGGTTTATTTTATGATGATGTAAATGATCTATATGAAATGTTTGTGATTTTATATGTAATGTTTATGAATCTAAGTGCAAAGATGCAACAAGTATGTCAAAGAGTGATAATTGTTGGTAAGCTGCATATTTCTTGCTAAATGGTTCAGAGCAAATGGATGCGAAAAATGGAATGGATAAGTTAGGATATGATGGAAATGATAGATGAAATAGGATGGAGTGGATAGGTGTGAAAAGTGATCTCATAGATGGAGGAACTCACTTTTTAGATAGCGCCTATTTACCAGGTTTTCACCATCTAAATTTATTGTATTTTTTCCATATTTTGATTTTTGTCTTTCCTGATTTTCATTGTTTTATGCTTTTTCTGATTTTTGAGAGATGAAACATGTCATGCCATCAATTGATAAAGATAAGACTACCTAGGACAAAATCCAGTAGTCATACTGATCTATGCCATTGTTTTGATTTGTTTGATGATTGATAAGACTGTCTAGTTTCAAAGACTGAGTACCCCGTGTAAGACCGATTTGTTTGGTTTTGAGTGTATGTATCCCTATATAAGACATGTTGATGTTGATAAATGGATTGATTAACTAGATATGTGATCAATTTGATTGCAGACTTGGAGAGTTTTCTTGTTGTTGATATGATTTGATGGATGAATTGATTAACAAGACATGTGACCAGTTTGATTGCAGACTTTGATAGTTTGTCTGTTGTTGATCTGATTTGATGGATGGTCCATGTTGTCATGCTTTGATTTTCAATTTTGTGCTTTTGATATTTTTTATTTTTATTTTTTAAGACATTTTCTATTTATTTTTGGATTAGAAGAAAGATGTATTTGCTTGCCCCAATGTATAGCAAGACAAGGAATGAATGAATTGTTGAGTTGAAGATGAATGGATGAAAGATGGACACATCTTATTATGCAACATGAAGAGACATGTCACGAGATTTTTTTAAATCATGTTTTTGTCCTTAGTTTTGATCAAGAGCAAGGATGGAAAATGGGATATGGATGGAGGTAGGATATGGATAGGAGAAACAAGATCATAGATAGTGATAGATGATGGAAGAAATGAATAGTTAGGATAGATGGTATAGATTAGCATGAAGCAAGATCATAGAGAGCAGTGGATGGAGTTAGATAGAGTAATGAATATTGGAGGAAGGATAATGGGAGATGTGGTATGAAGAATAGAGTGGATGAAAATTTGACTCCAAGTATAGAAGTCTCTATTTGTAAATAAGTGATATGTAAGATTGTCACAATATTTAGCACCACTTGAATAAGTGTTCCTAAACTTTTCAAAGATAGAGACCCAACCCACACTTAGAACCTCTGGAAAATTCAACCAAACATATCTATCAACTAGGAAATAGACTCAAAAGGGAAGAAGAATCCCAAACTGGATCAAGGTACTTAGTCTTTGATTACCAATATGTGTGCAATTGGGTTCATTCTGTCTCATATGATCATTGTAATCTTTAGAATCCAACATGGCTAGCTACATGAGTTATCCTGACTTCAAAAGCATCCCGGATAGAGCCTCGCTGCCAAAAAGAATCCATAGCTCCAACGAGGTTATCACTGTAATATCACAAATATTGCTCCATTGCTAGCCATGCATCCATAGTCCCGATGGAATTACTCACATTTTCCCATAGCCAAGCTTTTGATATTTGATTTTTTTCTTTTCTTTTCTGGATATTTATTTTCCTGATCATGCTTTGGATCTTTTTATATTGTCTTTTTCTTTTCTTATTTTGATTGCATTGGCTTGTAAGTAATGAAACTTACATGGGTCTGATAATTATAGTGGCACTGAAGTAAGATTTTAGATTTTTCACTAGCCATGTCTTCGACTAAGAAATCACAATGATTTAGAGAAATTGATTAAGTGTATGAGATATAGTAATCAAAAGATGTTGGTACCAAGTTACAATAAGTGGTTCTTTTCTGGATTGAGTGTGTATCCCAACCAAAAGATAATGCTAAAGAGGAAAAAACTTGGATTCTAAAGTGTATCATGAATAGATATCTAGGAAATGGATTGAACATAAGATTCGAGCATGGGAAAGCATGTGACAAAATGACACAAATGCCTATTTCATAGACGACAGATTTATGCAAAGGATTGAATGAAAGGGATGGAAGGATAGAAAATAGGTGTTGGATAATAGATAAAATGTTTGAAGATTTGTGCGAGGATAGATGGAAATGTATTCAAGATGAGTGTTGGTACACAAGTTGAGAAGTGATGAAGAGATGGAGGAAAATTGAATTTTGGGACATAAGAACCCAAAATAGAAAAAGGAAATGACGGAATAATAGTTTTGAAAAGATGTTTAGATAGATGTTTGAAACAAGTTCAAAGATGTGTTCATTTGTTGATCTTTCTTATGGATCATTTGAAGTGATGGAATGGTGGATGGAGGGAAGTAAGGACCCAAGATGGATGGAAGGGATGGAGAATTTGACTTTGGAATGAAAGAACCTAAAATGGATTTGGAGGATGAAGAGTTTGAATTTCTAACAAAAGGACCTAAAATGGATTTGAAGGATAAAGAGTTTGACTTTGGAATGAAAGGACCTAAAATGGATTTGGAGGATGAAGAGTTTGACTTTGGAATGAAAGGACCTAAAATGGATTTGGAGGATGAAGAGTTTTCTTGATCTTGATCTTGACTTGGAGGAGGATCATTTGAGTTTGTGTTTTTCACTTGATTTTGAATTAGATTAGTGAAGTAGATGGAAGGGATACCATGCTCTTTCTTAGGAGGTGGATGTTGAATGGGACTCTGCTCTTGAGATAAAAGGGGATCATCATGGATGGAATACCAAAATCTTAGGGGATCATCATAAGATTCTTGATAGAGAGGATCTTGATAAAAAATGGTATTAGATGGAGAGCCATGATATCTTGATCTTGATTTAGGCTAGGACTCATTTTCGTTGAATAAGCTTCTTCTTTTTCAAGCGACAAGGGATGATCACATGAGTCATCAAAGTTTCAGTTTAGATAGGTTGATGTTTTTGAATTGATGGATACTTCATTTTAGATACTCAAGCTCACTAAGTCAAATAGAGGGTTTGTTCGATAGGCCCCTATGACAAAGTATGTCAAATGATATGGATAAAGTCTCTTGATATGGAAACTTGATTTGACTAACTTGAATACCTAGCTAGGTATTGTTGTTGTTGATATAGTTGGATGATACTTGATCAGTTGGTTTGATCTGGTGTTTCAAATGTTGGAAATCCTTTGTATTACCCTTTTGATCAATTTTTTTCAGCAATTTGTTGGATTTTTGCTCTCTTGTAGATGATAATTTTCTTCAAATTTTGACCATTTGGAACATGTTACAGACATAGAAGACACAATGTTTAATAAAATAAAATGCACAAGCAAGTACAATCCCTATGGCAGGCTGAGACAATAGTTGTTGAATCTCACATGGGGTTTCCCCCGAGGCTATGCTATTCAAAGCGGATATTTAGATGCTTGACTCCACTGGTTCCACCCTCGGCACTCACTTCTTTGGGGCAGCCAAGCACCAGTTTCCATGAAAATGTCCAATGAAAAAATTTATATCTCTACTAGGAACCGTATGTATGTGAGCCGCTTCAGAGGTCCGACCTCCTGCGCCAACAACTAAAAGGATTTTGGCAACTAGTACTGTTAGAGTATTCAGGTATTTACTTGATTAATTAAAAAATATTTGTTTAATTATTTAAGTTCCCTTTATCTCTTTTACACTTAAGCTAACTTTAGGTGCATAATAATTAATTCTTTTATTAATTATTATGTGCAAACCAAGGTTTTCCCTTTTAGGGTTTCTTGGCCTATTAAAGGTTGAGTTCATTCTTTTCATTGTATGAAGAAGATGGAATATTATTGCATTACACATTTTGTGATCATATTCTATTTCAGTGGAGGTTCTTAAGATCAACAGTTATTATTCGACATAGTTTGCAGGTTCTTCATGCTTCAGTGGTGTTCTTTTCCATCTCTTTTGGGAGTAGATTTTTTTTCCCACGTGTTTTTCTCTATTTCTCCAGTTCATAGAGATTTCTTTGCATTTGGGTACCTGATCAGGCCTTGTTGCCGGGACCCATCTTTCTTACTTTTAGTAGCTGTTCTAGGTTTTAGCTTCTCCCTAAGTCTAGCTTAACGGGGGGTGTTAGAGTATTCAGGTATTTACTTGATTAATTAAACAATATTTGTTTAATTATTTAAGTTCCCTTTATCTCTTTTACACTTAAGATAACTTTAAGTACATAATAATTAATTCTTTTATTAATTATTATGTGCAAACCTAGGTTTTCCCTTTTAGGGTTTCTTGACCTATTAAAGGTTGAGTTCATTCTTTTCATTGTATGAAGAAGAAGGATTATTATTGCATTACACATTTTGTGAGTATTGAGCTCTCTCTTTTTTAGAATATTTTTTGTGTATTTGTTCTTTCTGTGATTTGCTTCCTTGCTTCTCCTTGTAACAGGTTTTTCAGCTTGCAAAGATCATTTGGGCTCTTGTGGTGTTGTGTTTTCTCAACTCCAACAAGTACAAGTGGTTTTTAGTAAAGGCTTCCAATCATGTGGCCATACATGCGACACTTTCAGCTCTGTAAATACAAAAGGTTCCTAGCCTATAGAGGTTACGCTCCATAGGGTTTATGGGGAAACATAATGTCGGTATGAACTTATCAACACATGTTGTTTGGGACTTTCCTCACAAACACGATTTATTTATAGTGGATTGGAAGGACTCAGTATTAGCTCATATCCACTTTAGGTCATTCCCCTCTCACGGGCCCCCTCAAGGCAGCTCGAGAAGGCAGGCCCTCTAAAGGATTGAATTGCTTGAAAGTAAAAAAAGCATAAAAGAGTGGGTTTGGATTTTTGGTCACCCAATTAAGGGGAGAGCATATACCTACCACTTAAGACAAAGCAATCAAAGTTATTTTTAACCTTTTCAAAGAAATTGTTTGGCTAAGTCCTATTTGGAGATGTTGCTCCAACAAGCTGGGTGTTTATTTTAGCCCCACATAGCAAATGATTTTCTAAACTAGGAATTGGAAATCTTGGTCAACAAAATGAAAATCATTGCAAAAAGTAAATTTCTTTGTAAGAATGGATAAGTTGATTGTTCTTTTTAACTTGCAAAAAAATAAGATTGATTGTTCTTTTTACCTTTGCAAGAAAATGAAAGATTGTTGTTCTTTTTAGAGCCCAAAATTTGAGGTGTGAATCCCAACTTTGCAAGAAAGTAAATGTTTGATTTGTTGTTCTTTTTACCTTGCAAATGTGATTATTTTAAGAGCTCAAAAAAAAGTGAGGTACTTTTTAGAACACCAAATTCAAAAATGAAGTCTTTTTTACCCAAAAGGAAATATGAGTTCTTTTTAACCAACTTTGAAAAAGCTAGAAAAGAAATCAGTAAATCCTAACTTAACTCCTCCAAATCTGCAAGAAACTATTAGAAACCTCCAATAGAAAAAGAAGTTAGTGAAAATCAAAAACCTTAGGTGGGCTTCCACAAACCTAATTTCAAATCGTGGTTACAATTTTTCACTCTTGATTTTGAAATGCCCTGAAATTTAGCTAAGTCTGAAATTTTTGGGATCTTCCAAAAACTAGATTTTGCATTATATTACCCTTACACAAGCCTAGTTTCAAGATTTGATTAAAAATTTTGCACTCTGTTTCAAATGCGCTATCTTAGAGAACATATGCACTAAAACAATTGTCAAATGCGCTAACCCATCTGTCAAATGCACTAACCTGCATTACAAAAGCACTAACCTATGTTCAGAAGTCCTAACCTGCATTATAAAAGTGCTAACCTATGTTTAGAAGTGCTAACCTGCGATGCAAATGCACTAACCTATGATGCAAATGTGTAGATTTTCAAACAAAAATGCTAACCTACATGACATATGCGCTAACCTGTGATGCAAATGCGCTAACCTGTAATGCAAATGCACTAACCTATGACGCAAAAGCACTGTCAGTATTCACACATGCATGAATCTGCATTACAAATGTGTTAATTTTACTTTTGCGAGATTTTTAAAGGTATATGCGAGGTCCATGAGCTCCACGGTGGGTGCCAAAATGTGTCGACTTGAATTTCATCCTCAGAATGTTACTTGCAATAAGTTAGTTTCACAAAATACAAATGGAAATACTACAGGAAATCCAAACTCAACCAATGAAACTACATGAAATACATATTAAAATAAAACATTATTTTTACCTTCATGGTTTATGTCTCATTGTGTCCTAACTCCATTGTTCTTGGTTGCAGATGGTGTGCTCTCAGACAATGCACTGATGGCTTCCAAGATGGCATATGAAGAATGGACCAATAACTTGTAGTTAACTAATGCTATGATATGCAAATACTACATGATTATGCTATATGATAATTGCTATTGCTATTTGCTATTTGCTTCAAAAATTCATAGATGTATATGATTAATTTGAAGACTAACTCTGTCTCAACTGAAGCTCTTGATTTTATAGACCTTGAGAGGATTAGATGATGTGGCTCAGATCAATAGTCCTGATTAGATCTATAGATTTGAATGGCTATGAGCAGAGGTGAAGGTTGAGAGAAAGGGGGAAGGAGAAGGCAAGTGTCACTCATCTCACCTTGACTGGGTTGCTAACTAAGAGAATCTAGGGATGCTTAGAAAAGATTTAGGCATGAGAGGACAAGTGGACTCAAGTCCTTCCTATGATGTAGGGGGTGTTGGAGAGAATATAGGAAATGGTTATGAAACATGTGTATGTACACAATATTCATTAAGTTTGGTGGCTGAAGATAAATGATGAATTAATATTTAAGAAATATTAATTTCCTTAGCCACATGTTTGATGAGTTGGCAAAGGGAAGATGAAGTGGAGATGGAAGGTGAGTTGGAAAAGGGATTAAATAATTTAAGAATTATTTAATATTTGAGACTATAGGATAGGGGAATAACTATTACATATTAGCTATTTAATTGATTGAAGGAGATAATTAAATATTAGATATTTAATTGATTGGAGGAGATAATTAAATATTAGATATTTAATTAATTAGAGGAATAGGATAGATGAATTAATTAATAAAATATTAATTAAATTAATTAATAGAAGTACATGAAATGGATTAAATAAATTAATCTTTTCAAATTAACTATTTAATAGAAGAATAATCATTAAATAAATCTAAAATATTTATTTAATTGCTCATAGCCAATTTTTATGTGTATACACATGTAATGGTTTATTGGATCTTGTGCATACTAACTTGTGTGGTCGTACAAGAGTGAGAAGCATGTAGGGTGACAAATATTTCATGTTGTTGATTGATGACTATTCTAGAATTATGTGGGTTACTTTTTTAAGGGAGAAATCTAAAGCTCTGGAGAAATTAAACATATTCAAAGCTAAGGTGGAGACAGAGACAGGGTTGAAGCTAAAGTTTCTAAGATCTAACAGAGGAGGAGAATTCACATTTGGTGAGTTTGATACATTTTGTGAGAGGAATGGAATTAGAAGACAATATTTTGCTCCTAGAACCCCTCAGCATAATGGAGTTGTTAAAAGGAAGAACATTACTATTTTGGATGTTGCTAGGACTATGTTGATTGAAGAAAATATTGCACAAATATTTTGGAGAGATGTTGTTAGCACTACTGTTTACACATTCAACTGGGTGCATATAAAAGGTGATTCTAGTAAGAGACCTTATGAGTTATGGTTTGGTCATGTTCCTACAGTTAGATATTTTAAAAATTTTGGAAGCAAAAGTTATATAAAAAGAGATGAGGATATAGGAAATTTTGATGCAAGATGTGATGAAGGAATCTTCGTGGGTTATTATACTAAGAGCAAGGCCTACCATTGTTACAATAAGAGGTTGAAGAAGATAGTGGAAAGTGCAAATGTGAAGGTTGATAGAGGATCAGAGCATGCGGATATGAGTTTGATGATCAAGATTAACATAGTCAAGGAAGGGAGATCCAATGAAAGACAACCCGACATTGTAACTAAACACATAAACCATGTAAAGCATACCAGTAACTGGTAACAAGGTGCCAAAAATAGAAGAAAGAACAACCGGTAACAACACAGAACAAATAATCAGTAAACAATATGAATGAATCTTATTACAATTTGAAGAATGATACATGCCACATGCTGGATCGCAGTCCAAGATACAATTAATGCTTACAATGCAATTACAAGTTCCACAGATCATCCTCATAAAAAATTGGCCTCTGGTAATAGTCTATCGGTTCTATCCTAATCCGGACCTTAGCCTTCCGACCTCAATCCTACTAGATCAAAATCCTATCGATTCTATATCTTTGCTCTATCTCAATGCTTTATTTTCAATCTTCTAACTCCTTTGATTTGACTTCAAATGATTCAGAAACCTCCATATATATACCACCCACAAATAATTACAACTTAATCAAGTTGGCTTAAAGACCAACCGGTTCATGAAACGTGCAATGGTAACATGTCGGCTCAATCACTTAAGAATAATCTCCAAAACATAAAACAATGCACAGACCTCTGGGAATACTAGCTAAGGCCCAAAGAAACACCTCCAATGATCCGCAAGTCACAGAGATCAACCACAACTCGAAATAATCTCTGCTCAACATACAACTAGGCTAACTGGTAAGAGCACACCAACCGGGACAATACTAGAATCCACATTTTACCAGAAACAAAGCCAAAAGCTGTGAAACTCAAACACAAAAATGACCATGAACATAAGGGAATAAACCCAAAACCATAATGCTAAACACTCCAACATGAAGAAATGCCAAGCTCCAAGCAATTCCACTGAAAACTGCTCAACTGCTAAGAACTAGACTAATGCTCCTGTATCAGACTCTCAAGGTTAATTGAAAAGTAAGATCCATCACTTGCTCTAGTTTGGTGATCGATCAGTAGGTACTTGCAATTGTCTCAGGGGATTCGAAAATCTAACTACAACTTCTGATTACCTCTCCATGACGATCTACTGGTACAAACTACAACTCACCTCAATCGACAATCTGTTCAAGTCTCTACCCACTAACTACCTCAAGCTCAAGTCCTAGGATCGGTGATCTACCTACAAACCTTTCCCTACCTCACATGCGATTTGAATAAGTCCACAAGTTGCCTCAATCTTCTCTCCAACCAACTGGTGCACAAACAACACTCTATCCAACAACAGGTTCACGAACCAGCTTTGATACCATTTGACACAGTCAAGGCAGGGAGATCCAATGAAGGACAACCCAACCTTGTAGCTAAACACATAAAGCATGCAAAGCATACCGGTAACTGATAACAAGGTGCCAAAAATAGTAGAAAGAACAACCAGTAACAACACAGAACAAATGATCGGTAAACAATATGAATGAATCTTATTCCAATCTGAAGAATGATACATGCCACATGCTGGATCTTAGTCCAGGATACAATTACAAGATCCACAGATCATCCTCATAACAAATTGGCCTCCAGTAACAATCTACTGGTTCTATCCTAATCCAAATCTCAGCCTTCCGACCTTAGTCCTACCGGATCAGAATCCTGTCCATTCTACATCTTCTCTTTGTCTTCAATCTTCTAGCTCCTCTGATTTGACTTCAAATGATTCACAAACCTCCATATATATACCACCCAAAAATAAGTACAACTTAATCAAGTCGGCCCAAGGACCAACCAGTTCATGAAATGTGCAACGGTAACATGTCGACTCAATCACTTAAGAATAATCTCCAAAACATAAAATGATGCATAGACCTCCAAGAATACTGGTCAAGGCCCAAAGCAACACCTCCAATGATTCACAAGTCACAGAGATCAACCACAAGCCAAAATCATCTCTTCTCAACATACAACCAGGCTAACCGGTAAGGACACACCAACCGAGACAATATCGAAATCCACATCTTACCAGAAACAAAGCCAAAAGCTATGAAACTCAAACACAACAATGACCATGAACACAAGGGAATAAACCCAAAACCATAATGCTAAACACTCCAACATGAAGAAATGCCAAGCTCCAAGCAATTCCTCTGAAAAATGCTCAACCGGTAAGAACTAGACCGGTGCTCCTGCATCAAAGATGTTGTTTTAAAGCCTGTGCAGATTGACATCTTAAAGCAGAATTATCTGGTAGATATAGTTAATCTGGATATTGCTGTAGCCGGTGAAGAAGTTCATAAATTGAGAATCAGAACAAATATGAAGACTCTAAGGTATGTGAAACTGAATCATTCAGAAAATTATATTATTGGTGACAAAAAAAAAGGTGTGATGACTAGGAGAAGGATTGTTGCTAAAGAGATATGTTTGATTTCTAAGATTGAACCTAGAGATGTTGTTGAAGCTTGTAAGGATGAGAATTGGATAAAAGCAATGGAAGAAGAGATAAATTAGATTGAGAAGAATAACACATGGGAGATTGTTCTGAGACCTAAAGATAAGAATGTGATTGACATTAAATGGGTGTTCCAGAATAAACTGAATGAAGCCAGTGAAGTGGTTACAAACAAATAAAGATTGGTATGTAAGAGATGTTCTTAGATGGAAGGTATTGATTATGAGGAGACTTTTTCTTTGGTAGCTAGAATTAAAATTGTTAGATTACTTCTTGCATATGGTGCTTACAAGAATTTCAAGGTATATTAGATGGATGTTAAGGTAGTCTTTCGGAATGGTGATTTGGAAGAGGAAGTCTATATTGAACAACTAGATGGGTTTTCGTTATCAGATGAAGGAGACATGGTATGCAAATTGAAGATATCACTATATAGACTTAAGAAAGCCCCTAGAGCCTGGTATGCTAGAATGGATGCGTATTTGATGAAGTTGGGATTTTGTATGTTAGGACCTAGAGGCAACTGAGGGGGGGGGGGGTTGAATCAATTGTCGATTAATTTCAACCCAAATAAAACTTAATCAAACTTGATGCATAATACCAGTAAACCAAACTTAATGCCGGTTGACAGTTTAATAGTTAATAACAATACCGGTGAAGTTTAATGCTTAAAACAGAAAGAGAAATAACATCCACAACACATAACACATATATTTGTACATGGAAACCCTATAAGGGGAAAAACCATGGTGAAAAACCTTACCCACAATCAGATGATACTACTATAGATAGTATGTGTGTACAAATGGGGTCTGCACATGCAGAAAGGCCAACTACCTAGAGCTCATTGCTCAATCACAAAATGAGAGTCACACTAACTACAATTAGATGATTAAATCCAATGATAATGTACTGCTCAAAGTAGCATCTCTAATGCTGGATTCAGTACCGGTTAAGCTCTGATTATCTTCTTCATACCTTCCTTGAATATTCAAATGATGTCTATGTGAGTAGCTCTACTTATATTTGCACATACCAAATATCACAACCTTAAGTCATCTCCTATTCCCATAATCTCACAAATGAGATCTTACATATATACCAAAACCTAAGACCAAATGTGTAGGTCGGATCACTAAGAATATTACAATAAAATCAATTACAAATGAATCAATATGTGATGCATCATGTCGGCTCAATGCATTTATAATAATAACCAATCAATAAATCATCTCCATAAGGTGACGTGCTGATCTTGAATAGATAACACATGTCGGTCCATAACCTAGACCAATTTGCCGGTAACAACAAATATGTCAACTTGATTAGACCAATAACCAGATCTCCATAACCAAGTGATCTCCAGATGATAACAAGTCATCCTTAGTGTCGGCGAACAATATAACCTACCAGTGAACTAGATACCGATGACTATGCATTAGTCACTGAACTTGCCAGTGAACATAACCAAAGATCTCCAGAAAGATAAGTGCTAATAAGTGTTGATTTCAATGACAAAACCAATGCAACTCATCCATAATACCAACATTATAAAGGTATTGTTGATAGTAATTTATACTTTAAGGTTGATAATGATAATATTTTGATTGTTGAATTCTTTGTTGATGTCATTATTTTTGGAGGAGATGATGATTTGAGTATGAAGTTAGTTGGTGATATGCAAAAAGAGTTTGAGATGTCTATGATAGGTGAGATGAAATTCTTCTTAGGATTGTAGATTACACAAATTGTTAAAGACATTTTTATTTCTCAATCTAAGTATGTGAAGGAATTGTTCAAGATGTTTGGGTTAGTTGATTCTAAACCTGATGGGACTCCTATGGTGACTGGATGCAAGTTGTCTAAGCATGATGAATCTCAGAAAGTTAATCAAACTTTGTATAGATTTATGGTTTATGGATTTCTATACTTGACTCAGACTAGACCATACATTATTCATGTTGTTTGTCTTTGTGCAAGATTTCAATTTGATGCTAAAAAGAGTCATGTTACTATTGTGAAGAGGATTTTTAGATACTTGAAAGGGACTATTGATTATGGTTTGTGGTATCTGAAGAATGATGATTTCATGTTATGTACTTATATTGATGCCAATTAGATAGGTGATGTTAATGACCAAAAGAGAAATATTGATGGAGCTTTCTCTTTGGGGAAGAAGTTGGTTTCATGGTCCAGTAAGAAACAAGATGCTATATCTCTATCTAGTGCAAAAGCATAATACATTGCTGCTACTAGCAATTGTACTCAGGTAATTTGGATGAAGCAGATGTTGAAGGACATTAGAGTTGTGTATGATGAGCTTACTGTTATATACTATGATAATTCAAGTGCTATTAATATTTCCAAGAATCTGGTACTACATTCTAAAACAAAGCATATATCAATTAAGTAT
This sequence comes from Cryptomeria japonica, assembly GCF_030272615.1. Taxonomy (NCBI): domain Eukaryota; kingdom Viridiplantae; phylum Streptophyta; class Pinopsida; order Cupressales; family Cupressaceae; genus Cryptomeria; species Cryptomeria japonica. The sequence goes on along the minus strand of NC_081406.1, from coordinate 102,922,631 downwards.
CACTTTTTGAGGGAGAAAGTCAGTGATAAAGAAATCAAATTGGAGTATGTATCTACAAAGGATCAAATTGCAGATATTTTTACTAAACTTTTTGCTGCAGAAACATTTGTATATTTGAGAGACAAGTTAGGGGTCTCTGCCCCTCTTGATGAGAACTAGATGCATTGAGATGCATCAATTCGGTGGACTTAGAGTCTTATCTCCTTATCTGAATTGATGAGTTGGTGCTACTACTCAGCCAGAGTAGTCAGTGACTGGTTCAGATGTTCAGACTTGTGAGTTTGTTCCAAGGGGGAGAGATTAATTGGGTGAGAGAATAATAATTTATACTTTATCTTTGGCATTATTGTCAAAGGGGGAGAGAAGTATGTGAAAAATTGTCTCATCTTTGAAGTTTTGTACGCATGATCTTAAGGGGATACTGTTGGAGATTGTTGGTGATTGATTTCTTTCTTTGCATTGATTCTTTTTCACATTCATATGTTTCCATCAATGCCAAAGGGGGAGATTGTTGGATATTACTACTGCTAGGATATGTTTTTGATTAAGAAAAAATAGGTTTTAAGGGACCCGAAACCTACTTACATTACGAAAGATGAGCATGAAAGAAACAAGACAAAACAACTGCAAAAGACCAGCACAAAAACCAGTAGCTAGGACAAAAAGACAGCAAGGAGCCAACAAGAAATTAGCCTCCCAATCCAAGCACTACATATCAATTGAATACTTTTATAGACTCCTTAGCATTTTGAAACAAAAGCATCATCACCTTGGCCGCTTCCCTCAGATCATTGCTCTCATGTCTCAGCTGGATATCTTTCATTTTGGTCTCCATCTCAGTAGTGTTCTGCCTAGTCCTTCACCTAGAAATTTGATGGGTGGAGCCGGAAGTTGGTACATCTTCAATGATTATCAAATTCTTATCCTACTTTTTCCTCTCCAAGTGGTCCACCAGAGCATTCATATTTTGTGACAAAACTTTTAGGACTTGAAGGCTGTGGTTCATGAAACTTTTCAGAGCCATCTCAGTGCAGACAACCCAGGTATTGATATTGTCTTTATGCTCCTCGGCCTGTTCTTTCAACACTCTAATAACATCCTCCAGATGTTTCAAATCCCCTTTGATCAGGTCTTTTTCCAGCCACTCCTCCATCTCGATTTCCTCCTCGGCTTCACTGGTTTCTATCTCCTCAATCTTTTTCCCAGAATTAGTTTCCTTAATCAGCTTATTTATCGTATTTTCTAGATCCCTCTGTTTACTTTGCATACTAGTAATGTTGTCCACAACCCATTTCTGGAAGTTGAAGGATTCCAGAGTACCGTTACAAGTAGTATTCAAAATAGTATTCATAGAATCCCTATCCTTCTCAGTGCCTACAGAGTTAGGGTTGTCTTCCTCTTTAGAGTTCAGAGCAACATTCCTACTATCCGAGCCCATAGGGTTAGAGTGAGGGTTCTCAGAGTTACCCTCTTCTTCCTCTTCACCAACATTCTCATCCTTCTCACTCTCCATTTTTGTTTCAATATCCTTCCCCTTTTCCTCCTCCACATCACAATGCACCTCCGTTTCCACATTTTCTATATCAGCTCTACTTTTTTTGTGGGTAGGGACATTAGGCTGATCCTCATCCAAATCAGTATCTTTGCAACTCTTAGAAATATGTGCATTAGTGATCAGGGGATCATCTTTGGTAGCCCTAGCCTTTTCCTTCAGATATTCATAAATGAGCAATATGAGCCCCTGATGGGCTATAGAGTAAGAATTAGGGTTTTTAGCATGATCAACTAGACTCTCATTCAAAGAAGATGCTAAATAATATGTCAGGGATATCTTAGCCCCATGACAGAAGTGGTTCAGAATTGCAAAATGATAGTTATAGATTTTAGTAAATCTACCGTCAATAGTGAGAAACTCCATTAAAACCCTTAAAACTTTTTGCCAAAAGGGCTTTACCTATTGGGGAATGTAGTAGGAAATGTTGTCTTTCTTAACAAGCTTGCCCTTCTCATCCTCTGATTTTGGGAAGTTTTTGAACACTTCGGCTGCATACTTTCGGTCTCTATAGAGCTTAGTACCCTCCTTCTAAAGACCCGTGACCTTTGCAACCAGATCCTCATCAATTCGCCATATCTCCCCAAACAAGGTGACTCTGTTGTTATTCCAGCCTCTAGCAAAACCATGTGACACCAAATTTTTGCTTCCATGAAGCTTTTCCATATAGTCAGTAAAGCCATATCTATGAAGCCTTCTCCAGACTTTTTGTTCACTCTTCCAGTTTTCGCATCCTGGGGGCTCATTCTTGTTTAAATTACCACCCATTTTGAATAGCAAGTAGAAGTTCCCAAAGATGTAATTCACAGTCCATAGGCGTAACCCCAAATTCTTGTTTAAAATTCTGGAGTTACAGAACAAAGTCTCTTTTGTTGTTTTGAAACTTATGTTAATGGCCGCACAAAACCAACATTTATTATTATAATCTTCCTCACGCATATGATCATAGAAATGATGCCAAAAGGCAATCATTAACTGATAGTTAATCTGCCCCTAAAATCTGTCTTTGGAATCTGCTCCCCAAAAGATAATCATGATATTAACTTGCCCCATTGATACGATCAAAAAATAATTTCTCTCTAACATCCCTTTTACAATGAGTTTCTCCAATATATTTAACATCATCCTCTAAATTGACCCCTTCATTAGCTAAGAGATCTGCAACCTTATTGCCTTCTCTTAGAGTATGAGTTATGATAATACTAACATAGTTATTTAACAATTTTTTAGCAATTTCAACTAACTTAGTACTATTCCAAGAGACAGAGTTTGTACCTTTGAGGGCCTGGATGATGTTTAGGGAGTCCCCTTCTAGCCAATTTTTTTAAAATTTGAATCCCTGAGCAAGATGGACGCTTTTTAGCATGGCTAGAGCTTCAACCACATGATTATTTTGGACCCCAAAAGGTGAAGCAAAAGCCACAATGCAGACTCCTTGAGAATTTCTGATAAATCCTCCACCACCAGACTTCCCAAGGTTGCCTTTAGCCGCCCCATCAAAATTCACCTTTATCCAATCATGATCAGGAAAGTGCCAAACAATATTATCTCTCCTATTCTTATTGTCAGATCTACTGCTAGGATATGTTGTTGTCATTGATGTCAACATATTCCTATGTTTGGGTGTTTGATCGGTTGTGCTCCGATATGATTATATCTTTAGTTGTAGATTTGGGAGAGTGTTTCAGATGTTTGTGTGTATCTTCAATTTAGGTGGTTCGTGATTTGGTGGTCCACAAGTTATCTTTCTTGTCTGATTTCTTGTTGTTGAGTGTTCATGAGTATCAGTGTGTTGATCAATGAAGATTTGATTAAGTGGTGTTGGTGCAACTATTGCAGATGGTTCTAATGTTCTTTTTGGTGTTTCCTAATTGTGTCCTATTTATTTTGGTGGTCCATATTGATCATTGTAGTGAAGATTTTATCGGTTCAATGATATTCTTCATGTTATGTGGTATTTTCGGTGGTGTAGTGTATTGCAAATGATGTTGGCGGGATTTCTGGTAGTGTTGTGTGTTTAAGGATTTGATTTGGGTCCATGCTATGTTGTCTATGACATTTTATTGGTCCATTGGTTAATTTATGTATCGTGTGATGTAATTTTATAATTAAGTCTTGAGGGTTGAGTTGAACTTGTAGTCAAGGTTGATGACTTGTATAAATAGGTTTTATATTCATGTAATTCATGAATGGTGGTTGTGTTTGCATTATCAAAGTGGTTTATGTCCAAATAAAAGAATTTATCTTTCGGTGTGGTGTGTTGATTAGAGAGGGTTGCAAGGCAGACAATTGTGCTTAACCGAAACTGTCATTAGGCATTAGGAGATGTTAACCTTTCCATTCATCTAAATTGGATTTTAGTTCAAACATTATTGTAAGGTAGTGAACATTCAGAAGCATGTGAAAAACTGCCTTATCTTTGAAGCTTTGTGTGTATGATCTTAAGGGGAGACTGTTGGAGATTGTTGGTGATTGATTTCTTTCTTTGCATTGATTGTTTTTCACATTTATATGTTTCCATCAATGCCAAAGGGGGAGATTGTTGGATATTGTTTCTACTAGGATATGTTGATGTCATTGATGTCAACATATTCAGGTGTTTTGGTATTCTAGTGAATTGAGAGAGTTAAGTTAGTATTTGATCCATTGTGCTTTGGTATGATTATATCTTTGGTTGTGGATTTTGGAGAGTGTTTGGGATGTTTGTTTGTATCTTCAATTAAGGTGGTTCCTGATTTGGTGCTTTGCAAGTTATCTTTCTTGTCTGAGTTGTTGTTGAATGTTCTTGAGTATCAGTGTGTTAATCGATGAAGATTTGATTAAGTGGTGTTGGTGCAGCTATTGCAGAAGGTTCTAACATGCTTGTTGGTGTTTCCTAATCATGTCCAATTTATTTTAGTGGTCCACATTGATCATTGTGCACATTATTGAATTTTTTATTGGTGGTGCTATTCTTTGTGTTATGCAGTATTTTCAGTGGTGTAGCATGTTGCAGATGATATTGGTGGGATTTCTAGTGGTGTTGTGTGTTGGAGGATTTTATTTGGGACCATTCTATGTTGTTCATGACATTGTATTGATCGAGTGGTTGATTTATGTATCGTGTGATGTAATTTTTTAATTAAGTCTTGAGGGTTGAGTCGACCTTGTAGTCAAGGTTGATGACTTGTATAAATAGGTGTTATATTCATGTAATTGATGAATGGTGGTTGTGTTTGCATTATCAGAGAGTGGTGTATGTGCGAATAAGTGAATTTATCTTTTGATGTGGTGTGTTGATTAGAGTGTTGCAAGGCAAAAAATTGTGCTTGATGAGAACTGTCATTGGCATTAGGAGATACTAATCTTTCAGTTCATCTAAACCGGATTGTAGTCTAAACACTATTGTAAGGTAGTGAACCTAAGAAGCATGTGAAAAAATGCCTTATCTTTGAAGCTTTGTGTGCATGATCTTAAGGGGAGACTATTGGAGATAGTTGGTGATTGATATCTTTCTTTGCATTGATTGTTTTTCACATTCATATGTTGCCATCAATGCCAAAGGGGGAGATTGTTGGATATTGTTGTGCAGCTAGGATATGTTGTTGTCATTGATGCCAACATATTCCTATGTATTGGTATTTCAGTGACTGCAGAGAGTTATGTTGGTATTTGATCCATTGTGATCTGATATGATTATATGTTTGGTTGTGGATTTGGGAGAGTGTTTGGGATGTTCATATGTATCTTCAATTCAGGTGGTTTGTGATTTGGTGCTCCACAGTTATCTTTCTTGTCCGAGTTGCTATTGTTGAGTGTTTTTTAGTATCAATGTGTTGATCGATGAAGATTTGATTAAGTGGTGTTGGTGCAACTATTGTGGATGGTTCTAACGTACTTGTTGGTGTTTCCTAATTGTGTTCTATTTGTTTTGATGGTCCATAGTGATCATTGTATGTGTTATTGAATATTTTATGGGTATGGTGATATTCTTTGTGTTATGCGGTATTTTCAGTGGTGTAGCATGTTGTAGATGATCTTGGGGGGATTTCTGGTGGTGTTGCGTATTTGAGGATTTGGTTTGGGTCCATGCTATGTTTTCTATGACATTGTAAAGGTATAGTGGTTGATTTATGTGTCGTGTGATGTAATTTTGTAATGAAATCTTGAGGGTTGAACCGACCTTGTAGTCAAGGTTGATGACTTGTATAAATAGGTGTTATATTCAAGTACTTCATGAATGGTGGTTGTGTCTACATTATCAGAGAGTGGTGTATGTGTGAATAAGTGAATTCATATTTTGGTGTGGTGTGTTGATCAAAGAGTGTTGCAGGGCAGACAATTTTGCTTAACTAGAACAATCCTTAGGCATTAGAAGATGATAATATTTCAGTTCATCTAAACTAGATTATAGTCTGAACATTATTGTAAGGTAGTGAACCTTCCCTGAGGGTTGTATCCTTCTAGGTCATTATATTTTGAGTAGTGAGCTCTAGGTGGTATGCCTGAATGCATGTGCATTTCCCATTGTAATATTTTCACATACAATTGCAGAGTATCATCTTATTGTGTTAGGTTCCCACCATTGTTTTTCCCCTAACTGGGTTTCCCACGTCAAAATCTTGGTGTTATGTGTGTTGTTGTTATTATGTTTATTTTTATTCTTGTTGTAGTTGATCAGATCTGAGTTTGTACTTAAATTGTTTAATCCGGTGAAAATAATTCACTCCCCCTCTCAGTTTTCCCTCATTGTTGTTGCCAACAGTATAAAGATATTATTCAGTTATTACATTCACCATAAACAATGGATCAATGAGAACCCCTCATGAGAGTCTTTGATCTTCATTGTGATATATAGTGGGCCATCAGGTGCATCAATAGTCTCATTAGGATCAAAGGTAATTCATGGGTACTTAAGAGGTATAGGTTTATCAACAAGAATCGCCACATTATTAGGATCAAGGCCAATGTCATTGGTAGAAAATGCAAGATGCTCAAACTCAACCACATTAGTAGAATGAGAAGTCAAAGGATTACTGAAGATTTGAAGATTTTGATTTGGAGGAGCTACGGATTTGTTTCCTTTATCACTAATATTGGCTACAAATATTATATTATTATCAATAATATCTTGAATTATACTCCTTAAGGAGTAACACTTTTCAGTGTCATGATAGGCCTGCGATGATATTAGCAAAATGGTTTGGGATCATGAAAAGGTGCTAAAGGCTTGAAAGTGTCAATTGGTTTGTTGAGAGGAATTTTCAACACATTTTTGTTTAACAATTGTGTCATAATGCTATGCAAAGACTCAGAAAGATGAGTAAATTCTTTTCTAAAGTATTTAGATAAAGGAGGCACACCTGATGTCGCACCTACTACTTGGGTATTGATGTTGTCATTGAACTTCATATATCCCTTATTTGGTTTAAACTTCCCAAAATATTGATGAGAGCTTTCATTCTTATCAATTAGAGCCATTGAAGAAGATAATTCAAATTGATTCACTTGAAGCTAATAATTATGATGCACTGCACACAATTGTGTAAAGGAAGTGAACTTAGAAAAGAGAAGCTTGTCCATAATGTCTTTTTATAAATTTGATGCAGGAGCATCTGGTGGTGTAAGGGCAATCTCGCATCACCCAAAAAGATTTTTATTTTTTGTTGTAGTTTCTGGATTTTCCCTTTCTTATTTTTGCAATTTATGTTGGCATATGTGCAGAGTATGATGACTTGATGTTATTGTATGTTGTCATTGATGCCAATATGCTAAAGTATGAACCGGTATATTGAAGTAAGTGAACTAGCAAGTGACGCGGTATGTTGAAGTGTGAACTGGTATAATGGTATGAACCGATATGTTGGAATGTGAACTAGTATATGCAAAGTTTGTATCGGGGTTTCATTTTTTATGACTATCGGTTGGTAGTCTCATCTTCAAGGTTTCCAATTGATGTATTCCAAGTATGTGTGAATTGATCGATGACATCCTGTGATGAGTTAGCATTGAAATGGTGATGAGATCGCGTTGCCACGTCAGCCTTGTGCGCGTGAAGAATCCTCTTGAGGATCTTGCATGAAGAAGATTGATTCTATCCACCTCGAGAATGTGCAAAATCTCAGTAAATGGTGGAAAGCACGTGATGGGTTATCAGCTTCCAGAAGTGGTGAAGAACAGACAATGGATAACATCTTGAGATTTGTTCAAGAGTTTTTTACTCTATGCAATGTGTTTAAACAGTCAGGATTGGATCGACTATATTGATAACCTAGATGCTTAGGAGTTTAGGGTTTATGCTATTGACCTAATTGTTGTCTATAAGGTCGATGATGTTTGTTGTTGTAAAGTTGTTGGAAAATATTGTGTGTGTATCCAAGTGAAGAGATACTTGATTCTTGCCAGACTGATGCAGTGAGTAGAGATCTGCAGAGTGTGATTGCAGAAGTATAGGAACTAAAGTGTATTTGCCTTAGCATTGAGTGTTGTTGTCAGATTAGTTTATTACCTGTTGACTTCTAACCATTTCAGGAATTGGAAAATCCCTTTACCGGGTAGCTTTAATAGGATTTTTGTAAATCCTTTAACAGGGTGACTCAAAATCATTGAGTTCTTTAAATCCTCTGACAAGGTAACCTTTAATAGGGTTTTAAGCTCTAACCAAGTATTTAGCCATCCCTTAATTGGGTGATCCCTAGCAGGGTCGGTTCCTAGCAAAACCTGTTGTAAAGTCCTTAATTGGACTAGGCTCCTAACAGTGTGGGCTTCAAAAGAGTTCAAGAACAACTTGTGGGTGTTCATCCCCATTGTGGTTTTTCCCAGTTGGGTTTCCACGTGAAAAATTAGTGTGTTATATGTGATGCTTTTTCATGCGATGTCTTAGTGTTTTCTGTTAAGCGGTAAAGCATGTTGATCCAGTGGTCATTATATTTGTGATGTATTACTTGTTTAAGCATATGGGTGAAGTGGAAATGAGATATTAGGTTTTGTGAAGATCTAGATGTTACCAGTTTATGTCTTTCACAGTCATACTGTGTTTTATCAGTAGTGCCCTGATTTAGATCGGTGATGTTGTTTACCAGTTAGTGTAGTCTTTGCAGTTTAAGTTGTTAGAGAAAGTTTTTGTCTATACTGATTCACCCTCCCTCTCAGTATCTGTTGAGTATTTATTGTTCATCATTATTCATCAATTTATTCTTAGTCAAATTTGAAGCCCTTATAGGCTCTAGGTGAGCCCAGAAATTGATGGAAATCCAAAGTAGTTGGCCACGTCATCTCTTTTCAAGAGCTTTTTGAAAAGGTATTATCAATGAAAATATGATAGTTGGATTAAAAGTTATGGCTGCCAAAAGTTGGACAATTATTTTTTGGAAAGTTTCCAGTTTCGAATTTGGATTCAGTGAAATTATGCAGTTTCTTGTTCTAGCACTAGTTAGTCCACCAATTTTCTATTAAAAATGTAATCTTAGCTCCTAAGGAAAGCAAGTCTATTTAAGAATCATCTTTGATGAAAATAGTTTAGTTTTTGGAGTTGAGTTTTTGAGAGCTTAGAGTTGGGAGATTGTATTGTGGGAAGGGTATTTTCTAGAATCTATAAGTTGCATGTGTGGCAGCCTATGAGGTTTTGATCCTCTAAATTTATAATACATGTAGTGCATGTTGGTTGCATATAATAATAAAAAAATTCTTTTGTTTTTCAATTGTTGTGTTTTTCTGTTTCTCAGGTTGTTCCCTCATCAAAATTAGAAATAAAAATTCTTTGAAGATCTTAATTAGGCACAAGATAAGAAATTTAGAATACAAATGTTTATATCTACCAATTAAATCAATCACTTTTTCTTTAACACCTTGCTTACAATGAATCAAATCAGTCAAAGTAATTTTATGACCAATATTATTGTGAAATTATTGAATGAAATCATTAGCCAATTGTTGAAATAATGGGATAGAATAAGGAGGCAAACAACAATACCATTGCAATGCTTTATCTCTAAATGTTCTAGTAAATAATTTAGCCAAAAGTCTTTGATCATAAGCAAAATCACTACACAAAGTTTGAAATGTCTTCATGAGTCAAGGGATCACCTTTTCCATTATAAAGCTCCAATTGAGGGATTTCCACATGTTTAGGAGAGACAATACAAACAATGTCATCGAATAATAGGCTCACTACATCAAATATGGGCACATTAAACTTGGACTTGGTGATGGAAGGTAGTTGTTGTTATTGTAAGGATGGAACATTTTGGGACAGGTTCTTAATGGTAGCTTCAGTAGATGGATTGAAATTAGACATATTGGATTGAGATGGAGGAGTAACATTGGTTTATTAAGGTGGAGGTTGAGAGTAAGGAGGTGTAACTCTATGTTATGTAGGCATGGGAGATGATTGGATCACAAATGGAAGGCTCATGAAAGGAGGTATGAAATAATTTTGATTAATAATGTTTCCCCCTTGACTAACATGTGTAGGATTAATATTTTGTGTGGAAGTATTCATGATAGAAGATGTGAAAGTAGGCACACTAGGTAAGGATGTAGCCATAAGAATGGAATGATTAAATTGACTAGGGGCTTGAGTATAACCAAGGACTTTGACACAACTTTTTATAGGGATGATCTTAGTGTCAACAATATTAGCAACGCCATGCAACAAATAAACACCAACTTTATCACTTTGAACCATCCTTTTTAACCCTTAAACCAATGAGATAGCATCACTTTCAAGGTATTTTTGACTCTTACATTGTTGAATATTTTCAAATTAATTGTCAATCTTCGCCATTCGGTCAATGGAGATCCTAGTTAGTGATTCATCCACATCATGAGAATCAGGAAAAGAATGGGAATAAACGAAATCATTCGTTAGATTAGAGGAACCACCAACATTCTCATGAAATAAGCTATCCAAATTAGGCTCCATATCCTTAGTAATTAAACCTTGGGAAGCTTTAATTCTACAAGTTCTTCTCACATGAATATTATAGGTAGGACTAATGGTAGTAAAATCCATGCACAAAGGAGGGAAATTTGAATTTGAAATTGAAAATTATGATTAAACAATGCAATTGCTTTGAAAATGATTGATTAACCAATTAATTAAGAAATTTTATTTGTGAATTTGAAATAAAAATGCATCTAGATAATAGCATAGAATTCATAAAGATTAGATTTAAAAATTGATTTGAAAAATTATACAACCCACATGTAAATTTTAGAATTATAAATTAGGGCTTTTGTAAATTCAACCAATAAATTTATGTAATTGAATTTGAAAATGAGATATAGGAGGGAAAATTTAAATTTTAAATTGCATAAATAGTCAGATTTGAAACAATTAATCCAAATTAAACAAACCACAAGCTCAATTTTAGAATTAAAAATTAGGTTTTTTGTGAATTCAACCACTAAATTTTTTAAAATTCAATTGGAAATTAAACTTTGTATATGTAAATTTGAATTTGAAATGCATAAACACTCAAATATGAGAACATAAATCAGAAAATTCAAGTGTAAGAAGTCAGGTTCACCAAAATGTAATGGTGAGAAAGTAGGGTTTCTACCACTAGATGTAGTAGAAACCACTAATTTTAGGCTTAGGGACCATTACATTAAAGAAGGGTGAACCTAATAGATATATCCTCAAATCAGCAAGGATAGGGCTAAGAAATTTTATTAGATCCACTGGGTTTTTAATTGATTCCCTTTAAGTTAAATTGTGAAAATGTTGAAATTAGGGAAAATATGTTGGAATTGAAGTAAAAACACATAAAAGTGAGCTACAATCATTGGATCAAACCATGAACATGGATTTGAGCAATGTAAGAGTGTTCAGATCTATTCCTAGAAGGATCTCCTCAAATGTCAGGACCATAATGCCTATCACTCTGGTCCTCCACACCTTTTCGTTGTCTAGAGGGGAATCTATTTGTCTCTGAAAATAAAGAGAATTGTGAAGATCGTAGCTCTGTACCTATTTATGCGCATAGTAGAGAAATGAAATAGGTTGGGAACAGGGGTTTGCCTTATGTCAAACCTTGGTTTTGGAACTAACCATGAAATAGAAATGAAATGTAATTGAATTGCAATAATGAAAGTGATCTCCTTTCGAGGGAAATGCTGAATAATGTCTGAAAGATTAATGTTGTACCTTTTAATGGAGTTTTGTTTGTCTCCACAAGGATTTAGGGTTTCATGGAGTCTTCTTAAACATAAAACATGAATGTCAATTCCAATGCTTGAAATAAGACTAAATGCTTTCTCAATTGAATTTGAATGAATACTTGATCACTTGAATTGAATTTACTAGGAGTGGATATCAAAATGAGAGGGATAGACATCCTTTTATACTTGCTTGTTGAAAAATAATTTAATTTTCCAATATGAGCCAACCCGGGATCTAGGTCCCCACCAAAATGATGTTACCATTAAGGGTCCAAAAATGGGCCCTAATTGGGAAGACCATAGTGCTAGCACCTTGGTCTTGACAAATCAAGGACACGGGAAATGGGGTAAGAAAGTGTTGCTTCTGAAAATTATGAGATATTAGCATGGTGTGAGTAGAATCAGGGCTCCAATCAGGCCTCGGGACATGAACACCAACGTGAGGGCCCAAATGAGGACAAAAATTGGAAGGGGGTACAATATAGGATGCTAGAGGAACCTATTCAGGTTTTGAGTTTACTTAGGTTCTAAGTTAGTTGTCCTTATATCCTAGGTGGCATTCTATAAGTTAGTTATAAGGGTTCCATTGTTCACCTGATTTACTTTTAGTTATCTAGGCATTTAAAATATTTACATCATGCAACAATGTTTGTATCGAGGGTAGTTTTCATACCTCATCATACCTTTCCTATATAAGAAAGGGTTCTCATGTATATTTCAATATGTCCTATTATCATATTTAGTCGATCTTGCATTGTTGAAGTAATCTATTCTTACTATTCTCTCTTTGTTAAAGTTATTCTGGTGTTTCAAGGATCTTGGGGGTGTTGTGGAGTCACCTATCTACTCCAACATAAAGTAAACCCATTTAAATGGAAAGAGGTGGCAGGTAATATATTGTCACAATTTGATTTCAAGGTGGACAATATTGCTCCTCGTCATGGGAGGTAAATGGTGATAGATAGTGGCATGTTGTTACTACCAAAATGCTACATAAAAACTACCCATGCTTTTGACACCATAAAGAAACAAAAGAAGGATGTCTACTTCATTGAAGAGAAAGTTGAAGACTTTACAAAAACTAATGAAGAACAAGCTCCATGGGCAATGAAGATGGGTTGACAACAATGATGAGGTTATCAACAAAGAGGAGATGAATGTCCTCAAAATAATCAAGATATGCAATGTGAGACTCCACAAATAATGGTGATATGTTTGCAAGATATTAGTCCCAAGAATAAATGTTTGAAAGAATAATATCTTATTGCACTGAATCAAAGGGCATCATACAAGAGCCAATGCTAATCTGATTAGGAACACTAGAAGATGATGAAGATTGAGATAGTATCTCAATATGACGAGTCATAATTGAGATACAAGTATTTGATTCATTGAGACATGAAAGACTTGTGATATACTCAAGAATCTCAAAAGTATCATTATCATTGGATATGAAATCTAGATTTGTAAGGAGGATAAGACAATCTACTATAGGATCCTATGGAAATGGAGAGATATGAGGGTCTCCATAGATATCTCAAAGGCGATTCCAAAGTGTGTGAGGACATACAATGTCTTATGAAGTACACAATATCAAAATCAATACTAGAACCAATCACTCCTACAACATGGTAATTAATGATCCTTTTAGCATGCTTACCCCTCTTTGAGGATAGGTGAGGGATGAGTCCATATAAAAAAGGCAAAAAATCAAGACACCAAATGTCAAGATTCCCTTTCGCCAAGGCTCATAATTACCCTTTGTTAGATAGATAACAAAAGGATGAAAAAAAACCCATGATACCTCCTTAAATAAAATAATTAGACCCCAAGAACCTCAATAAATATAAATAAAATTAAATAAAGTCCTCTCCCACAAAAAAATCCATTGCAGGTGCCAAAACATTCAAGTAATCAACCAGATAGTGAATATAGTAAAATTTGAATAAAATGTACATGGGAAAAAAATATGGAAAAGTTGCACATTAATATATGAAGAGCTCTAAATCACAATTCCAATGGCATAAGTGTAGAATCGTAAATTGTAAGCCTACACAATTTGTACCTCCTTTTTGTGCTTCTACTTTAGTGTGTCCCATCCTAGTTCTCCCCTAAGCCTATTTTGGCCCTTTTTACTCAGAATTTGATGTCTGTTGGCTACGTGGTAGAGTGGACCCCACCTTTAGACATCACCCCCCCCCTAAACCCAACCTTGTTTGCCTTGTTTTGGGAGGACAAGGGCACTTGGGGCACTCTTATCCGAACTAGGGAACCCTGGGCATAATGGTCCCTCTTAAACAAGCCCTAATTTAAATAAGATGAAACACTCTCCTTCCCAGATGGATTTTGGTCCATGTGGCTGCATGTGATCATTGCAGGTTGGCCTAATCAATAATTTACGTAGGGAACCCTATACAAAGACATCTTATTAATTCATTTTCACTTAGAGCCATTCATTCATCATTTGTGGATACATTAAGCATTCGTGATTTAGTATTCTCAAGAATTCACGATAGCATTTCATCCCACCATATTCTTCAAGCATCATGGAGGAAAATAACATCAATCTTCATGCAAGTGTGTGTGTTTGATTAGGTCATGATCATTTTTTGTTGTCATGTTATTGCATCAACACTTGTGATCACATCTAAAGAGAATTGCATCATCAACTTCAATCAGCCATTGCAAATCTAAGGTATTATGATACAACATTTTCTCTAGCATTTCAATTATGACTTTAATTCAATTCAAGGTTAATTCCTAAATCAGGGTTTTACCTAAGGAAAATCCCCATCAAAAACCATATTTCTTCCTCTTTATGTGAAAGAAATTGTCTCATGAGTTGTGAATGAGGAATCCGATAGTGTAGATGATAATGATGAGACTCAACTTTGGAAGGTGCAAAAAGGGGAGGACCAGAGTGAATGATTCCCCTCAGTTCTGAGAATTTTTTATGACCTTTCGACAGTGAATTTTGTGTGTCATTCTGATTTGAAAAACATCTAATCTATATGTTCTCGATATTTATAGGACCAGGGTGATCTACTTCCCCTGGTCCCAATAATTATGTTTGAATCTTCCATTACAGGTTCTGATCTATTTTCCCTCCTCAAATATAGGTTTACAAGTCTGCATGATATCTGGAACATTCTATTACTATTATTTTATGTTAATTTATCATTATTTGTACTTGATGTAGCATTACAATTCAATTTCAACTCTAGCAAAGGAAGAATAACTTGATCTCTATTCAACCCTTTTAGGATTGGATCAATCAATTTCAATTCCCACCTTTAATTTAAGGTTGGTCCTAAGTTAAATTAGTGGATTTATTATCAATTAAGGTGTTGAACCCTTATTTCCAACACCTTACAGTAAGAATCATGCAAATCAGAGATATTGGTGAAAAGATATGAGCTTGAAAGCAAAAATTAAAGATCCGACTTTAATTGACTATAACATAAATTTGGAGCTAAATCTTATTATGAAACCACCACCATTGAAAATTTCTTAGAAGTACCCTTCCAATGATATCTTTTTTTTCCCATTTTCGATATCATATGCAAAAGTTATGGCAAAAAGAAGAATAGGTTAAATTTAGCTAGTTAACAACCTATAAACAGAACCCTTGCAATTTGTTTTTTGCAAAATCAGCTCACTTTCTACAAGATTCAACAAATACCCAAATAGATTTTTGGGGTGAAGAACCCAACCCATAAACCTTCTTTCTAAAAAAATGCAACAAAAAAAAAATTATAGCCAAATCTTGATTTTTTTTTTTGTTTTAGTGTTTTTTTTATTTTTTTAATATTTTTTGCAAAATATAATGAATCTTGGTAAACTAAGAGCAACCCAGATGCTTTGGAAAATTGTATGGGTATCTTACAATATTCCTAGATCATGCTTAATCACTTCATAAAAGAGATATCCAACATATCCATGTAACCTTTAAAGGCCTAGATTATAATTACATAGACATGGATTAATGTGGCTCTCACAAACTAGGAGACCTACCTTGATGGCTTCCAAGAGTTAATTGGCATAGTATAGGGTGAGTTTGAGGAAATATATCATAATTTTTAAAATTTAATAGGGAATGATATAGCCATGATTAAGACCTCCTCTCATTAAAAAAATCCTAGAAAATAATGGTTTTCATGATTTTCATTCTTATTTGAATAAAGAAGAGTTTTCTTGGTGGATATTATAGATTGATTAGAGGCTTTTACTATTTACAAGTGAATATATATATGGTTGAAGATGAAATTAGGAAACATAAGACAATTTTGGAGGCTTTTATAAACATATCATCTAAAAATGTGAGCACTATGTATGAAAAATCTAGAATTGTATGTAAGGATTGTGAACTATTAGAAAAAAATACCTCAAAAAAATAGTTTTATAGTTTGTAATTACACCGAGAGGTGTATTACAATCACATAATGAATTGAAAAACCTTTGTAAATAAAAACTTCACATGATTTAAATTGACACCTATGATGCAGAGGTGGGGTTCCAATCAACAACATGCAGACATATTTCACAACAATAGGCTCATGACTCAATCAAGCAACCATGTAGAAAAATTATCTCTCAATGACATACACTTGTCACTTAAAGGCTTCAAAATGGATAAGGATCCTTCTTAGGATGGTTTACCAAGCAACCCTTCACCATAACTCTTTAAACACTTCAAATTTCCCTTCACAAAATAACTATGCCTCATAGGCTACAAACATCAATTAAGGACTCAATGTCTCACAAGACTCAACATACTTTGGGAACAAATTAGTTAAATTAAATACAACATCTACACACCCTTGGAAACCCTCCAAACCACTGGTTATTCCACCTACTATGCTATCGACACCATTAGGCCTAGACTCTGATAGCCCTACAAATAGGAAGTATCATTCACAAATTTTGAATAAGACATGATATCTTGACTGTAAAAACATATTTGACTACCCATTTGGCTTCTTTAAAACATATCAAAAATTTTGGTAGGGTAATTTTGAAACACATGCCTCAAAAATTTGTTGTCCTCTGTTTCATAGGCCTAATTAGGCCACTTTTACAAAGCAACCTTGTGAAATACTTCAACCCACACACCAATTTTTTTTTCATAAATCTCAACAATTCTCAAATGGACCAAATAAACAAGTTTTATTAATGGACGTGCTCACAATTTCACCCAACTCCAAAATCTTACCTTTTGGCCTATTTAGGTTTGCATACAATGAGGGTTTGTTAGTTCCATGCTCTCTAGGTCATAAACACCTGTTCAAAAGGTTTACAAACACCACAAAGTGTTTGTACATGATATTACAACTCTCACAAATCATTCACCAGGAGATTTCTGTCAAAACCTACCATCTATGCATCATTCTTTGATTAAAACATGAAGAAAAATTAGTTAGGGCATCAAGATATCCATACAAAACCTTCTTCATAATTATTGAAACCTTGGGAAATCATAAAAAACCTAAAAACACACTTTCTCATAAATTTTAAAGGGTTTTCAACATTGGAAAGTAAAGATATAATTTTTTCTTCAAAACTGGAACCTTAATTTCTTAACAGGTCTGCTTGAAAGATTACCTTATTAGACACATCAAATGAACTTATCTTTTGGACTGGTAAGAATGAAAAGAATCTAAAGTTAAATTATGTTTCTAAATACATGAGTTTTAGATCTTTACTATTCTGTATATGTCCATACAACACACATTATAGTCATATTTTTCAAAAAAATAATGAGTTTGTTGATTCCAATTTACATCCAAATGTCTAGAAACCTTATGGTAGAACATACAAGGCCTTTTAAACCCTTTATATCTCATTTTTTATCAGTTACAAACCACCAACCAACTTATAATACCCCTTGACTCTTCAACTTCCACTCTTGCATTTTTGCATTTTGACAACATGGCAACTTTTTCAAGAATTTGCAACTTTTTACAAAATGAACTTAAACCCACCTAATGACCTATTGACCGACTCAAACATGTATAATATGATCTAAATGACCTTATGAAATGACCCAAACCCAAATTAAAATAAATATTTACAAGATGGCCTCATGGAGTCATAAAGTCCATTTGGTGCTCCTGCACCATACTCCTGGCCAAAAGAAAATTCAAAACCCTCTTGAATTGAGGGTTGTAACATGTGTCCATTACTGAAAGGTCCTCCTTGAGGCCTTCTAAGAACCACCTCTTGCCCTCTTTGAAATGGTCCCTATTGGTCTTCATTTTCACATTTGGTTTCAACTTGTCAAAGCAAACTAGCCTTCTAACTGTCTTGTCACTTGGAATCTTATCCTTCATGCTTTGATGTATCCCAATCACTACCTCAACACCTTGTCCTCCTTTCATTATGAAATTTGGGTTGTTACTCCTCAAAATTTTTATTACAACAAGGAAGTGGTAGTTGTCTTCCTTAGTCTTTTTCCTTTGCAATGTAACACTGATTTCTTCATCTTTGGTCTTCATATCTTTTCTCAAGTTGTCTGCTCCAATTACCTCTATTTGATCAAGTCTACAAACTTATGAAATGGTAGAGTATAATTTCCCTCTATCCTCTCCTAAAACCTATGGACAAAGAATTGTCCCAACCACAAACCAACATGCATCTTCAACACATCTTGAGTCTTCATAAGGAATTCATCCTTCCACTCTACTATCATAACATCCTCTTATTTAGGAATGGTTGTAATGTCCATATTTTGTTCTTGGTCTTCCTTTGCTTGTTCATTACCTTTTTCCATCAAAGGTGCTTTTGTCTTTAAATCTCATTCTAATGATTTCATTTCTCATCTCTTTTACATCAACCTTTTAATAGGAGTTACAACCTTCTTCTTCATTGTCAAGTGCCAACTGAGTGCTCTTTTGAGCAACTGCTCCATCTCATCTTCCATCCTTCTACTTATCTCTTTCACCACTTGACTTATATGTCTTATCTTTTTCTCAACCTCTATTTGCCTCATAGTTTCCACTTTAATATTCCTCTTTTTTCCTTCTTGTTTCTTCTTATGTGAATCCTCATCCTAGAGGTACCTTCTAAATGAATCCATCTTCTCTTCAAGAAAGTCCCTTTAACCTTGCTTCCTCTTTTCTTTGCCTCACCTAGGTCTCTTCTCTTTTCATCTACCTAGTCTTTTAGCAACCAAATTCTCTCTTCAACTTGCACAAACACAAACACACAACACCAAAATCTCTTTCTCAAACCTTCTGAGATCTGATACCAATTTCATGCAGACATGGGGTTCCAATCAACAACATTTAGGCATATTTCACAACAATAGGCTCATGTCTCAATCAAGCAACCATGTATAACACTTCTCTCTCAAGGAAAAATTGTTGTCACTTAAAGGCTTCACAATGGATATAGATCCTTCTTAGGATGGTTTACCAAGCAACCCTTCACCATAACTCTTTACAAACTCCAAATTTCCCTTCACAAAGTCACAATGCCTCATAGGCTACAAACATCAATTAAGGACTCAATGTCTGATAAGACTCAAAATAATTTGGCAACACATTAGGTCAATTAAATAAAACATGTACACACTCTTGGAAACCCTCCAAACCACTAGTTATTCCAACTACTATGCTATCCACACCATTAGGCCTAGACTCTAGTAGCCCTTCAAATAGGAAGTATCCTTCACAAATTTTGAATAAGACCTGATATCTTAAATTTAAAAACATATTTTAGTACCCATTTGGCTTCTTTAAAACAAGTCAAAAATTTAGGTAGGGTTATTTAGAAACATAGACCTCAAAAATTTGTTGTTCTCTGTTTCCTAGGCTTAATTAGGCCACTTTTACAAAGCAACCCTGTGAAATCCTTCAACCCAAAAACCAAAAACAATTTCATAAGTCTCCATAGGTCTCAAATGGAACAAATCAACAATTTTTTATTAATGGACACACTCACAATTTCACCCAACTCCAAAATCTTACATTTTGGCCTATCTAGGCCTGCATACAATGAGGGTTTTTTAGTTCCATGCTCTCTAAGTCATAAAAACTTGTTCCAAAGGTTTAAAAAAACCACATAGGGTCTGAAAATTCTATTCCAACTCTCACAAATCATTCACCAAGAGTTTTCTTTGATTAAAACATGAAGAAAAATCAAATAGGGCATCAAGATATCCATAGAAAAACTTCTTCATAATTCTTGAAATCTTGGGAAATCATAAAAAATCTAAAAATATACTTTCTCATAAATTTTGAAGAGTTTTCAACATTGGAAACTAAAGATATGAATTTTTGTTCAAAACCGAAACCTTAATTTCTTAATAGGCCTGCTTGAAAGATTATCTTGTTAGACACATCAAATAAACTTATCCATCCATCTTATCCGTTTTTCATTTGTCTCAAGTTAATATGCCCATCCATCTTATCAGTTTTTCTAGATAGAAATATTATGGAATGTCTGCTTTTGCCATTTATGAATGGAGTATGTGTGGATCAGTCCATGACCTTGAAGCACAATTATAGAAATGTTGTAAAGAACCAATGTACTACTAAAATTAGATTACTAGATGTTATCAATAAGGTATATGCTTTTCTTTCATCCCAAAATTTAATAACATGAGTAGATTTAAGTGTTTTTATTCAACTTTGTAATTTGAATGTTTTTGAATCCTTAATTCAATAAAAATATGTTGTCTATTACATATTATGCATATGAGGGTAATGTGAAACTTCTTCAATTAATGCTCAATTTAATACAAATTATTTTCAATTAATACTCAATTTAATTATTAATATATGTTTTTGATTAAGGTTCAAACATGTTTTGAAGGGACCCGAAAACCTTTTTGCATTAAGTTGCCAAACAGATAAAAACTAGTAAACTGGCAACAAGCCATCAACAAAAGATCAAACAAAAAACACAAAACAATGAAAAACCATAACAACCTAGTTCAAATTTTTCAGAGCCTTGGTAGCTTCAGCTTCCAATTGAGACATATTAAGGGCAATTTTCTTCAAGTCTTGGATGTCTTTGGAGGGTTGTTCCACATATCTCGTTAGAATGGCTCTAGTACACTTATACGGTCCTTTTTCCTCCTCCTGCTCCTTCATATTGTCCAAGGCTTCAACATCCACCACAATCCCTTTTTGCTGAGTTTTTTACAGTTTCTCTACCAGGTTATTGAAGCTATCAACAAAGTTTTTGACCACTCTATGACTAAAGGTTACAAGAGAGATGGGATTATCATTAATGTTTTTAAACTTATTCTGTAGATTTTGAATTCTCCCTTCACAGTCATTTTTAAAAACTTCCACTTTTTTCACAATATTTTGTAGAGAGACAACAATAGTTTTCCTTTCATCCTCACTCCATAACCCCTCAAAGCTTTTGTCCTATTTGCTATTGACCGAACAAATCTTAAGGTTGATGTCCTTAATTTCATGAAAGATCCACTTGTTCATTCTAAAGTTGTCAAACATAACATTACAACCTATATTTAACACATCATTAGGGTTATCTTGTTCAAGATTGAGGAGAGGAGAAGTAGCATTGAGATCCCTAGGGAAGTAGGTTCTCCCATCCCTATTGGTGGCATATGGGGACTCCTCAAATAGGGGACTTGTTCTTAAGAGGTTTAGTTGTATCAGACCCTTTCTTCTTGGCTACAAACTCTGACACAAAATCATAATCCTCAGTTTTCCAATCATCCTCTTAAGAGAAGTGACTTCTAGAGTCCTCTTCATCAAAGGCCTCCTCCTCTTTAGATGGGACATGGGAGTGTTTGCAGGGGGAAGGAAGGGATTTTCAATGTTAATAAATTAGAAGAAACAAACCCTCATGGAGCACTTATTTTTCTTAGGATCTTTTAATGTGATCCTTGATACTAGCATTAATAGAGGAGAACAAATAGAATGGAAAAGATATTTTCACATTATGCCTAAAATGGTCTAGTAGCAAAAAATGATTACCAAAAACCCTAGTGAAACGACCATCCATGGAAAAATACTACATGAGTACCTTAAGAACATCCCACCACAGAGATTTGATTTTGCTAATTTTATAGCTGCTCTTTGACGCTTTTACCAGGTCCTTCTTCTCCTTCTCCTCAAGGAATTTCTTGATGGCCATCTTTGAGTATATGAATTATTAATATATGTTCGAATTTAATTATTTTGTTAGATTTTTTATGTTTATAATATTCAAAAAATTATAATTAAATTTATTGAAAAAATTAAATAAAATTTACAATTTACAATAGTCAAATTTATTTTCAATTTGTTAGTAAATTTTAATTTTCCCAATTCAATTTAATTTAATTTTTTGGTTAAAGAAAATTTGTTAACACAATTTATATTTAGTATTAGTATTTTTATATTTATGTCTCTATATAATTTGAATTGATATCTCTTGGTTTATTTTACATAGATTTTTAAAAATATAAGTATGCTAGTGATTACAAGACATACATAATGGTTGTAAAAATTCCTTGTAAATTTTTAAGCAAATGCAATTAGAAGGTTTAAAGCCAAATTCCATAACCTTTACCAACTTCCTTCATACATATTTCAAAAAGGATATTCAAAGCTATATTTTTGTCTCATGTTGTTGCAAGTGCCCTAATAAACATGTGCACAAAATGTGGAAGGATGTAAAAGGCATGTGAAATATTTGATGAAATTTTTGAAAGGGACATTGGTCACATAGATTGGAATGATTGAATGATATACAAAAAATGATTTAATAAAAAGACCTTGGAAAGCCTTAAGAAAATGCAAGTGGTAGTTGTAAGGCCTATATCCATGACCTTTGTTGACATCCTCTTGGCTTGTACCAAAATTGGATCTTTAGAGAAAGGTATTAACATCCATCAAAACACATAAAAAAATGTATTAATTGTGTATATTAGGCATCATTTGTTCACAATGATAAGTGTAGTGTCATTTGTTCATAACGATAAGTGGAAAAATCAAGTTCAATTCCCTCCTTTAATGTAAGGTTGGTCCTAAGTGAAATTAGTGGGTTAATTATCAATTAAGGTGTTGAAGCTCTATTTTCAACACCTTATAGTAAGAATAATGAAAATCAAAGATTTTGGTGAAAAGATATGAGCTTAGAAGTTAAAATCAAAGATCTAACGTTGACTAACTATAACATAAATTTGAAGTTGAATCTCATTATCAAATCACCACTATTGAAAAGCTCTTAGAAATACCTTTCCAACAATATCTTGTTTCCCAATTTTGACAACGTATGCAAAAGTTATGGCAAAAGAAAAAATAGGCTAAATTTAGCTAGATAACCTATAAACATGACTTGTGCAATTTGATTTTGCCAAAATTTGCTCACTTTCTACAAAATTCAACACATACACAAATAGATTTATGAGGTGAAGAACCCAAACCATAAACCTTCTTTCTAAAAAATACGAAAAAAAGTGATAGCCAAATCTTGATTTTTTTGCTTTTATGGTGTTATTTTCAGTTTCTTTTTTTGTTTTTTCTTGCAAAATATGATGAATATTGGTAGACTAAGATCAACCTAGATGTTTTTTTTGTGGTTGTGAAGAAAACCCAAAAGAAATGATTTCTCCAAAATGACCAATTTTTCTCCTTGAGGCTAAATATCTTAGAAAATGAATAGAAAATTAGCAGATTTGGAGCTCTGATACCATGTTAGAGTTATTTGTTCAACCCAACAAGCCCATGAATCATCTACAAGAAAAATACCTATTCCATCTGAAGAGAAGAAGCTATGATTATTGCTATGCAACCTTGATAGAGATTGATCCAAAGAGGAATATGATATGTAGATTAACTTGTAATGAAATAGGATAGATAATAATGAATGAATGACTTGCTTTTATAGAAAGCAATAGAAACCTAACAAAAAATTAGGAAACTAAAATTATCTCAAAGTAGTAAAGATAAGCTCAACTAAGTGAAGCTATTATTAGCCTAATCTTATAAAAGATAAAAAGCACCTAAGTTTAGCTTAAGTGAATAAAGCAATTAAAAGACCTAATTAATTAAATAACTAGATAATGTTCTAATTACTCCAACAAATCCTAATATTTTTTCTTATATTAATGTGAACACGAGCATTGACTTACTCCAAGAAGCATATATCATGACTTTGAAAGTAGCACAATAAGAAATGGAGTCTACAAACACATGGGTTTGGACAATTCTATGGATCTCTTACAATAGCCCTAGATCATGCTTAATCACTTCCTAAAAGAGATATCCAACATAGGCATGCAACCTTTAAAGGGATATCTTATAAATACATAGACATGGATTAATGTGGTTCTCACAAATTAGGAGGCCTAACTCGATGGCTTCCAAGAGTCAATTGGGATAGTATAGGGTGAGTTTGAGGAAATATATCATAGTTTTTAAAAATTAATAAGCAATGATATAACCATGATTAAGACCTCCTTTCATCAAAAAAGCCTATAAAATAATTATTTTCATGTTTTTCATTCTTATTTGAATAAAGAAGGGTTTCCTTGGTGGATATTGTACACTGATAATAGGCTTTTACTATTTACAAGTGTCGAACATTTTTACAATGCAAGTGAATACATATATGGCTAAAGATGACATTAGGCAATATAAGACCATTGGGGAAACTTTCATCAACATATCATCTCAAAATGTGAGCACTATGTATGAAAAATATAGAAGTGTATGTAAGGATTGTGAACTATTGGAAAAAATACCTAAAAAAATATAGTTTTATAGTTTGTAGTGATTACAAGACATATATAATGGCTGTAAAAATTAATGCAATTAAAAGGTTTAAAGCCAAATTCCATAACCTTTACCAACTCCCTTCCAACATATTTCAAAAAGGGTGTTCAAAACTATATTTTTGTCCCTTGTTGTTGCAAGTGTTCCAAGTGCCCTAATAAACATGTGCACAAAATGTGGAAGGATGTAGGCATGTGAAATATTTGACAATTTTTTTTAAATGGATATGGTTTCATAGATTGGAATGATTGCATGATATGCAAAAAAAAATGATTTGATAAAAAAAACCTTGGAAACCCTTAAGAAAATGCAATTGGTAGTTGTAAGGCCTATCTCCATGACCTTTGCTAGAATCCTCCTAGTTTGTACCAAAGTTGGATCTTTAGAGAAAGGTTTTAATATCCATGAAAACACATAAAAAAAATGTATTGATTGTGTATATTAGACATTTTTTTGTTCATAACAATAAGTGTAGCACTATCCTATATGATTTTATTTTTCTTTATTTGTAATATGATCTCTCTTCAATTTTATATTAGTTTGCTTCTAGTGTATTTGAGTTATATTATTCTCTTGAAATTAATTAGATTATTTAATTAGGTTCTAATTTTTAAATTTCTCTATTGTATTTTTTTTTATCCCTTCCTTAATTATGAAGTTGATATAAGAAGAAAATTGCAGAATATAGTATTATTTTTATTTATTTTGTAGATATGCAATCAAAACCTCAACATGCTAAGAAATTTAATAGTTTGATATTGTGCCTAAAATAGATATGGTCTCCTTGATTAGAATGATTTTAGGATATGTACAAAATGGATTTGTTAAAAAGTAATGAAAATGTTTGAGCAAATTAAAGGGGTAGTTTTAAAGACAAATTTCATGATATTTACAAATAGCATATTGACCTATGCCAAAATGGAGTTTAGAACAAGGTATGTTTCTAAATTTGCATTGAATTCCATTAGCTTTTATTTGTAGAAGTCTACTACATTCATGTAACTATGTCTCTTCACCGGTTTTCATGTGCAAATAATAATATTGTGGCAACCAAGAATTATTGTCTTACATGTTTATAGTTGTCAAGAAGGACATGGAATTGAATAATGTTGCACTCTTTCACTCTCATTAAAGACAAGTGGCAATGTGGCAATGACTCTATTTTATTTAGAGTAGTAAAATGATACTTATAGAGAAACTAAAACTTGCATGCATTTACTTGTCATCTACATGTCAAATTTATTCAAAATCATTTTTTTGTTTATGAATGTTTGTATATCATTGTAGATGCCTCTCGGCATAATAATAATAATGGATAGGTCATTTTTTACTATAGTTAAATTTTATATTTTTTATACACAATAGTAACATGATGATATAATATTTAAGAGTTGTATTCTTATTAAATATATATGTGTAATTTTTCTTATAAAATTTTAATATGTGATAGAGAAGCTGTTGGATCTTAGTCTAATTTTTTAGATGAAATTCATATTATTTTATTGTGTGGCACATGTCTAAAACTTTGTTTAATATTGCTTTATATCTGCTAAACTTATGTAGAATGATCATAGTTTTTGATAGAGGTAAAGGGTTGTAACTTTGTTGTTTTTATGCGGACAATGGTTCTTCAACTGTTTTCCTTGTTGTTCCTATGGGTTTGCCCCCTTGTTTTAATCCATGAATTATATAATCCATGAACACAATGATTTAGTTGAAAAGGCCTTGGAAAGTTTTAATCAAATGCAACAAAATGGATGTTTCTAAATTCATGTTGAATGTGATGCGCTACTCGGCTACCACTATGTGCCTTATGCAGGAAAGTGCTTCCAAGGGTAAAGGTAAGGACGATGAGGAATACAAGGCCTTGTTCAAATTCCTCACCAAGGAATGGGCAAGAAAGCTCCTCCCCAAGAGGAGCCATGGGAAAAAGAAATGATTTCTCTCTATGATGTGGAAAGCTGGTTTTTTGTCTACTATTAGTAGCTTGCGAGCGGATAGTGTTAGCCTTTGTTTTTATTTGAACTTCTATATTTATTGTCTTGCATGGCACATGTCTAAAACTTTGTTTAATACTACTTTATATCTGCTAAACTTACGTAGAATGATCATAGTAATTGTGAAATGTGGATTTTTGTCAAATGTTGTAGTTGTCTCAAGTTTTGGATAATACCGAAGGCACATTAATTACTTGATTGGAATGTCATGATTGCAAAATATGCATAGAATAGTGTTCTTGATGAGGCTTTAAGGATTTTTAATAAAATGCCCCCAAAAATTATGGTCTCATGGTGATGATTGCTATAATCCATGAACACAATAATTTAGTTGAAAAGGCCTTGGAAATTTTTAATCAAATGCAACCAAGAGGTATAATGCCGATTTCCATAACATTTGCCAGTATCATACAAGCCTGTACAAAATGATCATTTGTAATATGGTATGGACATCTATCATACCATAATGAAAAAGGGATTTTTATTTGACGTAATAGTTGAAAATTCCTAATACATATGTATCCAAAAAAAAGATGGATGATCTCCTACAAATTTAATAGGATATTGAACTTTTTGACAAAGCTCAACTCCAAAGATGAAAAATAATAAAAATATGTTTTGTTTGATCATTGATTGACTTTAAAAGATAATTATAAATTTATTGAACTTTTTATGGTTTATATTTACTATGAGACTCTTAGGCATCTTTGGAAATAATCATCAATATTATTAAATTATTAACAAGGCATGCTATAGTGACAATAAGGCAAAGAGTGTCATGCCATGACCATGTAAATAAAAGCCCTTTAACTTAAATTTGATAATCATTTATATGTCAAAGAAATCATTTTTATGATTAATAAAAAAGATAAATTAATAAATAAACATTTGAAATACATGCATCTAAAAAAATGCACAAAAGCTACTCTCAAAATGAAATGTCATATAGTTTACTTCTATTGATTTTAATGGAATTGAGTTATACCCATTCACAAGCAGCAGGAAACATTCACGTTTACCTGAATTGCCTACACGAGTGCACAACTAAACGGTTCCATTAGCTTGTATTTGCAGTAGTCTACTAAATTCATGTAATTATGTGACTTCACTGGTTTCCATGTGTAGATTATATTATGCCTTGTGAATTACCTTCTTCTTGGCAACCAAGAATTATTTTAATCATTGTAAGTTTTCATTTTTAGATTCTTACCAACTTACATTGAAGATACAATATTTTAACTAGTATATTTATATTCTTTAAAAAATATACGTAAAATAATGTCGAGAGATATCACATAATTGTCTTACATGTTTATAATTGTCAAGAAGGACATGGAATTGAATAATGTTGCAATTTTTCACTCTCATTAAAGACAAGTGGCAATGTGACAATGACTCTATTTTATTCAGAGTAGTAAAATAATACTTATAGAGAAACTAAAACTTGCATGCATTTACCTATCATCTACACGTCAAATTTATTCAAAATCATTTTTTTTTGTTTACGGATGTTTGTATGTCATTATAGATGCCTCTCGACATAATAATAATAATGGATAGGTCATTTTTTACTATAGTTAAATTTTATATTTTTTATACACAATAGTAACATGATGATATAATATTTAAGAGTTGTATTTTTTTTAAAATATATATTAATAAATTTTTCTATAAAATTTTAATGTGATAGAGAAGATGTTGGATCTTAGTCTAATTTTTTAGATGAACTCGATATTATTTTATTTTCAATATAAATATCTAATATTATTAAGAAATGAGGTTAGATTTAAGTACTCTAAATTTTAATATAAAGATCTATAAAAAAAGAACTTAAATAAGTAACAATATATTTTCAATATAGAATTTTACTGTCTTCTTTTTTAAAATATATTTATATTTACAAGAAAACTCGTAGATCTTTCCATTTCATTCCCCTTTAATTATTTAACTTAATTTTTATCACATTTATTTATTTTTGTGAAAAATGATACATAGATTTGCCAAATTTTTTTATTAATATATAATATAAGGAACAATAGAATATTTAGGAAGAAGGTTTCCTCCTTGTCGGGTGTACTTTTCTGCATTGAGAAATCAAATTTTGAATCTGCTTTGGCTTTTATTTATAAGGGTCTGAGTTCTAGATGTACTTTCACCTCTTGGGATAGCTGGATCATGAGGCATTGGTTAGCTTTGCATTTACTTCCTTCTCAGGGGGCTATTTCTAGGAAAATGATTTCTACTATTAACAAAAAAGAGGTAGTTTGGTTACTGCTTCTCAGGTCCAAGTTTAAGTTAAATTTCTATGGTGCCTCTCATGGCAACCTAGGGAAACCTGCTATTGGGGTGGTGGTTACTGATGATGATTTAAAATTTATTAGAGCTAGGTGCTAGTGTATTCAAGATGGGACTAATAATGTTGTAGAAATTCATGCTCTCTTTGTTGGGTTATTTGATAATTTCATTAGATTTTAAAGATGTTGTGATTGAAGGAGATTCCATGGTGGTCTTTTATGTTGTTACTAATCAAGCTTGTAATTCTCGGCATTTACAATATTGGTTGGATAAGATTTTGTTGCAGCTTAAGTTCTTTAATTCTTATTCTATTTCTCATTGCTATAGGGAAGCCAATTTCATTGCAGATTTTTTGGCGAATAAGGCCTTAAATGAGAATATTCAAATATTGGAGGATATTGATGAGAGTTGTCTGCCTTCTTTGCCACTAAAATCTTAAGTTTTTTCCTTTCAATCATACTCTTTAGCTTTGCCTCGACCTTGCATTTTGCTTGGAATTGTTAATATGTATGCATTTTTGTGGGGTGATGTACGGAGCCTGTTTTTTGGCCTCTTTACTTGATCACATCAATTTTGCATGCTTGTTCATAATTACAAGGATGTGCTAGCCGGTTCTTAGCTCTTGAAGTTGATATGTCCTTTGGGGTATTGTATTGTTTGAGGGGATCTTCTCTTGTTTTATTATCATATCTCTCGTACTGCTATGTTTGCACGATCTTTTTGTTGTTAGGCATTGTTTAATGATTGCTTTCTTCAGATGTGATGACCTGTGTGTGTATTTTGGTACGGGGGTTGGGATATGGCTCATATGGTTTTATGATCTTGTATCATTTCTTGTCAAACTTGTGTGATTTTATGGTTACTTGTGCGATAAGTTTATTTATTAATCATGCTTCTCTTCTCTTTTATATGTTCGTGACATTATGCTTTGTGTCTTGTTTTCCCTTATGGTTTTTTGATGGATGTTGTTGGTTACAGAATCTCTTTGCCTATTAAGAATTATGATTTTTAGGATCCTCATGCCTTCGACAATGAGAAGCTTGGCAGGTTGTTTAAATTTCATTCTTCAGAGTTTTCTATTGCTATTCATAAGGTGGTGGGCGGGCTGTGGTTGGTGGAAAATGCTAATATTTTCCTTGCTAAAGTGGCCTCTCATTTTCATGGATGCTTCTTTGGTTTGGGCATTATTGGATGCATGTACTTTCATCCCTCTTTTTATTCTGCTTTTGATTTGGATAATGCTATGTCTTCTTATCATTTTGAGCTTGGTGATTTTCCTTATGGTGGTTTTTTATCTCAGTCTAAATTACTATCTAATGGTTGGCATTGTGAATTACTTTCACTCTTGAGAGGTGGTTTGATTTCTGACATATATTAAATGACACAATGTTTGCTCTTGTAGCCTTTTTAGATCATGTTTCCCCAGATACTTTGGTTGCAGTTGTAAATGTTTTTTCAGGTATACATTTCCTCCTTGATTCTATGAAGGCAGTTATGTCTCTTCTGAGTAAGGTGGAGCCTCTGCAAGTGGTTGCTCAGGATATTCAGGATGTGTCTGCTTCCCAGTTTGAGGTGATGTTGCCCCCTCTAGATGAGGGCTCTAGTACTTGGTTTCTGTACTCTTGATGCTTGGTTTCTTAGGTGATTTTGTATCTGGTACATAGATTTTGGGGGGCTGGGTATCATTTTTGTATTGGTGCTGGCTTATATGGTTTTTTTAGATGGATTGGGCTGGTTTGGAGATTTCACTTCTCCTCTTCAATGTAATCGGTCATATTATCTTCCCAATGGGATTTTTATGAGCAAGAGTAGAGGTTTTCCTTGCCTGGTTCTTTCCTAACGGTGCTCTTTGAACCAAGATTGTATAAATTTATAATTAATAAAATTGGTGGTTCTCCACTTTTATTGAAAAAATAAATATAAGTTATACCCACATTATTTACTAACTTTAATATTATATATTAAATGTATGCAAATATCAAATATATAAAAATATAAAATATGTATTAATATATAATAAATAAAAACATTAAATAGATATTAATGTAATACTAAATATAAATATTGTGATGTTAGTTACTTTTCTTCTTCAATTAGGTTATCTTCCATTGCAATAAAGTGAACAAATTACAATCATAACTAAGAAAGTAATAGTAACTTGTTAAGATTAAGCATGTTTACATGTATGTCAAAAGTAGAACTTTGTTGCACAATTATAGTTGCTTGACCATATGAATAAAAGAAGAGGGAAACAAAGAGAAAATGCTTGTTGTAAGTGATCAAATTAAATTAATTGTTCTAGATTAGTGCTAAGTAAATTATACTAATTCAACTAATATCTTTTCACATCTACATTTAATGGTTTAAGCTTAACATTAAAAATAAAATCTTTATCATGTATAGGTGATTTTGCTATCCAAGAAATTATCCTTTTCTTATAGTTCTTAATATAAATTTTACTATTTATTCAATATGTCATTATGCACATTTTAAAGAACAATCAAAGCCATATTCAAAAGAACAAATATTATCATATTTTGACATTGAATTTAACATCGTAGTTCATAGGAAAGAAGAGTCATGTAATTAATTACATTATTTCATGTTATTAGTGACAAATATTTGTAAATAAATAAATTTTTATGGTTATTTTAAATTAATTTACTATATTTGAGGTATTTAGGATCTACAATTGATAGGCACTTTTAGTTATGCAAGATAATTGAATCTATCTTAATCATCTATATTTCAAAAGTCCTATTAATTATCATTGGTTAATGTATTAGTGTGATTGCAATAATCATGTTCTACGAGAAATTATCATCCTTTGAGATTAAAACACAATAGAACCTTCCTATAATCAACAATTTGATGCAAACTATTATCACCTAGATACATTTCTTCTCCATCATACCTATGGAAAAAAGATAGTTACTCCTTTTGAGGTTTCATTGTTATGAGAAACATGAGATAATTAAACATTTATAACTCTAGCCTTTTCTCTTCTCTCTATTTATCTTTCGCTCTCCTTCTCTCCCTATCCTTCTCTGTCATCATCATCTCCATCTTTATCTCTATATCTATATTGATCTCTATCTCTACCCCCTATTTGATCTATCTTCATATATCTTGCACGCTCCCTATTTATCCCTCCCTATCTATATCTATATATATCAGTCCCTCTCTCACACACATCTTATATGTTTCCAAATTATATATATGCTTGGTGAAGTCATCAATAAGGAGAAACCTCAAAGAGATCAGTCTGAACCAGTCAAAAAGAGTAAACACAATGGAAACAAAAAGAGATGGTGGAGGCAATGTAGAATAGATTGAATTGTAACGTAAAAACTAATTACAGTCAACCAATAACAACCGGGTTGTAGAAAATCAGCTCACAGGCCTACTAAAACATGCTCAAAATATAGAATAGGTCACAACCGAGACCTTAGATCTATCTTCTATGCTTAGTCTAACTACTTGATTCTACATTCTAATGTGCGAGTACAATAATATATATGATCCAAGAGGATCTGGATGACCCAAAAAGGGATCAAAACCTAAAGAACAAGACCTAATGTGTAAAACCAACAAGGTCAGCCTCTACCAAGAGATTCCTCCATAAAATCCAAAGGATGAAGTGTATATCGCGAGAAAAGGTTAGCCACATGCCAAGGAACATCAGAATCAACACCCAAGGCTCTGCAAGCTTCAAAATGGGTTCCGGTAGATCACCAAAATAGGGCCAGGCAACTGGTAACAAAGAACTGTCAACCAACAACAAGAAACTGTCATGGAAAATGATGGTGATAACTTTTCAAAAAATGATCCAAATGTGATGCAGTTTGGAAATAAGAAAGATGATCAAGTCTTCAAGTAGAATCCAACTCCATAGGGTTTGGTGAGCCAAAATCGATACACACAGAAAGAAATGTTTAAACTGCAAATAGAAAGAAAAACAAAAGAAAAATATTTTTGGTTGATGCAAGATTGCCATGAACTGGGGATGCTCCTGCATTAGACATCTGGGGTTATTGAAAAAGTGAATCTCTCACTTTGCTTGGGTCAAAGGAAAACCAAGGTGGACTACCTATACCTGAGAAATACAAGATGAATTTTCAACTGGTCTTCCCTTCCACTTCACCAGGTACTCCTTATACTGACTGCTCTGAGTATTATGCCCAATCATATTGTCCAAAATGTCTGCAATTTGATCTGGTTCTTTATGGGGAAATTGTTTCACCAAGTATGTAGTACTATCTTCACTGAATTCCAGTTCATGATACTCATCAAGGTCTGTAATATTGAATATAGGTGATATGTTCAAGTCATATGGTAACTCCACTTTATATGCATTTTTGGAACTCAATTTCCTCAAGATCTTACAAGGTCCAAACTTTCTCATCTACAATTTGTTATAGGTTAAAATCAGGAATCTCTCTTTTCTCAGACACACCATCACTTTATAACCAACTTTAAATTCTTTATGTCTCCTCTTCTCATATGCCTTCTCCTTATACTTGTTGTTCATGTCCTCCAAATGCTGCTTAACCTGAATATGCAAGGCTGCCATGTGATCTGCAAAGTCTTCTGCTTCTGAACTTCTCTGGTCTTCACTACTAATATCCCTTAATTCTGATATACCTGTAGGATGTACTCTAGTAACAATCTCAAAAGGTGTTTTTTCGATACTCCTATTCACTGAATTATTGTAGGCAAACTCTGCTTGTGCTAGAATCAAATCCCAACTTCTGGTTTTATCTCCAACGAAATATCTCAATAAATTTCCCAAGCTCTAGTTTACTACCTTTGTTTGTCCATCAGTCTGTGGGTGAAAAGTAGAACTGAATCTCAAATCTATCTTCCTCTTCTTCCAAAGTGTTCTCCAAAAGTAACCAACAAACTTAGTATCTCTATCTGTATCTACACTCTTAGGTAACCCATGCAATCTCACTAGTTCCTTGAAAAATAGGTCTACTACATGCATTGCATCTAATGTCTTCCTACAAGGTATGAAATGAGCCATCTTAGAGAATCTATCGACCACCAAAAATATAGAATCATCCCCTCTCTAAGTTTTAGGTAATCCTAGTATGAAATCCATGCTTATATCCTCCCAAGGTCTTACTGGTACTGTCAAAGGTTTATACAATCCCACATTCTGACTATTCCCTTTTGCAACTTGACAAACTCTACAACTTTGCACATATTTCCTAACACCCTTATGAATATGGGGCCAAAAGTATTGCTCACTCATCAAGGCTACTATTTTGTCAATACAAAAGTGTCCATCTAGTCCTCCATTGTGTTTCTCCTTAATTAGATTCTCCCTCATAGACATCTTAGGTATGCACAATTAAACTACTTTGAACAACATATCATCTTGAATGAAATAATCCAACCACTTACTCGTATCTACCATAACCGGTTCTCTACATGCTTTCCAAGGTTCTCCGAAATCTAGGTCATCATCATACAAGGTCTTCAACTCTTCAAATCCTAATACTATCACTCTCATCTCTATCAAAAAATTTCTCCTCCTACTCAATGCATCAACAACTTTGTTAGATTTACCACTTATATGCTTCTACACAAAGGTATAACTCTACAAAAATTCTACCCATCTCATATGTCTTTGATTCAACTTACTCTGACTGTTCAAATACTGCAAAGCTTGATAATTTGTATACAACACAAACTCCTTAGGTAACAATTAATGTCTCCACTTTTTCAAGGCTTGAACTATGGCATAGAATTCTTGATCATACATTGAATATATTCTCCTAGCATCATTCAACTTCTCACTAAAATAAGCTATTGCTCTCTCTTCTTGACTCAAGATTGCTCCTATTTTGGTTCCACTTGCATCACAATCAACTTGAAATACTTTGTTGAAATCCAATAAAGCTAACATAGGTTTCTCAGTCACTTTTTGCTTTAATAACTCAAAATTTTTGTTTTCTCCAGTGGTCCACCTAATTTCCTTCTTATCTCCTCTCATGGTCTCAGTCATAGGGTTACAAACTGAACTAAAATTTCTGATAAACTTCCGGTAGAAACTAGCCAATCCATGAAATGATGTTACCTCTCCAATGATTTTCGGTGTAGGCCACTCAACAATTGCTTTCACTTTCTCAAGGTCCATCTTCATTCCATCTACAAATATCACAATCCCAAATAAACTATTTCTTCCTTCATGAAAGTACACTTCTTAAGATTTATCAACAATTTTTCTTCTCTCAAGCTCTACAAAACTTGTCTCAAATGCAACAAATTCTCCTCTTTTATCTTACTGAAAATTAGAATGTCATCCAAATAAACAATAACGAACTTACCCAAGAATTTCTTCAATACCTCATGAAAGTACTAGGTGCATTAGTTAACTCCAAAGGCATTACCAACCATTCATATGATCCTTCATCTATCTTGAATGTTGTCTTCCACTCATCTCCTTCTCTGAGCTTAATCTAATGATATCCACTCTTCAAATCTATCTTTGTAAAGTATTTTGCTCTACTCAAATAGTCCATTATGTCATCCATCCTAGGCAAAGGAAACTGGTATTTCACTATGATCTTGTTTATTGCTCTTGAATTGTTACACATTCTCCACTCCCCATTCTTCTTAGGTGCTAACACTTATGGTATTGCACAAGAGCTCAAACTTTCTCTAATCAAACCTTTCTTCAACAACTCCTACACTTGTTTATTTATCTCTTAATTCTTTGTTGATGTCATCTGGTGTGCAACTTTGTTAAGAAAACTAGCTCTGGGAATCAAATCCATGCAATGATTGATACTTCTTACTAGTGGTAATCCATCAGGCACATTATTTGAAATGATGTCTTTATATTCTGATAGCAATTCCTTTACCTCCTCTGGTTTTTCTTCTTCTAGTTCCGTTCTCTTGGTCTTCTTAGGAACCAAGGCAAAAGATACATTCTCATGCCTCATTCCATCCACCAAACTGATTCTAGCATTCGTACAAACTTCACTCTTCAAAGGCTCCTCCAAAGGTAACAAGGTTTGCTTCATTCCATTTGCCACAATAGTGTATATGTTCTTTCTCCCATCATGTCTTGCCTGTTGGCAATTTGGAGGAATTGATTATGTGTTGCATTGATGTTTGTCATTGATGTCAACACTAGCTATTTTGATTGTCTACCAGGTTCTGGTAGAATGGTTGGTTCATGATATTGATATGGAGATCATCTCTGATATGCTCCAGTTTGTGGAATTGGTTTGGATTGGTCATTCATATGTTACTAATGTGTTTTATCATCTATTGGCTTGGGACTTGATGATTCAGAAGCTATTATTTATTCTAGTAAGTCTTTTGGTTATCGGTAAGGGTTTTACCGGTAGAGATTTGTTGAAGATCTTTTGATGCACTTGATAAGTGGTGTTGGTGCGACTTTTAGATGATTTGCATGATGTTTTTGATTATCTTGTTCATATTCTTATTGATCGGTAGTGTTGCATTTGGCTCATGGCGACCTATTTTGGGTCTGGTGCTATCTAGGTTATGGTCTGGTTTACGTAACGTGTTGGTAGTTGATCCTGATGTGTTACCGATTGGATTTATTGATTAGATTATGTTATTTCGGTCTTAGGATGACTTGGATTATCATTGTTTTGTAGGTTTACATAATTAATTTATTGTATTATCTTTTAGGTGGCTGACCTAATTTTTTAGGTCCCAAGTTGCTATATATATGATGTAAGATCTGTTTGTAGATCATGGGATGGAATTATGGTTATGGGATTATCTATGTGTGAATAAATTTGTAATCATATACATAGTTTTTGGTCGATCATAAGTTATCAAATTGGGTTTGTGTAAGAGGTCTAAGACCTCCGGTATTGAGCTTAACCAGAATTGTACTCAAGCATAGGAGATTCCATCTTTGTAGTTCACTCTTCTTTCCAGATTATAGTCTAGATTTCTTTTGTAATTAGTGAGGCTTATTTTTTGATGAGTAGTGTACTCTATGTTGTTGGCCTTCCTTTATGTCCAAGCCCCTCTCTTTGTAATCACATACTTACTGCAAAAGTATCATCTGATTGTGGGTAGGCTTCCCAGTGTGGTTTTTCCCTCTACCAAGTTTTCCACATACAAATCTTGATGGTATGTATTGTGGATGGTTGGTAAATATTCTTTGATTTTTGTCTATGCTTAATTGCTATATCTGCTATTTCAGTATTTGGTTCATGTATTCTAGTAAAAAAATTTAAGTATTTAAAGTCATTTAACTTGTTGACAACTGATTCATCCCCGCCTCTCAGTTGTCCACCAGCTATCTGAGCTTTCTAACAATTGGTATCAGAGCTCGGTCCTCTCTAAAAAATCTTAACCACTTGAGGAAGATCCTATGCATCTAACAGTTCCAATTCATCTATAGTTATTTTTCGTAGATAAATTCCTATGCTTGATGGAACAAATTACAAAGTATGGAAGATTCAGATGGAGACTCATTTGAGATATCCTAGGAAAGAGATTTGAGAGGGCACTGAGAAAGGCTATACTACTCATGATCCAGTATCTGATAATCCTCCTCTGACAAACTTGGATAAGGACATTGAAAATGATTGTAGAGCTAGAGAAGCCCTTTTGTGTGCCCTTTTAGATCAACAAATAATGTGATTAACTGACAAATCATCTACAAAGGATATATGGGATAAGTTGGAGACTCTAAATCAAGGTGACCCTACTATTAAAATTGCTAAACTTCATGGTTACTGGGTGAGATATGAGAACCTAAAAATGGAGGAAGATGAAAGGATTACTGCCTTTATGGAAAAGTAAATGAAATTGTCATGGGAATTCAGTGTTGTGGTGGATCTCTGAGTGAAGATGAGATTGTTTCTAAAGTATTGTGAGATTTTCCACCAACTTACAAGATGAAGGCTACTACAATTAATGAGTTGACAACAATGTCTAATACTTATGTTAATAGGGACATTTTAGTTGAGAAGTTGTCTTCTTTTAAGCTTGAGGAATTTGGACCTTCTGGAATTACAAAGACTGAACCTTCTTTTCATGCATCTACATCATCAATTGAAAAGAGTGATTGGAAAGCTTTATATCTAAAGGAACTAGACAAGATGAAGAACGAGGATGAAGAATTGGAGCAACTTGAAGCCTTATTTTCTAGAAGAGTACCTAAAGGTTTGATAGGAAGTAAGTATGAAGGAAAATCACCTTTCAAATGTTTTGCATATAATAAGATAGGTCATTTTGCATCTAGATGTCCTGAGAGAAATTCAAGATTTGAAGAGAGAGATAGAAGATCTTTTAGGCCTAACCATTAATATTAGAACAAGCATAAGTACATGAGAAACAAAGACAAATTATGCTACTATGCAGATGAGGAAGGTGTGACTGATTCTAATGATGAACCGACACAAGAATCAGCTAATTATTTCGGCAAAGGAAAGGAATGGGTATTCTTAGCTATCAAGGAAGATGCTTTGGTACCTAAAGAGAAAGCCCCTACTGTTAAAGTTGAAGACAAGAATGAATGGGTAATAGACAGTGGATGCTCAC
Organism: Cryptomeria japonica; assembly: GCF_030272615.1. Taxonomy (NCBI): domain Eukaryota; kingdom Viridiplantae; phylum Streptophyta; class Pinopsida; order Cupressales; family Cupressaceae; genus Cryptomeria; species Cryptomeria japonica. The sequence goes on along the minus strand of NC_081406.1, from coordinate 102,884,361 downwards.
ATCATATGACTAGAGATAAAGGGAAGTTTCTATCTTTGCAAGAATTTGATGGTGGTCTAGTTATATTTGGAGATGACAAAGCATGTATGTTCAAGGGAAGAGGAACCATATCATTGGATGGTAAGCATAACACTGATAATGTTTATTATGCTGAAGGTTTAAGGCATAATATTTTGAGTGTAGGATAGTTGGTGGATAAGGGTTTTCAATTACAATTCAAGGATGGAAAATGCAAAATCATTAACAGATCTGGATTGGATATTGCAACCAGTACTTAGACTAAAGGTAACATCTTTCATTTCAACTTTGGTAAGAAGACATGTTTAATTGCACATATTGATGAGAGTTGGCTATGGCATAAGAGATTGTGTCATGTAAATTTTGATTGCATTGTAAAGATCAATTCAACTAAGGCTGATAGAGATATACCTAAGATTGTGAAGCCCTATAATCTGGTATGCAAGGAATGTCAAATGGGTAAGGAAGTCAGAACTTCTTTTAACAGTATACAAGACAAGTCTAATGATATTCTTGATCTTATTCATACTGATTTGTGTGGTCTTGCTAGAAATAGAAGTTTTTAGGGAGATAGATATTTTATGCTAATCATTGATGACTATTCTAGAATGATGTGGGTTACTTTTCTAAGGAAAAAAAATGAAATATTTGAAAAGCTTAAGATCTTTAAAGCTAAAGTTAAGATAAAGAAAGGATTAGAGATTAAATGCTTAAGGTCAGATCAAGGTGGCGAATTCACATCCGGTGAATTTAATAGTTATTGTGAGAAGCATGGTATAAGGAGACAGTTGTCTGCACCCCAGACACCTCAATAGAATGGTGTAGTGGAAAGGAAGAACATAACCATCTTGGATGCAGTTAGAAATATGATGATGGAAGATAATTTGCCTCATATCTATTGGATAGAATCTATTAGCATGACGGTGTAAACATTTAATCAAGTTCATATCAAAGGAGACACCGGTAAGACACCTTATGAGTTATGGTTTGGTCATACACCTATAGTTAAGTATTTCAGAATCTTTGGTAGTAAATGCTATATCAAAAGAGATGATTCCATTGGAAATTTTTGATCCTAGATGTGATGAAGGAATACTTCTTGGTTACTCTAATGAAAGCAAAGCATATAGATGTTATAATAAAAGATTGCAGAGAATTGTGGAAAGTGCTAATGTCAAGGTGGATGAGTAGAACAAAGGTCAAATCAAAACTTATGAAAGAGAACCGGAAGTGGAAATGATCATAACTAATCTAGTAGCACCTACACTAGAACAAAATGTTGAACCACCTACTCTGGCAATATCAAAAAATTCAACAGTAACTGAAGATCATAGAAAAGGAACAAAAAATCCGAAGACTCCTAAGTATGTAAGGTTGAATCATTCAAAAGATCAAATCATTGGAGACAAGAAAAAAGAAGTGATGACAAGAATAAGGTTGGCAGCTGATAAGGTATGTTTAATTTCTCAAGTTGAACTGGCATCAATAATTGAAGCATATAAAGATGAATGTTGGATGAAAGCTATGGAAGAGGAATTAGATCAGATAGAAAAGAATAATACATGTACTTTAGTTCCCTGACCTAAAAATAAGAATGTTATTGGAACTAAATGGGTTTTCAGGAATAAATTAAATGAAGATGGACAAGTTGTGAGAAATAAGGCTAGATTGGTTTGTAAAGGCTATTCTCAGAAGGAAGGAATTGATAATGATGACTTTTGCTCTAGTAGCTAGGATTGAAGCTGTGAGATTATTTCTTGCTTATGTTGCACATAAGAACTACAAGGTTTATCAGATGGATGTTAAGTGTGCATTTCTGAATGGAGATCTTGAAGAGGAAGTCTATATTGAGAATCCTGATGGATTTTCACTTTCAGATGACAAAAACATGGTTTGCAGGTTAAGGAAAGCCTTATATGGATTGAAACGAGCTCCTAGAGCTTGGTATGAAAGATTGGATAAATATCTTTTGAAGCTTGGTTTCACTAAAGGTAATGCTGACAATAACTTATACTATAAGATCACTAATGATAAAATATTGATTATTAAGGTCTTTGTTGATGATATCATTTTTGGAGGTGAAGATAAGTTATGCATGGAATTCTCTAACAATATGAAGAATGAATTTGAAAAGTCTATGATTGGGGAGATGAGATTTTTCTTAGGTTTGCATATTACTCGAACTGATAAAGGTATTTTCAGCTTTCAAACTAAGTATGCTAGAGAATTGTTAAAGAAATTTGGTATGGAAAATTCTAAACCAATTGGTACTACTATGGTTACAAGTGAGAAATTGACAAAGAAAGATGTATCAGCTCCGGTAAATCCTACAAGGTATAAATCTATGATTGGAGGTTTGTTATATTTGACTCACACTAGAATGGATATAATGAATGCAGTTTGTATTGTATCAAGATTTCAGAGTGATCCTAGAGATAATCATGAGAGTGTGGTGAAAAGGATTTTCAGGTACTTGCAAGGGACAAATGAGTATGGTTTATGTATCCTAAAGATGATGACTTTACACTATGTGCATATACAAATGCAGATTGGGCTAGAGATGTTGATGACCATAACAACACATCTTGTGGAGCTTTCTTTCTTGGAAAGAAACTTGTTTCATGGAGTAGCAAGAAACAATCATGTACTTCTTTATCTACTGTTGAAGCTAAGTATGTTGCTTCTACTACTAATTTTACACAAGTCCTATGGATGAAGCAAATGTTGAAGGATATAAGAGTAGACTATAATGAACTGGTAGTTATTCACTATGATAACTCTGTTCCTATTGACATATCAAAGAATCTGGTATTTTATTCTAAGACAAAGAACATTTCAGTCAAGTATAAATTTTTGAAGGAGAAGGTGGAAGCAAATAAAGTCAAACTGGTTTATGTGAACACTAAAGAGCAGATTGCAAACATTTTCGCTAAACCTTTTCCCAAAGAATCATATGATTAGTTCAAAGACAAATTGGGAGTTTCTGCCCCTCCAGTAGAGACTTAATTTATATGGATTGATATCAGTTCGATATGCATTATCATAGCTACTATTCATTTCGGATTGATGTAATGGTGCTACTACTCAGGGGGAGTAGTCAGCTGTGTGGTTCAGAGGATTCATAATTTTTCTTTGATGTTTATGTCAAATTTTTGTCATTGATGTGAAAGGGGGAGAGATATACATGTGAAAAAAAGAGCTTAACAAAAATATCAATAAAAGGGGAGAGATCAGAGCTTAATAGGGATATCAGTTTTAGGGGGAGTTTGTTTCAGGTCTATGATTGATGTATCATTTTGTGGGATATTGTTGGTTGTCTTCCTTTGGGGGATACTTGTTTGGAATTTCTTGGCACTTGGATGTTTTTCACATCTAGTGTTGTCATCAATGCCAAAGGGGGAGATTGTTGGAAATTTGGAGGAATTGATTATGTGTTGCATTAGTGTTTGTCATTAATGTCAACACTAGTTGTTTTGATTGTCTACCAGATTTCGATAGAATGGTTGGTTCATGATATTGATTTGGACATCATCTCTGGTATGCTCTAGTTTATGGAATTGGTTTCCTGATGTATTTCATCATCTGTTGGTTTGCGACTTGATGATTTAGAAGCTATTATTTATTCTAGTAAGTCTTTTGGTTATCGATAAGGGTTTTATCGGTAGAGCTTTGTTGAAGATATTTTGATGCACTTGATAAGTGGTATTGGTGTGGCTTCTAGATGATTCATAGGATGTTGTTGATTATCTTGTTCATGTTCTTGTTTATTGGTAGTGTTGCATTTAGCTCATGGCAACCTATTTTGGGTCCGGTGCTACCTAGGTTATGGTACGGTTTATGCAACGTGTTGGTAGTTGATCCTGATGCATTACCGGTTGGATTTATTGATTGGATTATGTTGTTTCGGTCTAAGGAAGACTTGGATTATCATTGGTTTGTGAGATTATGTAATGATTTTATCATATTATCTTTTAGGTGACTGACCTAATTGTTTAGGTCTCGAGTTGGTATATATATGATGTAAGATCTCTTTGTAGATCATGGGATGGAATTATGGTTATGGGATTATCTATGTGCAAATAAATCTATAATCATATGTAGAGGTTCTGGTCGATTATAGGTGATCTAATTGGGTTTGTGTAAGAGGTCTGAGACCTCTGATATTGAGCTTAACTGGAACTGTACTTAGGCATAGGAGATGTTATCTTTGCAGTTCACTCTTCTTTCCAGATTGTAGTCTAGATTTATTTTGTAGTCAGTGAGGCTCCTTTTTTCTGATGAGCAGTGTGCTCTAGCCTATTGGCCTTCCTGCATGTGTAGGCCCCTCTCTTTGTAATCACATACTTACTACAAAAGTATCATCTCACAGTGGGTAGGCTTCCCAGCATGGTTTTCCCCTTTGTCGAGTTTTCCACATATAAATCTTGGTGTTATGTGTTGTGGATGGTTGGTAAATATTCTTTGAATTCTGTCTATGCCTAATTACTATATCTATTATTTTAGTATTTGGTTCATGTATTTTGGTAAAAGTTTTTAAGTATTTAAATTCATTTAACTTGTTGACAATTGATTCACCCCCCCCTCTCAGTTTTCCATTGGTTATCTAAGCTATCTAGCATTGCCTGTCTATCAAACTGCCAAGGTCTACCCAACAAAAGGTGACAAATATCCATAGGCATAATATCATACAAGACTTCATCATGATAATTCCTAATTTTCAATTTCACCAAACATTTCTCACTTACCAACAACTTATGTTCATCTTGAATCCATGCTATCTGATAAGGGTTAGGGTGTTTCAATCTTTTCAAGTTTAACTTATTCACCATCTCTTCTAAAACAAGATTATCTGAACTACCACTATCAATAACAACTTTACAACACTTATCGGATACCTTACATCGGGTCTTGAACAAATTTCTCCTCTGCAAGGGCTCTTCATTTTGTTTGGTATGACACAAAACTCTCCTCATCATCAATAGTTCTCCATCTTCCGATTTGTTAGCTAATCAAGTGGGTTTTTCTTCCACCATTGCTTCTCTTTCGGTATTCTTTGTCTTCTTACGTTCAAATGCATGATGTCCTTCTCCTCCACACTTATAGAAAGCTCCTCTAAATGTTCTCTTGTCTTGTCCTCCAAAATTCTCATTCTGATAGCCATCTAGTTCTCTCCTCAGGTAGAAATTTCTATCATCTTTCCAGTATGAATTACCTTCTTTGTTTACTTCCTTGTCCTTGTTATGATCTGTACAAGTACCTCTACCTTCGGTGTATCCTCTTCCTCCTTGAAATCTACCTCCGGTAAACCTTCCACCTCTACCTCTCTGCCTCTGCTCATGTCTTTTTTTTAACTTCTCTTTTTCTTTTAGGGCATACTGGTAAGCCTCTTCAACACTCTGTAATTTGATCAAACTGAGTTCATCTTGTATAGACATTCACAATCCATTCAAATATCTTATAACTTATTCAACTTCATCATCAACATGTCCGGATATGATATTCAACTTGTAAAATTCTTCGGTGTATTCCTTCACACTAGATTCCTTCTGTCTCAAATTTTGTAACTTCCATAATAGAATCACTTGATAATCAACCAGTATAAACATTGATTTCAACTTAGCAACCATTTGATCCCATGTCTTAGTCTTCTCTTTACCTCTCCTCTGCCTATCAACCTATAAATATTCCCACCAACGAGATGCATGACCTTTTAACTGGGTACAGGCATGTTTCACCTTCCTTTCCTCTGCAGTGTTCTCAAAATCAAAATACTTTTCCATCTCCAAGATCCAATCCATCAATTCATCGAAATCCAACTTTCCATCATATTTCAGTGGGATAAAATGTGATTTAGTATTAGCCCTACTCAAAACCCTTAAAAACCTTTCTTCATCCGGATCAACTGCTAGTGGGTTTACTTGTTCTACTGAGGCTTCTTCTCCTTCATCTTCACTTATATCTTCAATATGTCGGCCTCTTCTCTGAGATGTCTCCATGGCTTCCAACCAGGCTGCTATCCCTCACAATATTTCCATCACACCAGGGTTTACATTCCCACGCCCTCCACCATTCGTAGTTCCTCTTCACACCATCTTTTGTTAATCCTCTATAGCTGCAGGTCGGATCCACAGTCTGCCACCCTACAAAAAAATTCTCAAGACAATCGGAATGAAAACTCACTTTGATACCACTTGGTGAAGTCACTGGTAAGGAGAAACCTCAAAGAGATTAGTCTGAACTGGTTGGGAAGAGTAAACACAACGAAAACATTAGGAGATGATAGAGGCAATGTAGAATAGATTGAATTATAACATGAAAATTGATTACAACCAACCAGTAACAACCGGGTTAAAAAAATTAGCTCACAAGCCTACTAAAACATGCTCAAAATACATAATAGGTCAAAACTAGGACCTCAAATCCTTCGATCTATCTTCTATGCTTAGTCTAACTACTTGATTCTACATTCTAATGTGCAATTACAATGATATATATGATCCGAGAGGATCCGGTCAGCCCAAAAAGGGATCAAAACCCGAAGAACAAGACCTAACATGTAAAACCAACAAGGTCAGCCTCTGCCAAGAGATTCCTCCAAAAAATCCAAAGGATGAAGTGTAGATCGCGGGAAAAGGTCGGCCACATGCCAAGGAACATCAAAATCAACCTTCAAGGCTCTGCAAGCTTCAGAAGGGGTTCCAGTAGATCACCAAAATAGGTCAAGGCAACCGATAACAAAGAACTGCCAATTGGTAATAGGAAACTGTCATGGAAACCGACAGTGATAATGTGAGGACCTACCCTGACTCATTCTGACATTTCTGTTATTTTCATATTAAGACTATTATGGATGCTTTATTTTATGCATTATAGATTTAGAACTTATATGATTCCATGATTTGGATCACATTGACGTATATTGATGCTTCATTTTATGCTTATGAATATGAAACTTTATATGTTGCTAGAATAGAATTACTTTGAAATGATGTATGCCATTATTGGATTTGCAGGACTTCATTTTGATGATAGAAATAGGATGCTTATAATATGAAAGGATCAATTTTGAGGATTATGATAATTGCTTATGTGGAATCAAATTGCAATATATGAGATATTGATTTATTATTGTCAATTGTATGAGTGTTTGATGTGTAATGGAATTCATGTGTTTAATAATATATTTGTGATTATTTGGAATTATTAATGTGTTAATTGAGATGCGCAGGAAAAATTATCCATGTGACCATGAAAATAATATGGAGAACCAAACCTAGACCTATGTACGTTTGTAATGCCAGGGGTTGTCTATTTGGAGAGACAACACCCCGTTTGTATTGTATTTTATTTGTGAAAGTAAATGATGCATGTGTGTTAAATTGATTTTATTAATTTGTGTAATCCTACAAGAGACAAATTCCATGTGTGATTTTTATATTATATTTTATTGTGTCACTTGACACATGTGCTGATTAGTGTCATTGATTTTGAGTTGTCTCTTGGAGGGAGTTTTGTTTCTACCAAAGCCATTCAAACATATGAGTGTGGTCCCAAATTTGCCTTGGGTAGGGAGTCTTGGGAGTGGTCAACTCAGGTTTGATCCGTAGGTTAACTTCAGTTGGGTTTCTAAGGGGTCAAATGGACTCCTAGGGTCAGTTTTAGGGCTTTTCCAAAGGTCCAAAGGGTATACCCATGGGTTAGGGGTATTTTTAAACATGTGACTACTCCCATGTGACTGTTTAGTCACCTCAAAAAGTGGTTTTCCCAAGGTGAACGAAAATTCAACTTAGAAGGTTCCTCCTAGGATAGACAACCTTCCCTTTTGGTGTCAGACTCTCTTCCCCATCCTCTCTTACCTTTTTTGTTTCCAGTTTTAGCAACATGTAAGGGGTTGGGAAGAACAACCAATGGGAACTCTCACTTTACCCAAGGGGTTGGGAAGAGTGAGAGAGGCCTTCTTAGGCAAGGATTAGGGACTTAGTGAGTAATCACCCACTCTCCATTGTTGGAGATTATGCAATTTTTGAAAGAATAGTTGTAGGATAGAATTTTTTGGTGAAGTGTTGGTGAAAAGTTTGTGTGGATTTGGGCTGCTCATCTCCAACTAAATCTATCAAACCTTTTGGTAGATTAAGGTTGGTTCTTACTTCTTTTGTTTATGTTGTATATGTTTGTTTGGAAAAATGCTTGTATGGAAAAAGATGTGTATATGTATTTTTCTTTGTAGAAGAAAGATGTAATTTTCCTTCCTTTGTTTCTTTTTATGTTTTCTTGTATTGGGAGTGTCCAAGGCCTTCTACTTTTGGGAGAGTAGGATGGTCTTGGGGTGGAAGAAGTATGACAGCCTTGGGTGAGAGGCTCTCCTTATGGAGAGTGATCTCAAGGGTGTTCTTTGTGACCCTTTCTGCATAGCCTTGTGTATGCATTTGGGGGTCATAAGGGGAGAAGATATGGCTTATATGCCTTTGGGGGGCATAAGGGTGTGGAGATGTATTTTGTTGTATTTTGGTTGCCATGAGGTGGCTTGAGTTGTTCCATGCTTACAATCTCCCCAATGATATTTGGTCCACTTCCACCCGTGGAAAAATCATCACAAGTTATAGTGAAAGTGTAGCTTGGGTTGGGAAAATGTATGTTGAGTGTTTGCCCCTTTGTTGTTGTGGTTGTTTGTTTGTGACCCGTCTAGTGCTTGGTTCTCCAAGCTCGGGGGTGGCTTCTAGTAAGCCTAGGTTGGGAGGTGAGCACTCCATGGTCAAGCCTTTTTACTCTATTTGCAGGTTGCTTGGGATGGGAAGGAAAATAAGAAGAAATTAGTTGCTTTTTTTTACTTATGTTGTAGAAAAGATTCAAAAAAAAGTTGTATTTATTATTGTAGCTTTGTAAAGAAAAAGCCAATGATGTATTTATTTTCCAAAAGTAAAGAAATGCTTGTATTTTTAGTTATAGTTCTCATTCAATGGAAAGGAGAATTCTAGTAGGGTTTTCAAACCCATTTGTAATGATATTTACATTGTATTTTAATATGCTTAAAGAAATGCATTTTTCTATTTGATTATTTTTGCAAAAAAAAAATGAAATGTATGAGCTTGTATTAAGACCTTCATTTACAAAAAAAACAAAAGATAAATTTGTTTGCATTCATGTTGTTTTTAGTGTAGAGTTCATTTATTTCCTTATGTAAGTAAACTTATGAAAAATGGGAATAGCATGCACATAGACTAAGATGTTAAATACAACTATAAATTTAGTAAATAGGTTTTAATATATTTTACTTTAAGCTGTTCTTTTAAATGTTTTCTAGACTAATATAGTTGTTGTTATAGTTTATTACTTTCTGTCATTTAATTAATTGTAGGAATATGAAACTAATTAGTGATACATTCTAAAGTTAGCATCTTAGTTTTGCAAAAGAAAAATATATAAATTAGAGCTTGCTGTCAAAAAAAAAGATTACTGCATTCTGTCATTTATTTACTACAGAAAATGTATTTAGTATTAAGAAGTCATCTATTTCCAAAAGTTAGCATTAGATAGAAGAAAAAAAAAAGTGTATTGCTTTATAAAAAAAAGAATCTACTAGCTTGCTGTTTGTGATTTAATTAAAAAGGAATAGTTTTCAGATTTGTCTTAAGAAATGAAAATATAGTTTATCTCTAGATCCCTTTTTATACATTTTAAATCTTGCAAAAAAAAAGGCCTCCTCATCTATTTCTTGCTGCTAATTTTCTTTATTAGTATCCTGCATATTTTATTAAGTTGAAATAAATAAATAAATAAATAAACTGAAAGTTTATGTGTGCTTATACATATAAATATATATATATATATATATATATATATGTATATATATATATATGTATATATGTATATATATATACATATATATGTATATATATATAAATATATATATATATACATATATATGTATATATATATACATATATACATATATATGTATATACATATATACATATATATATATATATATTTATATATGTATATATATATATGTATATATACATGTATGTATATATACATGTATATATATATACATATATGTATATATATATATATATTTGAATTTATTTATTTAAAAAAAAAATTATAAAATAATTGTTGAAGACCGAGGGGAGGGCCAAGAAACCCTACCCTACCGGTTTGGCCTCCCTTACCCCTTGCAGGTGTCGTAGTGAGCGGACGCCGCTTGCTATGGGCCGTCCGTAGTGGGCAGGGCGAAGCCCACCACTATGGCGACCCCCAGCGGCGGTGACCGCCACTGTGGTAACCCGCAGTGGGTAGTAGCTACCACTGTTAGTGGACGATGGTTGCTCTTTGTGGGGTACCGCAGTGGCCGCCACTTCGGCTCCCCTTCCCATTGTAGCTCGCTTGGCCTCTGCCACCATGAGCACCTTGGCCTCCTCCACCTCTCCCCCTTCGACTCCACCAAAAATAAAACCCAAGCCACCACCTCCACTACCTGGACAATCACACACACACACACAGCACTACAAAAAAAATGAAACACACACATACACAAGCCCTAACCCAATTTTGGGGTTAGGGCAAAACACATAAATAAATTATATAAAAAAAAGAATCATGTGTGTGGGTTGAATGAAAAGGTAAGGTTAACATAGAGATTTTAGATTCTTTTTAAAAAAAAAAGAAATAGAAAAGAAAAGGGGGGGAATACCCATTCAAATTTTGAATAGGGTTTTCCCCATCCCTTTAACTTAATAACATATGATAGTTTTGTCTTAATAAAAGAACCTTGCCTCCTCCATATATATCTATGTATACACATATATATGTATATCTATGTACACACACACACACACATATATTTGCTAGGTATATATCTACCTATAGATATATATATTTATGCATAATTGTATATTTATATATATAAACAAATAATATCTAATTTTTAGATTTATAGATTTAAGTACATATTTTTATTTGATGCATTAAATTTAAATTCTTTGGAGATTGACTTTTAGGGAGTTATAGTGATTTATTTGTAAGTCAAGATGGCCCCTTCAATTTGAATTTATTAAGCACATTTTAATTAATGGTAATTTTGCTTCATAGGTTTATTTAATCTAAGAGCTAGGGCAAATTAATTTAGACCCTAGGCAATTAAAGGACTATTTGAGATTTATAATATCTCTTATCAATTAATTTAGAGATTTTTGTTAAGTGAGTTTAATTATTTATTAATTGGGAGATAATAATAATTCTTTTGGAGAATTATTATCCCACTTTTAACTTAGATTATTTTTCGCCTAATTGATTTCGTTGTTAGATTTACTCAAAACATAGTTAAGACTAAACTAGTTTTGCATTATTTTAGTAAGTTAGTTGTACTAGGTTAAGTATTTTAAAAAAAAAATTATTCTGTTTGTGCCCAAAAGTTTGGGCATGACATTTTGGTATCAGAGCAAGGTTTCCAACACTAGGAACCTTTCTCCATTACGTTTCTCTTTAAATTAATTAATTAATTAAATTATATTTATTTTTATTATATTTAATTTTAATTAGTTAAATTTTCTTTCTCCATAATTATTTATTTATTTCATTTTACTTTATTTCCATATAAGGATGCCTCCAACTACGCGACAAGCTCGCAAACGTGGTAGAGGCCCTAGGTGTGAACGTATGGCATGAGAAGAGATCGATAGGGAGGAATCAGTTCCAGAAGTGAACCCAGAAGCTCCTCCTGAACAACCAATTGACCCAAACCGAGACATCTTGGTAGCTCTACAGAACCTGATTGGCATAGTCAAAGATAGGCTTCCGACAGTAGATCATCATGTTGAGAACTAGAACTCAGGGAGCCATAGAATAGTAGAACAGGAATGGAGTAGGAGTCCACCTCCTAATCCCATAGAGAGTCGGGCTGGGCATGAGCCCGATTCCATTCACCTACCAGCACCACCTCCAGTAGTAGCACCAGTGTATTATGAGAGGGCACGTCGAGATCCACGGGATCTAATCAGAGAGGTTATGCGCCTTCAACCACCATCTTTTGGGGGATCTACTGACGGGGTAGAAGCAGAGGCATGGCTTTTGAGCCTGGATAGGTGCTTTGCATTGCGCTCCTATGAGAGCAATCTAAAAGCACATGCAACAGTCCACCTATTGCGAGGAATGACCTCCACATGGTGGAGACAGGAGGAATATAAGTGTGGCTTAGTGATAGATACTCTCACTTGGGAGATTTTCACAGAGAGATTCAGGGAGAGGTACTTATCAGAGCATTACAGATAGCGTTGGGTGGATGAGTTCCATGACCTCCAGCAGAATGGTCTTTCAGTAACCCAGTATGAGAATAAGTTCTTCGAACTCTTACCGTACATAGACTACCTAAAAGATGAGAAGCTTCTCATCATCCAATTTATCAGAGGCCTGAATACTGGCATAGCAGGACCAATGAGGATGGCTGCTCTAGGGAGCCTTCGAGTTACCGTGGAGAAGGCATTGATAGCAGAGGAGATTCAAGTCAAACCTCAGGACTCGAGGGATCGGTTCCAGAAATGTAATCCTACACCCCAGATTTACAGGTTTCAGAAACCCCATTGGAAGGGTAACAACAGACACACATCGGGGTTCTTCAAACCCCCTCCTCCGCAGTAGTAACAACAGAACCAGAGGCAAAGGCCTCCGCAGAGTCAGTAGGGCGTAAAGCCCAAGCAGTGGCAGTCACAGGGTCAGAGGCAAGATCAGTGATCTCAGGCTCCTTACACACCTCCTGCGAGGACTCAGTAGTCCTCCAGGGGTGGGTACAGTGGTTCTAGCAGGACAGGGGGACAGTCCTTCTCTAGACCACAGGGCATGTAGTTTAAGGCATGTGGCACTTCCTTCACATGTGGAGCCATGGGAGACATGGCGGGAGAGTGTCCTCAAGGTCAGATGGCAGGCAGTCAGAGGATGGTAGCATCAGAGCTGATAGTTGGGGATATGGGCAAGTCCCATAGGGTCTTCGCAGCAGTTGACAACCGCTAGGCAGAGCATCAGGCCATGGTTATTGAGGTTGCAGGTATGATCAGAGGTAGCATTGTATCTATACTATTTGATTTGGGAGCTACTGACTCTTTTATATCTCCATTGGTTGTGGAGTGTTGTGGGCTAGTGGCAATTAGACAAGAGGTCAGTTGGGAAGTGGAATTAGCTTCAGGAGCTAGAGTGTCAGTGGAATTAGAGGTTAAGGGATGTCAGCTTCAGATTGGCAGTACCACCACCTTAGTAGACCTTAGAGTTACACCACTCGAATCATATGGCATCGTACTTGGCATGGATTGGCTTTATGCCCATAGAGCCAAGATAGATTGTCACCTAAAAAGGATCGAGTGTGAGGATGATCATGGTTCTCCCATAGTAATCACTGGAATTCAGAGACCCGTGTCTCTTCGTATGATCTCCGCAATGCAGCTTAAGCAGAGCATGCGAAAGGGATGCTAGTTATTTTCCATCACCATTAGTGAAAGAGGAGAAGAAGAAGAAAAGGAACCATCTATTGACAACCATCCTATCCTTAAGGGATTTTCAGACGTATTTCCTTCAGAGTTACCCAGTATGTCACCCCGTAGAAGGATTGATTTTCATATAGACCTTGTTCCAAGAGCCGAGCCAATTTCAAGAGCACCATATAGGATGACCACAAATGAGCTTAATGAGCTCAGGATGCAGCTTGAGGAACTCCTAGAGAAAGGCCACATTCGTCCTAGTGTATCCCCTTGGGGTGCACCAGTCATCTTTGTGAAGAAGAAGGATGGATCTTTCCAATTATGTATGGATTACCATTAGATGAACAAAGTAACCATCAAGAACCGATATCCTTTTCCTAGGATCGATGATTTATTCGACCAACTTCAGGGTGCCAAAGTATTTTCCAAAATTGATCTGAAGTTAGGGTACCATCAGTTGAGGATAGTGGATAGCGATATCCACAAGACTGCATTTCGCACTAGATATGGCCACTATGAGTTCACCGTGGTTCCATTAGGTCTTACAAATGCCCCAACTATTTTCATGAGTCTCATGAATGGAATATTCCACACATTCCTTGATCGTTTTGTGATTGTGTTTCTCGACGACATATTGATATATTCACGGAATGAGGAGGAGCATGAGGAGCACCTGAGACAGGTTTTGCAGTGTTTGAGGGATAATCAGTTGTATGGCAGTTTGTCAAAGTGTGTTTTCTTTAGAACAGAGGTCAAGTACCTTGGTCATGTTATATCTGGTAATGGGATCTCAGTAGACCCATCAAAGATCAGAGCCATTATGGATTGGCCAGCGCCAACCAGTGTGATAGAGGTCAGGAGGTTCATGGGCTTAGCAGGTTATTATCAACGTTTTGTTGAGGGATTCTCTAGAGTTGCTCATCCTATTACTTCTCTTCAATGTAAAGAGAAGAAATTTGAGTGGACAGAGAAGTGTGAGAAGGCCTTTCAGGAACATAAGAAGGCACTTACTAGCGCACCTATCCTTGTAGTGCCAGATCCTTCAGCTAACTTCATGGTTTGCACAGATGCTTCCCTAGAGGGTTTAGGAGCAGTCCTTATGTAGGATGGCAGAGCTATAGCTTTTGAGTCTAGGAAACTTAAGACTCACGAGCTTAATTACCCTACTAATGACCTTGAGCTTGCAGCAATAGTGCATGCACTCGTGAGCTAGAGACATTTCCTTTTGGGTCATCATTTTGAGTTACACTCAAACCATCAGAGCCTTCAGTACATATTCACTCAGTCGAATCTTAATGCATGTCAGAGGAGATGGATGGAATTCTTGTGTGAGTATGATTTTGACGTTCACTACATCAAAGGGAAAGAAAACGTAGTTGTAGATGCTTTGAGTAGGAGACGTCATGAGGTATACACCATATCTATGGGCATGGATTTAAGAGATTGGATAATGTAGCAGTTGCCAGAGGATGGATGGTATTTAGAGGTTTGCTAGGCTATATGATCTCAAGAAAATTTAGAAGTGAAATATGTGGATTATTCCTTAGAGTTTGATGGATTATTATGCCATAGAGGGTGCATCTATGTACCTTCTTTCAGGGGATTTCGAGAGTTCATTATCATAAAGGCTCATAGAGCTCCTTATGCAGCACATCTCGGAGTTAAGAAGATGCATGCAGATTTGAGGTAGTTATACCATTGGCTAGGAATACGACAGCTTATTGCAGAGTTGGTAGCCCAATGCCTCGAGTGTCAGAGAGTCAAGGCGGAGCACTGCCATCCAGGTGGGTTGCTCCAATCTCATGCTATACCAGAGTGGAAGTGGGATACTATATCCATGGATTTCATCATTGGTCTCCCTATGTCATCTCTTCGCCATGATGCCATCCTGGTGACAGTTGACAAGTTGACCAAAGTGGCCCACTTTTCACCAGTTTGTACCACCTTCACAGCACCAGCAGTAGCATAGGTGTTCTTGCGAGACATTGTCAGACTTCATGGTGTCCCATGCAAGATCATTTCCAACAGGGATTACTTCTTCACTTCTTCCTTTTGGAAGGCATTACAGGCAGCTATGGGTACTAAGCTCAATTTTAGTATAGCCTATCATCCAGAAACAGATGGTTAGACAGAGAGGGTTAATCAGGTGTTAAAGGATATGCTTTGCATGTACGTCATGGATCACCAGACCAGATGGAAAGAGTACCTTCCCTTAGTGGAGTTTGCCTATAACAATGGACATCACACATCTTTGGGGATGCCACCCTATCAAGCATTATATGGCAGACCTTGTAGGACACCGTTGAGTTGGGACCGCATAGAGGACAGAGTTGCTATTGGTCCTGAGATAGTTCAAGATATGGAGCAGTAGGTGGATTTGATTAGGCAGCGTCTTAGAGAGGCACAGGATAGATAGAAAAAATATGCTGATGTGAAGAGGATAGATCGTAGCTACTTGGTTGGAGATAGAGTCTTCTTGAGAGTGCGACCGCATAAGAGTCCAATCCGTTATGGAAAGGGTTCTAAGCTCGCACCTCAATTTGTAGGACCATTTGAGATCCTTGAGAGGATAGGACCAGTTGCCTACCATTTAGCATTGCCACCTAGCCTATCGCACATCCATGATGTGTTTCATGTTTCAGTTTTGAGGAAGTATATCTATGATGAGTCTCATATTCTAGATTGAGATGCCTTGCAAGTGGAGTCAGACGGGAAGCTAGCTTTGGAGCCCATTCACATTTTGGCATGCTAGATGTTGGGCCTTCAAGGTCGAGAGCTGGACCAGGTTAGGGTCCAGTGGGATTGCTATGATGAGGTTACAACTTCATGGGAGGATGTAGCACGTATGAGATCACAGTACCCCCACCCTTTTTATGAACTCTAGGAGGAAGTTCATGCCTAGAGGGGGAGGGTGTGAGGCCCTACCCTGACTCATTCTGACATTTCTATTATTTTCATATTGAGACTATTATGGATGCTTTATTTTATGCATTATGGATTTAGAACTTATATGATTCCATGATTTGGATCACATTGACGTATATTGATGCTTCATTTTATGCTTATGAATATGAAACTTTATATGTTGCTAGAATAGAATTACTTTGAAATGATGTATGCCATTATTGGATTTGTAAGACTTCATTTTGATGATAGAAATAGGATGCTTATAATATGAATGGATCAATTTTGAGGATTATAATAATTGCTTATGTGGAATCAAATTGGAATATATGAGATATTGATTTATTATTGTCAATTGTATGAGTGTTTGATGTGTAATGGAATTCAAGTGTTTAATAATATATTTGTGATTATTTGGAATTAGTAATGTGTTAATTGAGATGCACAGGAAAATTATCCATGTGACCATGGAAATAATATGTAGAACCAAACCTAGACGTATGTACATTTGTAATGCCAAGAGTTGTCTATTTAGAGAGACAACACCCTATTTGTATTGTATTTTATTTGTGAAAGTAAATGATGCATGTGTGTTAAATTGATTTTATTAATTTGTGTAATCCTACAAGAGACAAATTCCATGTGTGATTTTTATATTGTATTTTATTGTGTCACTTGACACATGTGCTGATTAGTGTCATTGATTTTGAGTTGTCTCTTGGAGGGAGTTTTGTTTCTACCAAAGCCATTCAAATGTATGAGTGTGGTCCCAAATTTGCCTTGGGTAGGGAGTCTTGGGAGTGGTCAACTCAGGTTTGATCCATAGGTTAACTTCAGTTGGGTTTCTAAGGGGTCAAATGGACTCCTAGAGTTAGTTTTAGGGCTTTTCCAAAGGTCCAAAGGGTATACCTATGGGTTAGGGGTATTTTTTAACATGTGACTACTCCCATGTGACTGTTTAGTCACCTCAAAAAGTGGTTTTCCCAAGGTGAACGAAAATTCAACTTAGAAGGTTCCTCCTAGGATAGACAACCTTCCCTTTTGGTGTTAGACTCTCTTCCCCATCATCTCTTACCTTTTCTCTTTCCAGTTTTAGCAACATGTAAGGGGTTGGGAAGAACAACCAATGGAAACTCTCACTTTACCCAAGGGGTTGGGAAGAGTGAGAGAGGCCTTCTTAGGCAAGGATTAGGGACTTAGTAATCACCCACTCTCCATTGTTGGAGATTATGCAATTTTTTAAAGAATAGTTGCAGGATAGAATTTTTTGGTGAAGTGTTGGTGAAGAGTTTGTGTGGATTTGGGCTGCTCATCCCCAACTAAATCTATCAAACCTTTTGGCAGATTAAGGTTGGTTCTTACTTCTTTTGTTTATGTTGTATATGTTTGTTTGGAAAAATGCTTGTATGGAAAAAGATGTGTATATGTATTTTACTTTGTAGAAGAAAGATGTAATTTTCCTTCCTTTGTTTCTTTTTATGTTTTCTTGTATTGAGAGTGTCTAAGGCCTTCTACTCTTGGGAGAGTAGGATGGTCTTGGGGTGGAAGAAGTATGACAGCCTTGGGTGAGAGGCTCTCCTTATGGAGAGTGATCTCAAGGGTGTTCTTTGTGACCCTTTCTACATAGCCTTGTGTATGCATTTGGGGGTCATAAGGGGAGAAGATATGACTTATATGCCTTTGGGGGGCATAAGGGTGTGGAGATGTATTTTAGTTGCCGTGAGGTGGCTTGAGCTATTCCATGCTTGTATTCTCCCCAATGGTATTTGGTCCACTTCCACTCGTGAAAAAATCATCACAAGTTGTGGTGAAAGTGTAGCTTGGGTTGGGAAAATGTATGTTGAGTGTTTGCCCCTTTGTTGTTGTAGTTTTTTTTTTGTGACTCATCTAGTGCTTGGTTTTCCAAGCTCGGGGGTGGCTTCTAGTAAGCCTAGGCTAGGAGGTGAGCACTCCATGGTCAAGCCTTTTTACTCTATTTGCAGGTTGCTTGGGATGGGAAGGAAAAGAAGAAGAAATTAGTTGCTGTTTTTTACTTATGTTGCATAAAAGATTCAAAAAAAAGTTGTATTTATTATTGTAGCTTTGTAAAGAAAAAGCCAATGATGTATTTATTTTCCAAAAGTAAAGAAATGCTTGTATTTTTAGTTATAGTTCTCATTCAATGGAAAGGAGAATTCTAGTAGGGTTTTCAAACTCATTTGTAATGATATTTACATTGTATTTTAATATGCTTAAAGAAATGCATTTTTCTATTTGGTTATTTTTGCAAAAAAAAAATGAAATGTATGAGCTTGTATTAAGACCTTCATTTACAAAAAAAGAAAAGATAAATTTGTTTGCATTCATGTTGTTTTTAGTGTAGAGTTAATTTATTTCCTTATGTAAGTAAACTTATGAAAAATGGGAATAGCATGCACATAGACTAAGATGTTAAATACAACTATAAATTTAGTAAATATGTTTTAATATATTTTACTTTAAGCTATTCTTTTAAATGTTTCCTAGACTAATATAGTTTTTGTTATAGTTTATTACTTTCTGTCATTTAATTAATTGCAGGAATATGAAACTACAAAAAAAATGAAACACACACATACACAAGCCCTAACCCAATTTTCGGGTTAGGGCAAAACACATAGATAAATTATATAAAAAAAAGAATCATGTGTGTGGGTTGAATGAAAAGTTAGGGTTAACATAAAGATTTTAAATTTTTTTTTTAAAAAAGAAATAGAAAAGAAAAGGGGGGGAATACCCATTCAAATTTTGAATAGGGTTTTCCCCATCCCTTTAACTTAATAACATATGATAGTTTTCTCTTAATAAAAGAACCTTGCCTCCTTCATATATATATATATATATATATATATATATATATATATATATATATATATATATATATATATATATATATATATGTAGCATCGGAATCAGGAATCATCAAAGCAAGAGAAACATATTCATCATTATTAGCTCAATCACAAACACACATTGCAATGATCTAATCCTAAGCACACTCAATAGAGACATAAAAACAAAGCATTCAAAAGCAAATATCATGCAAACCAGATGATGATTTAGATGCTTCTTCCATGTGGCTCCATTGTTCTTCTTTCCTCTTCAAATGGATTTGTGGATCTCACCTACAAGTGCACATACAATTGAAAGCAAGATTGATATTGATGAAAAGCTCAAGAGTACTAGAAGCATAAATTCGATAGTCTGATAGGGATTAGCTGCTAGGGATTTGATTGAAAATCATCCAATTTATAGAAGAATTGGATAAATGACAAGATTAGCATGATGCAATTCAAATGGAAATTGCAAATCAATATGACAAATTATGACAAATTATGCACTTTCCATGCACAATTTGATTGATTGATAATTGATGACAAATTATGACACATTCTATGTCAAAATTGATTGATTGTCAATTATGACAATTTATGACAAATTGAAATGTCATTCCCATAGAATTAGGAGATGAAATAGGAGGGAAAAGAAATTAGAAATTAAGAAAAGTAGAAAATTGAAATTGATGACGATTAGGAATTAGAAATTGATGGAAAAATAGGAAATTAGTAACTAGAAGAAATTAGGTAAATTAATTAATAATTTGTCATTTATTAATTAATTTACAAGAGGAAGAATAATTAGCCAATTAAATGAAGATTTAATTGTAATGCGAAGACTTAGGATTAATAAATAATTTAGTAATCCTAGAGGAAGAAATGACAAATTAGGTTAAATGATTGAATCATGAAACCCTAGAAGATGAATTAGAAGTGCGAAAATAACAATTAGGTCTTGATTAAAGATAATTAATGTCATGATTTTGAATTGATAAATGACCAATGCGACAAAATGATTTGATTGATAAATGTGCCAATTGACGAGGAACAATGACAAATTGATCCAAATTGACATAATTAAGACAGACAATGATCTATGACAAATCGGTCGCAAAATGACAAGATTGACAAAAGGACAAGAATCGATGACAAATAGATTGCAAAATGACAAGATTGAAAATGACCACGATCGATGACAAATCGATCGCCAAAATGACAAAATCAAACATGACAACGATCGATGACAAATCGATTGTGAAACGACAAGATTGATAAACCGATCGCCAGATGATAAGATTGAAAAGAGGACAAAACCCTAATTAGGATTGATGATGTCCAAAATGATAAGATTAATGATAAGAGTGATCGCAAGATTGACAGGAGGACAAAACCCTAATTAGGATTGACGATGTCCAAAATGATGACAAATTAGCACGCACATTGATGCAACAGGATAAAATCGATCAAAATCATGACTAGATAGTGTTGTCGACAAGACCAAATTTGAGGACGAGATGATTGAAGAATGTAGAAGAATGACTCGATGTTCGCAAATGATAAAGACCAAGTGCAAATCATAGGAGAAATGTTAATGCGACGCAAAAACCTAAAATAAGGCAATGCGCAAATGTTAAAGTATGACCTCGCAAGCGTTTGACCATTTTTGGGTGTCTACATTTTGCCCCTCTTTGAGACAATGCGATTCTGAGCTTTGTTTCAAAGAACAATAATGAAAATGCCCCAGACAATAATAATGACATATGCATGCCCCCTCGAGGAATTGGCCAGAAACATGCAGGAAAGAGGCCAATTGATCGATAAAAATGATAGGATCAAACGGACTGACAATCGGAGATCGGATGCATGAAGGACAAGCAATTTATGGTGCACAAGACCGCGACCAACATAAGATGGAGAGGACGCACGTCCATCTATGCAATGACAAAGAGCTATAAATGAGATCAAGAGAGTGAAAATTGCTCATTTGCACCAGCTAAAGAGGAGGATTTGTTGCTCTGGACAAGGACACGTGCAGATAGATGGCGAACATTACAATGGCAGATCACCTTGGGGAACGTGTACGCACATTCAGACAATTGGAGGATGCAGGAGCATTGGTATGTATCTCGAAAACCCATGTGTTGAATTTCATGAATTTGACGCATTTGCGGGACATTGCGGGGCCCACAGGGGATGCAAAAGATGACTTCTGCGCTTGTGTCATCTAATCCTGCGCTTGTGTTGGGAGTTCTGCACTTGTGTAGGAAGACACAAGTGCAGGTCACCTGACACAGGCGCAGGTTACAAGACACAGGCGCAAATGTGCATAAATGACTTAATTTTAACTCAAAACTACATGCAAATGAACTGAAAAGGGGGGACAAGGGTGGGATAGGTCAATGTAGATGAAAAACACCCTGATTGGACATGAAAATTAGGAAATGCAACCCGTAGGAGCAAACTCTAAAACTAAAAAAATGATGCCCCGATTGTGATGTAGAGTCAACAGTATCCGTTGATCACGCGGGATAATCGACCAGACTGTTTCATGCTATGACATAGACTCAGGAGCATAGAGAGAGACACATTAGCAGGACTGGGAATATATTACATCACATACATGCCTGAGATTAGGGAAAACATAGGATTGCTCACTACATTGGCAGAGCGATGGCATTCGGAGACCTCCTCATTCCATTTGGCAACGGGAGAGGCGACAATGACTCTAGAGGATGTATGGCGCATCCTCTGCATTCCGATACATGGGGAGATGATAGAGTACGACCCAGTGACAGGTAGAGATGCATTATGTAGATTGTTTGAGTGCGACACAGATGATTTGGACATTGTCGAGAGGGAGATCGGCTGGGAGAGCATGGCTTTCGAGTATGACCGACGATATGTGGTGATAGTAGTTGTGATAGCATGTCTTCTAGCAGGTGATAGACGAGGACATGGATTCCCTATTGGATGGGGAAGAGTGCTAGAGTGGATGGTGACAGAGGGCACGGTGTACGCATGGGGACCATGTGTACTTGCTATGCTCTATTTTCAGCTGCATCAGATAGCGTATCAGGGAGTTCAGACTCTGAGCTGTGGAGTTACATTGCTTCAGGTATGGGCATTCGAGCACATAGCCATATGTCGATCGATTATAGATAGACAGGTTATACAACATCGACCATATGTGTATAGCTATGGTGGAGCACTGAGACAGGGTTCTTTTGGATACATATTGTACTGGCGACATGAGCTGGACAGACTGACAGAGTTCATATGGAGGCCATATCAAGATTGCCCCGGATGGTCAGATGATCATGAGGAGTTACCATATTGCAGACAGGAGAGATACTTGATTGGGCGACCAGTGAACCGCGAGAGAGTGATTGAGATATACCTGCCAGAGAGGGTCAGACGATAGTTTGGAGAGCGATAAGATGTACCTAGGAGGATTGCATGCTTTGCCTGATCTCACAGAGAGATGAGTTAGTGGGGGAGTATGATTCAGCCACACATAGCATATGCCAACTTTGCACAGCTACAGTAGAGATAGTGGGATTGGTGGTTAGATGTGGTAGATGCGGGGATGATAGAGGAGTATGAGACATGGTTTTCATGACGGCAGCCAGTGCCTTTGACTGATCTTGATATTCCAGTACTGAGGAGACAAGAGGACTTCCTACTCATAGGAGAGGAGGGAGATGATGAGGACGAGGAAGATGATGAGGGTGACGATGAGGGTGAGGGAGATGGGGGTGATGATGATGGGGAGGATGATGAGGATGATGGGGACGGAGATGATGGTGGTGAGGATGATGATGAGCTAGACTCAGCTGATCAGGAGACATTGCAGGATATTCCTCTAGAGCTGGGGACAGCTAGGACAGAGGAGGTGGAGATGTGCAGGGCTACCATAGCGAGTCAGCAGGACTATATTGCAACATTGGAGAGAGAGCATGAGCAGTTCAGAGCGAAGATAGCTAGACTCACAGAGGCTCGAGATACAGCCATAGCTCAGGCACAGCGAGAGGGAAAGAGAGTCATTGAGTTCATTGGGTCGATTAGGGATGCCAGTGCACGGGAGATGGCACAGATGCTGGTAGAGACCGGCAAGGAGAGACTGTATTGGAGGACACTATATGAGAGTGCAATTCCACTGGAGCGGAGAGCACCTTCGTATCGGGCACGATCAAGGACGGAGAGCAGGTCACGCTCTCGGAGGTCATTGAGCAGCATGGGGGTGAGTGGACCTATGAGACCACCACAGCCAGGACTAGGAGGGACATCATCTGCGAGGCATGGCAGGGATGAGGAGGACAGAGGGAGCACCCAGTGACAGAGGCACGTAATCCTTATGACAGATATTATGTAGTTTGACATTTTGTAGTCAGCCTGCGGGCCATACTTAGGACAGACAGTCCGATTTTGTACTCCGACATGATTGTGATATGTGATATGATATGCATCGATATGATTGAATGCTATATGTTATGATTTGTAGTTATTTTCCATGAATGGATGATTTATGCACTTGTTTATGAACATGTATGGATGTATTTTTATGTATTTTGGATGTATTTATGAAATGAAACGAATAAAATGCTTGATGTAATATGTGATGGAATGCAAATGTACTAACCAATGAATGCAGGATGCAACATATATGTTTGGATATCGGAGCACTAGACCGAACTGACTATCCAGACTGATGGAAGAAATGTTAGTAAGAAATGAGATAGATGATAATTAGAGATGATGAAAAACTTGCTTTCAGTAATGCACTTTGTAGGTGAGAACCTTTATTTTTATGTAGCAAAATGGATGCGTAGCATCATGGCATTGAAGGCCAGAGCTGAAATGCAACCCGATTTGTGAAAGACAAACACATCATAGACAAGCAACAATCACAATCAAAAAAGAAAAGAATCATGAACCATCCCAGTCACTCTAAATCACTCAGTGACATCATCGAACAACATAGGAACATGATCGAAGCCAAAGATAAATCAAGAAAAAGATAAGATGCGCAAATTCAAACAAATCAAACAAACATCTTGATCTTCATTGTCAAAAGTTGAAAGTGCTGATAGGACGATCATGCTGTCTGGTTTTAGGACATGTGGTATCCCGTCTAAGACAGGACACAGTCTGGTTTCGAGTGTACCACACCCTGTATAAGACCCATGATAGTAAGAACAAGGACAAATGATTTGGATACTGATATTGGATTGATATGACAATTTGGATCAGTTTGAGTGTTTGATTTTGATTGAAAAAGTTCATCTGTTAATCCGTGATTTTAGTAAAGCACAGTGTGAAATGGATTGCGAGTCGTTGGAGGAACACTCAGTGATCTATCGATGCATAAAGGGAATTCTTTATTGCAAAATGTTTGTTTTTGTTTTTGTTTTGCTTTTTGAGTTTTACAATTTTTTTTTTTCGTTTTTTCAGGACTATTTGATTTTTATTTTTTTAGGATTATTTCAGGACATTTTTCAATTTTTTTGAATTATTTTAGGACATATTTAAATTTTTTTATGAATTTTTTTCAGGACATTTTTCAATTTTTATGATATTTTTGCCCCCAGTGCCTAGCAAGGCAAGGAATATGACAGGTGAATAAACAGGCTTGCTGAAATGTTGGTGGATAGAGGGAAGACAAAGGCCTTTTATTATGGAGACAACGCAGATGCAATTTCCAAGAGCTATTGTGTGATGGGACAAGAGACTGGATATGACAATGTATAGCAGTGACATGGCATGAGGGACATGTCAAGAGGTTTTTGAAAAAAAAATATATGTTTTGCATTTCACGTCCTTATGTCAGATCAAGATCAAGGGACAAAAAGAGTGTATGGATAGTGATAAGATATGGATAGGATAAGCAAGACCAAGAATGGATAAGGGACATGGACTGAAGGTCGGGATTGGCTAAGGGATAGTGGCAGAAAGTTGCAATAAGCTAGGGAATATGGATGAAAGGTTGTAATAAGCAAATGGATAAATGACCAAAAGCTATGATAGACTGAAAGCTACAAACAAGATGCATGATGCTCATGACGATCCTCAGCCTTGTCAAGATCAAAGGTGGAAAGGGAAACTGGACATGAGGGACAATAGGATATGAAGGGGTAATGACAGGGGTTCAATAGGATAATGAAACAATGAAGAACAAAAGGATATGAAGGAGTATGACATGGTATGATAGGATAAAACCTGCCCCCAAGTGTGGTGTGCAAGAAGTTCATAAATTACACATGATGCCTGTTTGCCAGGTTTTCACCATGGTACTTGCCCAAGGCGCCTGTTTGCCAGGTTTTCACCAGTGGATGAATTATTTGTGCTTTACTTTTTTTTTCTTTTGTCTTTTGTCTTTTTTCACTTTTTTTCTTTTTTTTTGGATTTTTGAATTTTTCAATAGAAGATGGACACATGATAGGGGATGGAAGAAGGACTCAAGCATCTTTTTGTTTGGAGAGTAGCCTTGAAAAAAAAATGAACCATGACCTTTAAAAGTATGCTCAAAGATGTTGGTAGGATAAGGACATGGAAAATAAGATGAAATTAAGGCAAGGATTTATGCAAAGGATTGGACCAGAGGGAGGGAAGGATGGAAAATATGCATTGGATAATGGATAGGGTATTGGAAGAACTGGGCTTGAGTGGATAGAAATTTTGGCGAGATCAACATTGGCACACATCTTGATGGGTGGTGGATTGATGGAGGACAAATGGATCTCATATTGTGAGATTTAGATGGAGGAATAGGTTGGGATTTTGGGACATAAGGGCCCAAAATGGATGAAGAAGGTGATGGAGGAACAAATTTGAGAGGTTTGGATGGAGGAATAGCAATTTTGGATGCCAAGTTGGATGTTTCTTTAGGCTTTTGTGCTTCAAGGAGCCGCTTAGGGATCCACATGGTTTTTGACTTTTCATTCTTTTGTGGTTCCTTGGAGTGCATTGCTTGCACAAGGGATTTAGGAACCCATATAGATTTTGACTTTTCTTTATTTTTCTCAGTGGGCCTTTGTGGCCTTTTGGATATTTCTTTTTCTTTATAGATCAATTTGTTCTTTGTTTTGACATGTCGATTATATTGGACATGTTGATCCTTGAATACATGTGGATTGCTAGACTTATGATGCTTATACTTGGCATGCAAGTTGCTTGGAAGAGGGAATGAATGTTGGTGTGGATGGGAATGATATGGAGGCATGTGGGATGGATGGAAGGTTCTCCAAGATGTGTGCCTTTGCTGACGTTGCATAGGAGATGGAGGGATATAGGGACCTAGAATGGATGGAAGCGATGATGGGGAAGGTGGACATTTGGATTTTGATGGAGGGATACCAATGCCTTGAGTGTGAACTCTATAGACATGACCATTAGTATATTCTTTCACGTGAAGGGATGATTTCTTATGGAGATCTACTCCTTTGCCTTTATGAATATCTTGACTTGTAGGATACTCTTTTCTTTGGGAAGAAGACGTGAGTCCATTATGAGGTGGATATGATATGAGAGAAATAATGAGATCTTGAAGTGGATCGGATTGCACCAAAGTGGAAGAACCCATTATGCATGTTGAGGGTTCATGAACATCTTGCACTGACACGTTAGAATCATGAAGGGGATTAGGATCATGAGGGGGATTAGGATCACGAGAGAGACTAGGATTGTGTAGTGGACATGGTTCAATGATAGGCTCTTCAAGAGATGGAATGGGAGAAATAATGGGATCATCAAAAGAAATGAGACCTTGGAGTGTATATGGAGCATTAAGACAAGGAGATGGAGGAACAAGTGGATCTTGTGGAGGATCTGAAGGAATAATTTGATCTTGACAAGGAGGAAGATCATTGGAATCCTCTTTAAAGGTTCTTTGCTCTTGACTTTCAATGGGATCGTCAAAAAGGATGGAAGGGATATCTGGAATGTCAATGGGATTTGAAAGGATATTGTGTTCTTGGAATGGAAGGGGATCATTTGGGATTGGATGGACTAGAATATCTTGGTCTTGCTTGGGGAATGGAGTGTCAATAGGACTTTTGATAGGATGGACAAGAATAGGGGAATCATCATGAGTGTTTGGGAACATGGGGTCTTGGTCAATAACTGGATGGGATGATAAGTTTTCAGGATCTTGATCTTGATCTGTTTTAGGACTCATTTCTTCATGCTCTAAATTATCCTCTTGACATGGGGTTAGACTTTGGATATGCATGGAGGATTCTGGAAAGGAATCAATGATTTGGCATGAAGGGGATGCACTTTGAACATTTGTGATGGATTCTGACAAGGAATCAATGCTTGAACATGAGGAAGAGGGACTTTGACTGGGGTCCTCTAAAACAGATAATGGCCATAAAGTGCATGGTGGCATTGGGTCTTGTATTTCTAAAACATGACAAGGATGTGCATCATGAATTGGATTATCTTGGCAATCAATTATGGATAGCTCTTGGATAATTGCCACTGGACAATATAGAAGGTTCTTGTAGAACTTCTAGAGGTGTAGGGATAGATGCCACTGGAGAGTCAATTTGTTTGTGGGGAGATGAGGCATTGCTAGACATAAGTGTATTATCTTGATCTTCCTCAATAAACTCACTTGGTAGGTTCCTCAAGAGCCTTGCAAAAAAGCCACCTTTCTTTTTAGGTTTTGACATGATTGGATCTGGAATTTGAACTTGTTTTTGGTTTGATGTCATGTTTTGATATTGAACTAGATGTTGATCATTTTGGTTTGACATGTTCAAAATTTGGCTTGGTGCATGTTGCAACCTTTGTTTTTGAATGTCTGGTGGCAGTTGTTGACATTGATATGTTGGTTGAACTTGAACTTGTTGATATTCCACCATTGGTTGGACTGGACATTGTATAGTTGGTTGGACATATTGTTGAAATTGGACCATTGATTGCGTTAGTTGAAAATGTTGGACCATTGGTTGTGATGGTTGAAAATCTGATTGATAGTAAACACCTTGTTGTTCTTGTTGTGGAGGCACATAATGTTGAAATTGATGTTGTCTCTTTTCTTGAAATTGTTTCATCATCTCTATTTGTGAGAGGAGAGCTGGTATGTCTGATCGTTCGATAAGAGACCTTACATCAATTGGCTCAATATTTGGATTTCGACCTTGAAATTTTCGAAACATTTTGGACCTTTGTGATCTATTCTTCGCAATGTTTTTCACTCTTTGTTCCAATATCTCATTTTCTTGAGCTAGCTTCTCCTCTATTTTTTGTATTTGAAGACTTGTTTCATCATAAAAAGTTTGATCAATGTTGTTGTGTTGTTGGGTTGGATATAATTGTGATTGCATTGTCGGTTGATATGTCAAACTTTGTTGCATCATTGGTGCTTGGAACCTTGTTTCAATAGACATGTCACTATGCAAATGCAATATTTTTGGAATTTTTCAAGGACAATATATGATATGCAACTAAATGCAAACTAGATAGATGAAAAAGCAATCTATTTTTTTGTTTGTTTTTGAAGATTTTGACAAACTTGTGAATGGAAATCTAAAAGAGACCCTTAGGAAATTGGAATGATGTCTAGAACTCAAAGGACAAAAGGACCAAGTGACAAAGGACAAGATGAAAATGTCTCCCCTATATGCTTGGATACTAAGCTAGGTTTGACGAAATGATATTGATGACAAAAGGATAAAAGATTTGATAAGGTCTAGACTTCTTAACAATGACTTAGGGTTTATCAAAGATTTGGATTACTCAAGTATGACAAGACCTAGGTTTGACACTATATGCAAAAGGACAATTAATATGCAAATGATCTTAATATGATATGGTGATGACCTAAGCTTAATGAAGAGACTTAGGGTATGCAAATATAAATGTATGACAATGATATGACTCTAATGCAAGAGGACATATGCAAGTGGATGACTCTTATTGATATGCAAAGGAGTATGACTTAGATGAAACTTAACCTTGGTACTTGACAATGAATTTGCAAAATGCAACCTAGGATGAACCTAAATGTAAGTGACATGAATGTTAAGACAAGATTTGGAACAATGTTGGATCATCATGTTTGAATATGTGCTTTGAATCTTGTTGAACTTTTGTTGGATGAATGTCTCTTGTGTTTAATCTTATGTTGGATCAAAGTGTTTTGCTTTTGAAATGGGATGCAATTTAACTTTTGACAATCAAAGAATACAAGATATTGCAACTTAGACTCAAGACAATCATGCTCATTTCCACATTTCTTATGGTAGGCAAAGACATTAGGTACTTGAGAGGTAGACTCATTATGAGATTCAAGGAGAATACATAGATGCTTGACCCCATGGGCTCCCCTCCACGGCACTCACTTCTCAGGGCAGCCAAGCATTAGTCCCCATGGAAATCTCCCCATGGCGAACTTAGTATCTCTTCCAAGTATCCGAATTTGTCCTTCTCAAGCAACTAGAAGGGTTTTTTGGCCTCTATAACAAGGTATGTAGTAAGGATTTCTGTTAAGCATTACTCCTTGATGTCACGCAAGCGTGATTGAGACATTAAGCCCATCAAGATACCAAACAAATGTAGTCGCGCAAGCACGATTTAGACCAAAAGGCCCTACTTAGATGTTGATATGAGAAAGAGTTTCAAGGGGCATCACTTCCCAAGTAACTGCAATTCCCACGTAACACTTCCTTCAAAGCTTTCGCTTATCGGGTATTTTTTTATAGTGAGTTAGAATGCCAAAGAATTCTAGCCATACTCACTTTGGGTCGTTCCCTTCTCATGATTATCACTTGCTTGCAAAAGCAAAGTGGTCGGGAAGGCAGGCCCTCTAAAAGTGACAAACAATCAACAACACAAGCATGGTATCGAAGATCTGGATTTCTGATCACCCTATGAAGGATGAGAGCATACTCTCCTACTCCAATGTCACACCCAACAATCAAAGAAAAAACACGTTCATTCCAACCTATTTAGAAATCATACTAGGGGCCTAAACATTAATTACAAACACAAAGTTTAGTTGTAATCCAAGGCAACCTGCAAAAACCCAAGTCAAAAGTTTGATATGTTTAGTCTTTGACTAGCAAACCTGCAAACAATTCATTAGTAGTTTGTGAAATAATTCTTTGTCAAGCGTTTCACCACAAAGCTACCAACAATGTTAGAGAATCAAGAGAAATGAATCACCATCAAAATTAATCCATAAATTTTGTGATTCTTTGTCCTCTTAGATTAATCTATGTGAAATTTATCAAATTTACCACCTTAGATTAATCTAGATAAAATTTGCATGAATGCATGATTAATTTGCCAAGCTAAATTAATCTAGATGAAAGTTGCATGATTTTGTTTTTTTTTTAATTTTGACCATTTACAATAGCATAATTAAAAATGTCATAACTTCCTCAATATTTATCCAAATCACAAACTATAAAATGATCTGGA
Organism: Cryptomeria japonica; assembly: GCF_030272615.1. NCBI lineage: Eukaryota > Viridiplantae > Streptophyta > Pinopsida > Cupressales > Cupressaceae > Cryptomeria > Cryptomeria japonica. The sequence continues at coordinate 102,853,691 of NC_081406.1, read as the reverse complement.
AAGCTAAAAATGTGATCTAATAAACCCAGAAATCATTTATTTTAATTCTGTACAATATTTTTTACGTTTTCAATTGAGTATGACTATTTTTTTAGAAGAAAAATCTGCAATTTCTCCACAAAAAAATCTGCAACTTCACAAAACATTCAAAAAGATATTAGAACCAAGCATGTTCACGTTGGGTTCACCGATTAATGTATGTTAGGAAATAGGAAATCATCACAAACAAGAGAAACATATTCATCATTATTAGCTCAATCACAAACACACATTGCAATGATCTAATCCTAAGCACACTCAATAGAGACATAAAAACAAAGCATTCAAAAGCAAATATCATGCAAACCAGATGACGATTTGGATGCTTCTTCCATGCGGCTCCATTGTTCTTCTTTCCTCTTCAAATGGATTTGTGGATCTCACCTACAAGTGCACATACAATTGAAAGCAAGATTGATATTGATGAAAAGCTCAAGAGTACTAGAAGCATAAATTCGATAGTCTGATAGGGATTAGCTGCTAGGGATTTGATTGAAAATCATCCAATTTATAGAAGAATTGGATAAATAACAAGATTAGCATGATGCAATTCAAATGGAAATTGCAAATCAATATGAAAAATTATGACAAATTATGCACTTTCCATACACAATTTGATTGATTGATAATTGATGACAAATTATGACACATTCTATGTCAAAATTGATTGATTGTCAATTATGACAATTTATGACAAATTGAAATGTCATTCCCATAGAATTAGGAGATGAAATAGGAGGGAAAAGAAATTAGAAATTAAGAAAAGTAGAAAATTGAAATTGATGACAATTAGGAATTAGAAATTGATGGAAAAATAGGAAATTAGTAACTAGAAGAAATTAGTTAAATTAATTAATAATTTGTCATTTATTAATTAATTTACAAGAGGAAGAATAATTAGCCAATTAAATGAAGATTTAATTGTAATGCGAAGACTTAGGATTAATAAATAATTTAGTAATCCTAGAGGAAGAAATGACAAATTAGGTTAAATGATTGAATCATGAATCCCTAGAAGACGAATTAGAAGTGCGAAAATAACAATTAGGTCTTGATTAAAGATAATTAATGTCATGATTTTGAATTGATAAATGACCAATGCGACAAAATGATTTGATTGATAAATGCGCCAATTGACGAGGAACAATGACAAATTGATCCAAATTGACATAATTAAGACAGACAATGATCTATGACAAATCGGTCGCAAAATGACAAGATTGACAAAAGGACAAGAATCGATGACAAATAGATTGCAAAACGACAAGATTGAAAATGACCATGATCGATGACAATCGATCGCCAAAATGACAAAATCAAACATGACAACGATCGATGACAAATCGATCGTGAAACGACAAGATTGATAAACCGATCGCCAGATGATAAGATTGAAAAGAGGACAAAACCCTAATTAGGATTGACGATGTCCAAAATGATAAGATTAATGATAAGATTGATCGCAATATTGATAGGAGGACAAAACCCTAATTAGGATTGACGATGTCCAAAATGATGACAAATTAGCACGCACATTGATGCAACAGGATAAAATCGATCAAAATCATGACTAGATAGTGTTGTCGACAAGACCAAATTTGAGGACGAGATGATTGAAGAATGTAGAAGAATGACTCGATGTTCGCAAATGATAAAGACCAAGTGCAAATCATAGGAGAAATGTTAATGTGACGCAAAAACCTAAAATGAGGCAATGCGCAAATGTTAAAGTATGACCTCGCAAGCGTTTGACCATTTTTGGGTGTCTACAATATATATATATATATATATATATATATATATATATATATATATATATATATATATATATATATATATATATATATATATATATATATATATACTAGGTATACATCTACCTATAGATATATATATATTTATGCATAATTGTATATTTATATATATGAACAAATAATATCTAATTTATAGATTTATAGATTTAAGTACATATTTTTATTTGATGCATTAAATTTAAATTCTTTGGAGATTGACCTTTAGGGAGTTATAGTGATTTATTTGTAAGTCAAGATGGCCCTTTTAATTTGAATTTATTAGGCACATTTTAATTAATGGTAATTTTACTTCATAGGTTTATTTAATCTAAGAGCTAGGGCAAATTAATTTAGACCCTAGGCAATTAAAGGACTATTTGAGATTTATAGTATCTCTTATCAATTAATTTAGAGATTTTTGTTAAGTGAGTTTAATTATTTATTAATTGGGAGATAATAATAATTCTTTTGGAGAATTATTATCCCGCTTTTAACTTAGATTATTTTTTGCCTAATTGATTTCGTTGTTAGATTTACTCAAAACATAGTTAAGACTAAACTAGTTTTGCATTATTTTAGTAAGTTAGTTGTACTAGGTTAAGTATTTTTTTTAAAAAAATTATTCCGTTTGTGCCCAAAAGTTTGGGCATGACAGATAACTTGTCAGAAAATGATCCAAATGTGATGTGGTTTGGAAATAAAAAAGATGATCAAATCTTCAAGTAGAATCCAACTCCACAGGGTTTGATGAGCCAAAACTGGTACACACAAAAAGAAATGCTGAAACTGTAAACAAAAAACAAAACAAAAGGAAAATATTTTTGGTTGATGCAAGATTGTCATGAACCGGGGATTCTCCTGAATCAATATCTATCTATCTCGCCTTTGTATCTCTATCTCCCCCTCTCCCTATCATTCTTTTTTATATTTCTCTATTTCTCTTCTCTCTTTATTTCCCTCCCCCTCTCTTTCTATAAATCCCTATCCATCTCTCTCATACTCCTAAGTGCACACTCTCTCTCTCTCTCTCTCTCTCTCTCTATATATATATATATATATATATATATATATATCCCCCTCTATATATCTCATTATATCATTATTTGTCTATTACTTTATCTCACCATATATATCTCTACCTATCTTTCCCTCCCTATATTCCTCTTCCTCTCTAAGTCTCCCTCTCTGTCTATAAATTTATCTCTTCCATCTCCATCTATCCCTCTCTCTTTATCTCTCCATCTCCATCTCCATCTCTATCTTCCTCTCTCCATATATCCCTTATATCTCCTTACCCCTCTCTCTCTCTTGCTCTTCCCCCCTCTATCTCTCATCCTTTTTATCCATCTCTCTCTTCCCCTCTCTCCATATTGCATTCGATCATGTTTAGAAGGATGCATACTTGATTTGAAGCTATCACTCCTCCATTGAGACATTTGTTTGACAAATAAAAACATCATTTTTTTTATGGCCTACCAATTGAACTCATGCATTACACATATGTACGCAACTAATAGACCATTTTTTTTCCTAATTAATCTCCCACACCTTTTTAGTGTACCCATTGCACACTAAGGTGCAATAGCTAGTTTATTTTTATTTGATTGTATGGTTAAAATGAGATCTTATTGTTCAACATGAGTTAATAAATGAATATAATATTTAGTACTATTTTAACATTAACATGAGTTAATGTTAAACATTTTGAAGATATTTATTATTATGTTGAGAGGCATCTACAATGACATCAAAATGTCTGTAAACACAAATTCAATTTTGAAACAATTTGACATGCAAATGATGGGTAAATGCATGAAATATGCCATCTTTTGGTTTTTGTGGTGTTATTTTATTACTCCAAATAAAATAGACCCATAATGATTGTATTGGTAGAGTGCCATAACATTTAAAAGGGAACAATCAATAAAATCAAGTAGCGTTGAGAGGTTTGTGGAGTAGTGGTCTTGGCATTGTGAGTATCTGATGATTCTAAATTCCTGGTTCATGTCGTCGTCTTAGATAATGCTAGTACATACTTAAGCAACTCTATTATTATCCATATTTTTGAAACTCTTGTATACTATGAATATTGTTGCAATTGTAAGATTCCCTTCTATTATAAGATATCTCTCGACATAATTTACCTATATTTTTAAATATAGATATACTAGTATTATTATGCCGAGAGGCATCTACAATGACATCAAAATGTCTGTAAATAAAAATTCATTTTTGAAACAATTTGACATGCAAATGATGGGTAAATGCATGAAATGTGCTACCTTTTGTTTTTTTAGGAGGTGTTATTATATTACTCCAAATAAAATAGAACCCTCGCCACTTGTCTCCAACTATATGATATCGTTACATTCAAATGATAGTGGAAGAGTGCCATAATATTTAAAAGGGAACAATCAATAAAATCAAGTAGCGTTGAGAGGTTAGTGGAGGAGTGGGCTTGGCATTGTGAGTATCTAACAATTCTAAATTCCAGGTTCATGTTGTCGTCTTAGATAATGCTAGTACATACTTAAGCAGCTCTATTATTATCCATATTTTTAAACTCTTGTATACTACTAATATTGTTGCAATCATCAGATTCCCTTCTATTATAAGACAAGGGAAGGGAGTAAATTAAAAAAAAATTAATATGGAGTGAGAAAGTACGTGCCCCCTAGTACCTCCCACATAACCTTCCATCTTTATCACCAAGGAGAAAGACTACAATGGCAAGAACTTTGACTGAGTTTATCTTTGATGCTCTAATAACAAACGAAAAAGAATAGTAAAATATTCTAACAACACTTCGAACTAATGTTTACTTACTATTCAAACAATATGATTTAGTAGCTTATGTGATAACCCCAACTATCTCCTGGATCGCAGTTGGTTCCAGCTAAAAATCTAGTCTTCATTCGTAAATCCCTCTTTTTCCTGCTCTGTGACCAATGTCACTAGATCTAATATGATTTTGATATTTCCACAGCTTGAATAGGAATGGAAGATGCATCAAGAGCCCTAAAAAACTATTCGCACGATTCACAATACAAAGAATTGCATGATGAAATTGCCCATCATTTCGTGAATTTATTGGAAAAGCATTCAGAAATGAATACTGCACGTATGAATGCCACTCCAGTGAATTTATGTCCACTATTCCATTATCGCAAGTTACAAACATTGATCTCCATGCCAAAAAAACGACACTAATTTACTCTCCGTTTCGGAATTTCTGGCCACTACAAAATGTAACAGCTCTGTTTTGGCTGTGCCATATATATTTGGGCTTTTTAAACGGTTGGAGATTCTCCAAGAGGCATCAAATTTCTATTTTTTCTAAATTTGGATTTCGACTGGGGAATGCACTCAAATTTTTCTTTAAAGCATTTTGTGTTTAGGGATAACTTTGATTTCATTATATCTTTTCACATATTTTACATATATTTTATTACGTGAAAGGTATCTACCGACATACAAATATCAGTAAATAAAAAATTGATTTTGAATAAATTTGATGTGTAGATGATTATTTTATTACTCTGAATAAAATAGAATCATTTATGAAAAGCTGGGTTAGTTTCATTTCCTTTTAAATAATTGTATTTGCTTTTATGTTTAGGTATTTGTTGAGGAGAGAAGTTCAAGCCAGAAGAAGATATTTGAGGGTTTTGTTTGCTTGCTCTGCTCTGTTAACCCAATGAAGATGGAGATTATGCACAACTTGATAGAAGCTTCCATTTCTCCCGATACTATTACGTGCAATACACTAATTAATGGTCTCTACAAGGTGTGTAGGGAAGATGAGGCTCTAAGGTTAGTGGCTGGAATGGAAAATAGTTACACCGTGATTGATGGTCTTTGCAAAGTAGAAAGAGTAGATAACGCTTTGGGATTAGTAGCCAAAATGTTACAAGAGGGCTATATTCTTAACATCTATACTTATAGTAGTCTGATAGATGGCTTTTACAAGGCTGGAAAAATAGACAAAGACTGCAATCTGTTCGTAAAAATGAAGGAGTTTGGTCCTATTCCAGATGAAGTGACATACATTTAATGCAGTTATTGATGATGGCAGGACAGATAAGGCCTGGGATTGTTTTCATGACATGTCCAGAAAGGGTTTGCAGGCGGATGCGATTACTTATAGTTCTTTGATATGCAGCCTATGTAAATTGATGAGGTGGAAAAAGCTCAAAAGTTGTTTAAAAATATGCTAAGGAAAGGCTGCCCACCAGATGTTGTTGCTTACAACATTCTAATCGATGGTTTATGTCAGAGTAACAGGGGAAAGGAAGCATTCACACTTATTTTTGAGATGCAAAACAGGGGACATCTCCCTGATGTAATTACATATAATACACTAATAAGTGCATTCTGTAGAACAGGAGAAATGAACATGGTAGAAAAGTTGTTAGAGGAGATGGCAACAGGGAATTTGAAACCTGATGAAGTGACATACAACACAGTCATTGATGGTCTGTGCAAGGCAGGAGATCTTTCTAGAGCACAATCACTCTTGAATAGGATGCTAGATGCAGTCACTTATAACTGTCTGATTGACGCCCACTGCAAAGTTGGTGAAATGGATAAGTATTTTTTAAACATGAAAGTGGCCGGTATTGCCCCAAATGTTGTAACCTATAATATATTGATTGGTTCTGTGCAAGGAAAACAAACTTGACATGGCTTTCTCAATGTTGAATGAGATGAGAAGAGAGGATGTAGTTCCAGATGTTGTAACATACAATATGTTATTCCGCACCAAAACCTTTGACAAAACCTTTTTGGTGATGGATCAAATGAAGAAAGAAGGTTGTGCTCCAAGTGATTCAACTGTCCGGATACTTAACTAGCTGGTTAAAGTTGGTCAAATAAAAAAAAATTAAGAGACTTTGTAAATGACGATTCTTTTATTATTTCTAGGGTTGCATAGTTCTCGTGTCTTGGTGAGTGCTAGTCATATCTGAATGATTTTATTATTTTTATTGCATTCTTCTAAAGCAGTAACCACTGTTCATATTACTTAATATACCATTAGTTTCATCCTCATTGTTTCAGAAGAGAGATGTAAAGTTGATTCTTGCTGAACGTTTTCCAGGCTTATGCATAGTTGATTGTAAAGAAGTTTATTCCAATTTTGAGATTTGCGTGCCAGTTGTTCTAAGTTAAAGCAACAAAATCCTTATGAATGTCAAAACGATTTGAGAAAAAACCACAAAAGTTCTATTATGAGTGTTAGAGTTATTATTGGAGTTCCTGTAGTCAACTGAAAGCCAACTAGCATGTTGGCCGTTGAAATAGAGCTTGCATAGGTTATTAAACTATGGTTATTTTTAGTTAGGTGAAAGGTCACTTGCATGCAATTGTTAGCCAATGAATTAAAACTTGTGGTGGGTTGTTGAAGTATGGGATGAAAAATAAATAAAAAAAATTCTTATCAAAGAGACAGTGCAATCAAGAAATTGAGATCAAAGTCTCATCTTTTGGCCAATAAAAGATCTTGTAGGTCACTTACAAGGGAGATGAAAGGTTTTGGTAAGTTAATTAAGAATTATTTTTGAAAGATAGATTCTTGTTTATACAAAGAGCAAGAGGAAGTAGACAATGCGATTGAGAAATTGAGATCAAAGTCTCATCTTTTGGCCAAGAAGAGATCTTGTAGGTCCCCCCTTATAGGGCCATCATTGTGTACTGTAGTTATGGCTGCCACTTACCAATCTTTTGTGACACTATATTTGGAATAAGACAAGAACCTTTTTTCTCGCAAAAGAACCAAGGTTTGGGCCCATTAAAAAGGGCATTTGAGAATTAAGTGAGAGACAATGTTGATCAACGCAACATGTGTTTTTTTTACATCAACGGTCTTCCTTCAACCTTGTAAAATGAAAATATTAGTAGGAAATAATGAGAGAATAAATGCAACCCCTACAAGGTATGCATGTTATGGCTATAAAAAGTAACCACCTTATTGGCCAAGGAAAGAAGGCTTGTGGATACATCACTATAGCATATTTAGGATTCATGGGCCAAAGAAAGTACCTCCATCATTTCTATGGATTGAGATATTGCATTTGTCATTGTAGTGTGCCCTAAAGATGCAATATTTTGTGGGCCATTGTGTGTGAGGGCCAATGAAGGATGTAAATACTATTGCCAATATTTTCATTGTGTATATTGAGGCAAACGCGCCTCAAAAAGTTGCCATTATAATGCACAGTTTTCAAAATTGCAAAGTTGTAAGGTGGTTGCTTGACTAGAGATAAAAACATATGTTTTGGACACCATATGTAGTTTACTCAGTCAACTTAGTGATATGTAAACTTTTAAATAAATTGAATGGATGAAACAACTCTACACTGAGGTTGATGAAATTCATATATTTATAAATATTCATCATATGACATAATATATTTCTATATCTTTCTCAAAGTTGGAGTCGTCAAAGATAATTTGGGAAAAAATCAATATTTATTTTTAATCTTTTAACTTACTTTATGATGTAGAGGCATCTTTGGTAGTAAGGCAATACTACATTTAAAGTAGTGTCCATTAGTTAAGATTCCCATTAGTGGAATAAAATTGGAAGTTAGCTGTTTCTTCTTTATCAATTTCTTGATTCAAGAGTACAAAATTATCACTTATAATCACTCATTGGAGTCACTTGGAATCTCCTACATTGTTTTCTCTCACTTGATGTTATTAATTAGTTATAACAACTCTATCATCTTGAGAGTTAGTCAAACCACATGAAAAAGCTTAGTTACAACCAAATAATTGACTTTGTGCTATGTTTCTACAAGGGGTATGTTGGCAAAGGGAGAAAAAATGATGTTTTAATGAAGAAGGATATTTTAAAAGTAAACTAAGAGAATTAATCCAACTTGTAGGTCTTTGAAATTGATTTAATCTTCAATTAGCATTTTGTGGAAATCAAATATATATTTTGGGGAGTGCAAATGTTTTGAACAGATTCAATAGAAAGTTAAGACATTCCAAGCCAATTATTGTTGTTTTGATGAAAATATAACCCTCAAATGATAGGAAATAGCTTCTAAAGGTGTTTATAGGTACATTTTACTGCCCAAAAAATTGGCCATTTAAACAGAATATGATATTTTGTAAATTACTGATTCCAAAAAGAAATTTAAAAGAGACTATGTTGTTTCATAGAAAATCAAATTTCCTCAAAGACAATGTTTTGTTCATCATAAGATAATTAGCAATAAGGCTACAATATTAAGGTTGTTGTTTAATTAATGTAGGGGCATTGTACATGGTACGCAGGCAAAACCATTTTTGTCATAATTTGAAATCTTGAATTTTGTTTCATTCTTTAGGAGTCATTAAACCAACTACGCATTAAATAAAAACAAACTCGAATGAATACAAGAGTAGATGATTCTAAATTCTACATGGGCTGCTCCTATCAATAAATGCATCCATTTTGGTACTCAAATAAGCTTTCGATATTTTTTTGGTTACCATACACACCAAGGGAAGAACTTAGAATGTCTTGGCAAGATTTAATGTTCGGGAAGAGTATTTGAGAAGAGTGAAAGTTGTGGGAAAGAGAGGTAAAATAATTTGTGGTATCTCTACGAACATGAGTATTTTACCTTTTGTAGCGAGGAAAAATAATCAGGACAATTGTGGAATAAGAAATAAGGGGGCCACATTTAGGAATGGGAAGATCAAGGTGCTCAAGAGAACAATAAGGGGAGGTGCATTAAATGAAGGAAAAGTATAGGGATGAGATCATGAGAGGCCGTGTAGGCGAAAATAAAAGGAAGAATTTACTCAAGAAGGTAGGCCTCCAATCCAAAATTATAGGATGTATTTTATGCTAAAGGAACCAATAATAAGGAAACTTGATGAGAGAGTGGTTGGCATACACAACAATAAAATAGAGGTATGTCCTTGGTAGAAAAATATTTTGAGGAATGAGTAGACTGCATAAGATTAGAAGAAGGGATCGCATTTCTAAGAATTTGAGTCTTTATTAATAAGGTTGACATGAAGGAGAGAAATCATCCAATTGGACAATTTTGATGACATGAGACAAGTTAGAAGATGAATATCCTAATGTAGGCTATGAGTAGTGGAAGAATATTACAAAGCATTGATGGGTGTTTTGACAAAAGACGAGATATCTTTAGTTGGAGTTTGTATGAGCATATAAATGAGTGGAACAAATGTTTGAAAGGAGGGAGAGATTCAAGTGTTTTGGTCTTGAAAGGTGTAAGTACTTGATGAACAAAGGAGTTGCATAAAAGAAATATTGATGTAAACCAAAGCTTCATCTTGAGAGAGAGGGAAAGATATTCCATTTGTTCAAAAGAGTATTTGTATGTTTTTGTGAGGGAAGGTAGATTTAATTTCTTCTATTTTGCAATATTGTAGTTACATGTAAATGCTTGCAAGTTGTATTCTCAACTGTATACATGATCGAATGGTTATTTTACTTATCTCTCAAAGTTAATATTGTGAGTTATTGTGAATGCCTAATTTAGTGTTTCATTTCCCCTTTTTCCAATACTTATTTATTTATGATTTAAGGAAGTATATGTGTTTATGCATGTGTATGAAGTTGTTGCTTGCATCAATAAGGAAAAGAACACCATCCAAGTTTGTCATTTGTAACAATGAAAGAATAATGACATGATGTATAGGTAACTTACAACAACTTTTGTGTGACATGTGGGTTCGCAAGAGTGTATTGACCAGTTGTAAGATTACCAACAACCAAGCAATATTTCACTTCTACAAAAAAATTGTGAGAATTGTGCACAACAATGCTACTTTACTCTAGCTACATCTTGTTAAACACACCTATATTGAGAGGGTGCATGGGGGAGGGTGGGCGAATCAATTTATTCTCTTTCAAAATTAATTTTACATTAATTACCATTAATAACTTCTCCAATAATCATAGAAACTCCTAAGCTAAAGATATACACAATTGAACACCTAATTTATGTGGAAAACCCAAAAGGGAAAATCCATGATGGGTAGAGATACTTGGATCTACTGTCCAAATCCAACCTTACAAAACAAATGAAGAACTTACAATATTTTGTAGGCACCAACCCACATGAATTTCAACCTATGAAGGAGACACCAATTCCCCAAATTGATTTGCAAACACCAACCTATAGGTAACATCAATCCCCTAATCCAAGGATTGAGTACCAACTTAGATGATGAGGCACCTGTTGGCCATTTGGTGGAATTAATTATGTGTTGCATTGATATTTTGTCATTGATTCCAACATTGGCTATTTGGATGCTTTACCGACACCCTTCTGGTCCCGATAAGATGAGTAGTTTCTGGTTATTTTGGATCCGGCATGATCCGGTAGACTCTGGTATGATTTGGTTATGGAATTAGCTTATTCATGATACTCATGTTCATATTTAGTAAGTTGGCTTTGGTCTGGTGATTGGATGCTATCATGTTTGCTTAGAAGCCTAGTTTCTGGTTCCAACGAGGGTTTCACTGATAGAGCTTTTGATGAGGATCTTTGATGAATTGCATAAATGGTGTTGGTGTAGCTTCTCATGGATTTTCAGGCTGTTGTTTGTGATCATGTTCAAAACTTGGTGGATAGAGATCATTGCTTTAGTGTATGGACCTATATTGGGTCCTGGTTGGTCTAGGTTATGGATCGGTTTAATGAAGTGTGTGGATTGGACTTCTCGATACGTTTTCGAGATGTCTTATGTGTTGAATATTATTTGCTTGGTCTAAGGCCAACATGTTTTGCAATTATGTAATTGGTTTATTATTTGGTGGCCGACCTGATTGTTTATGGTCGAGGGTTTGTATATATATATGTGTGTGTGTGTGTGTGTGTGTGTGTGTGTGTGTGTGTGTAAGATCTTATTGTAGATCATATATGGTAGATATATAGGAATGGGATATGGATATGTAATGTGTGAATAATGTAATATCATTTAGGCAGAGGATTTGGTCGATCATTGGATATCAAATTGGGTTTATGTAAGAGGATTTAGTCCTCTGGTATTGAGTTTAACTGGAACTGTACTCAGGCATAGGAGATGCTATCTTTTGCAGTTCAACACTTCTCTGAATTGTAGTCTGGATTTCTATGTAGTCAGTGAGACTCCTTTTGTGATGAGCAGTGTGCTCTAGGCTATTGGTCTTCCTGCAAGTGCAAACCCCTCAATTGTAATTCACATACTTACTATAGAAGTATTATCTAGATGTGGGTAGGCTTCCCACCGTGGTTTTTCCCTTTACCAAATTTTCCACGTATAAATCTTGGTGTCATGTGGATGGTATTTATTCTATGAGTGTTCTTTATGCTTAATTGGTTTAAGCATTCTGGTATTAAAGTTTTAAATGCTTAAGGTTCTGGTAATCTGTGACAACTGATTCACCCCTCTCCCCTCTCAGTTATCTTCTGGTTATTTGAACTATCTAACAATTGGTATTGAAGCTTTGGTCCTCTATGCAGAAAGATTAACTGCTTGAGGAAGATCCTATGGCATCTAACAGTTCAAGTTCATCCAGTTCATCTAGAGCTATCTTTAGGAGAGATATTCCTAGGCTGTATGGAACAAATTACACAGTATGGATGATTCGGATGGAGACTCATTTGAGATGTCTTCGCAAGGAGATTTGGGAGATCACACAGAATGGTGTCACGCCTCATAATCCGGCATCTGGCAATCCTCCTACGGCAAACCTAGATAAGGAGATTGAGAATGATTGTAGAGAAAGAGAAGCCCTCTTGTGTGCACTTTCTAATCATCAAATAATGGGATTGATCGGCAAATCATCTGGAAAGGATATATGGGATAAGTTGGAGACTCTTAATGAAGGGACCCTACAATGAAGATTGCTAAACTTGATGGTTACCAGGTGAGATATGAAAACTTGAAGATGGAAGAAGATGAAAGGATTACTACATTCATGGAAAGGGTAAATGAGATTGTTATGGGAATTCAATGTTGTGGTGGAACTTTGAGTGAAGATGAAATTGTTTCTAAAGTCCTAAGAGCCCTACCACTAGCCTACAAGATGAAGGCTACTGCTATTAATGAGTTGATAACAATGGCTAATACATCTGTCAACATAGATAATTTGGTTGGGAAATTATCTTCTTTTGAGCTTGAAGAATTTGGACCTTCTGGAGTCTGAACTTGCTTTTCATGCATCTACATCTGCAACTGGTAAGCAAGATTGGAAAGCTTTATATGCAAAGAAATTAGATGATATGAAGAGAGAAGATGAAGAATTTGAGCAACTTGAAGCACTATTTGCTAGAAGAGTACCAAAAGGATCGGTAGGAAGTAGGTATGAAGGAAAAAAATCTTTTAAATGCTTTGCATGTAATAAGATTGGTCATTTTGCATCTAGATGTCATGAAAGGAATTCAATATTTTAAGAAAGAGTTAGAAGATCTTTTAAGAATAACCTTGGATTTTAGAACAAGTATAAGTACAGGAAAAATAGAGACAAATCATGCTGTATAGCGGATGAGGAAGGCATTACTGATTTTGACGATGAATCGTAGAAGACTCTACTAGTGGTTTTAGAAATGGGAAAGAACGGGTGTTCTTGGCTATCAAAGAAGATATTCTAGCACTGAAAGAGAATGTACCTAAAGAGAAGGCACTTGTTGCTAAATTTGAAGACAAGGATGATTGGGTAATTGATAGCAGTTGTTCACATCATATGAATGGAGATAAAGGGAAGTTTTTATCTTTGCAAGAATTTGATCCTTTCCTTGGATCACTTGGTGTTCTCTACACACCCTAGGGTCTCTAGGACTTCCTTTGCTTGAGGAATCCCCTGACCTTGCCCAATTCCACCCACCAATGAGTTACAATGCTTGTCCTAAGGTCTCACCTACTTATGAGACTCAAAACCCCTTACTATGGCTAATAAGGGCTAGGCTTGTTCTACACCTTCCTAGGCCTTAGCAAGGTTATATAAGGTCTAATTCATAGTATTTCCACCCATTAATGTGCCCCCAAGAGGTTTCAAGCCTTCAACCCCTTACCAATTTCACTATTTTATGTTTTGCTTACAAAATAGGGCTACAAGGATTAGGACCAATTAGGCCTCCTACCCGAACTTTTAGGACTTCCTCTCACAAATGATGCACAAACAACCCAAAATCCTAAAAGGGACTACCATTAATTTGGCAAGGGCTCAAGGATTTCTTTGGTTTCGGGCCTCCAAGTGGCCATATAGTGCCTAGGGCAAATTTTGGGATTTTTAAGGGTTTTGTGAGGGTTTTTAAGGTCTGCCTGGGTCACAATGGGTGTTTTATGTTCTAGCCACCTTGTTTGGATTGGTGTAGACTCCTCCTTCACACCAATGGTGCTTCACACACTCCTTTACACCTCCTCCAAAGGGTGCACTCTTGATTGACCAACCTTGCTCTCCAAGACCTTTGCACCAACAACCATTCCTAACTGGGCACTGTCCAGTCTCACCTAGGAATGGGTCTTCAAATGGCTTCCTTGCATTTTCAAGGGCCCTGCTTACATGGAACTATAGTACAGAGTCTTCACTTCCATTCCCCATGTTTTCATGATGATTCCACAATGGTGAATGGAGTTATGACTTCATTTGCACAAACTAGTCCAAAACTGGATAGAGAATAGACAGTTTACAAAGTATTTACAAACACACTCAACCTGCAAATAAAAACCTAATCTAATTGCTCACAATGTAAGTATTTACTCCATAGAAGATGTTCCACATAGCTTTGCATGCAATTCAATCCATTAACTTTCTTGGTAGCTTCATTCAAACTGACTGGTAACCAACAAAACAGTCACAATCAATCCAATAGGCTTGGGCCGTACAATGTCTAACAATCACCCCATCAAATTAGGGTTTGCAATTACTTATACCTCATTTTCCTCGATCGGTGTCCAAAATTAGGGCTCTCCACGCTCAACAAGGGTCCTTTACCTTTTGGGTGGAAAAGTTGCTTGACAACTTTTAAAAGTTGTCATGCAACTTTTGCATCTTTTGAGCAACTTTGCCATTGTTACTTTTCATGACTCCTAGGCCTGTTTTGGGCTATCCTAAGGACATCAACATGCCATTAAGGCCTAACACACATCTAAGGCACACTCAACCTCTCGTGCACAAGAAATCACAACAAAAACACTAAGGACCTAAAACTAGGACCCAGTGAAGAACAAATGAGCTCTTGGCCCTTATTACATGTACAATGTCTTCAAAAGAAGCATAACACTAGCAAAATAAAGAAGGAGGAAGAGCTTGGAAGGGTGCTCCTACACCATACTCCCCCTCTGCACACAACTAACAAATATGAGATGAGATGAGAGTCAGGTCTATGCCAAGCTTCTCGAACTTGCTCTCCTCCACCCAAGTAGCTTCAGATACTGGTTGATCTGCCCATTTCACTAAGTGCTCCATGTAGACCTAGTGTCTGGTAGAATTCTTCACTCTTGGCTCCAAGATCTCCTCTGCTATAGGCTTCTTCAGTTGAGGTAAAGTATTCACATCCAAGTCCTATAGTACCTTGGCTTGGTTCTCAATTTGCCCTGCTACCTCACCATTGTACATGACCAGATCAACAACATTGAAGACTGGTGATATGGCTAAGTCTGAAGGAAGATCAACCTTATAGGTGTTCTCACCATATTTTTCCAAAATTTCACAAGGTCCTACCCTCTTTATTTGCAGTTTGGTAGCCTTACCACTTTGCATCCGAGCTTTGCTCAAATGGACCATCACATAGTCACCCACCTTGAACTGAACTTCTCTCCTTTTCTCATCCACTTTGGCTTTCAGTTTTTTAGTGGATTCAAGGATGGCCTTCTTAACCTGATCTTGGACTTCCTTGATGGTTTGAGTGAAGTCCTCTGCTTGCCCACTCTTCATTTCCAAGGTACCCAGGTCTCTCAACTCACATACTCCTCTTGGATGTCTACCATAGACAACCTCAAAAGGACTTCTACCGGTGGTCCTATTCACACTGTCATTATATGCATACTCTTCTTGTGGAATGACTAGATCCCATGTCTACTCATACTCCTTAGTTAAGCACCTCAACAAGTTGCCTAACACCCTGTTGATGACTTTAGTCTGACCATCTATTTGTGGATGGTAAGCTGAGCTAAATGAGAGATTAGTTCCAAGTCTCCTCCATAATGTTTGCCAAAAATGACCCATGAACTTGCTATCCCTATCTGAAACAATGCTTAAAGGAAGTCCATTAATCCTAACAATCTCCTTAAAGAAGAGATGTGCAACATAGCTAGCATCATGTGTAGTTTTGCATGGAATGAAATGGCTCATCTTGGAAAATCTATCTACTACCACATAGATGTTGTCCATACCTATCTTTGTCTTCGGAAGTCCTACTACAAATTCCATTCTTATGCATTCCCAAAATCTATTAGGGACCGGCAATGGTTGATAGAGACCGGCATTGCTTGATCCTCCTTTTTCTCTTTGGCATACACCACATTGTTATACATATCTTTTCACATCCCTTGGCAAATTTGGCCAATAGTAGTACCTCTGTACTAAATCCAAGGTTTTGTTGACTCCAAAGTGTCCACTTAAATTGCCATTGTGTTTCTCTTGGATGAGGTTCTCCCTCATGGATCCTCTTGGCACACACAACTGATTACCCTTGAACAAGAGACCATTTTGGAGAGTGTAATCTGCATACTCACCATGGAAATGGTTCTCAAACTCCTTGCAAACCTTGTAAGCTGATGAGAAGTCTTCATCTCCTTCATTGAGGTCCTTGAAACCTTCTATTCCTATGCTCTGTAACTATAGTTCTTGAACTATCAACAACTTCCTGCTCAATGCATCTGCCACCTTGTTAAGTTGCCCCTTCTTATGCTTGATGGTGAAGGTGAAGGATTGGAGGTATTCCATCCATTTCAAATGCATATTGCTAAGCTTCTCTTGAGTGTTAATGTAACTCAATTCCTGGTTGTCTGTGAACACCATAAATTCCTTTGGAAGTAGGTAATGCCTCCATTTCTTTAGAGACTGCACTAATGCATACAACTCTAGGTCATAGGCTGAGTACTTCTTCTTTGCCTCATTAAGCTTCTCATTGAAAAATGCCACAAGTCTTCCCTCTTGACTCAATACACCACCTACTACAATTCCACTTACATCACACTCCAAATTGAATAGCTTATCAAACATATGTAGGAGAAGGATAGGTTTTGTGGGTACTTCTTGCTTCAACAATTGAAATGCTTTGTTAGCCTACTCTATCCATTTAAGCTTAGTTTTAAGGCCTCCCTTAATGGTTTCAAGGACTGGTGCACATATGCCACTGAAATTCCTCACAAACTTCCTATAGAATTGAGCTAATCCATGGAAACTCCTAACTCCAGTCCTTGTTTTAGGTGCAGGCCAATTCAAGATTGCCTCCACTTTGCTTGGATCCATCTTCAAGGTTCCTTTAGACACCACAAATCCTAAGTAAACCAACTCTTGCTTCAAGAAGCCACACTTCTCTAGGTTGATGGATAACTTCTCCTCATGCAACCTCTCTAAAACTAACCTCAAATGCTCAAGGTGCTCCTCTTTGGTTCTATTGTAGATGAGTATGTCATCCAAGTACACCACCACAAATCTGCCTGTGAAGTCTTTTAACACCTCATTCATCAATCTCATGAAGGTGCTTGGGGCATTGGTGAGTCTAAATGGCATCACAAGCCATTCATACAATCCTTCTATGGTCTTGAAAGCAGTCTTCCACTCATCACCCTCCTTGATTCTAATATGGTGATAACCACTTTTAAGGTCCAATTTGGTGAAATACATGGCACCTCCTAAATAGTCCACCAAATCCTCTATTCTAGGAATAGGAAACCTATACCTTATGGTGATCCTATTGATTTCCCTTGAGTCAGTGCATAGTCTCCACTTACCTCCCTTCTTTGATGCTAGCACTACCGGGATTGCACATGGGCTGATGCTCTTTTTAATCAATCCTTGTTCCAATAACTCCTGCACTTGCCTTGCTACCTCCTTATTCTGATCAGGTGCGAGCTTATATGTTGCCTTTTTAGGTAGGGATGCTCTGGGGACAAAGTCTATTTGATGGCTTGTAGACCTTCTAGGTGGGAGTGTTGCAGGTGCTCCATCACTCACTATGTCCTTATATTCTTGCAACATTTGCTTCACCTCCTTGGGTACTTCTTCCTGCAACTTGTCTTCTTCCTCCTTTGGTTTCACAAATATGGCACACTTCACTATCTCCTCCTCATGTAGCAAATTTAAGAACTCTTTACCAGTAGCCAATAAGACACTAGGTGTTTTTGAAGTTCCCTCTTCATCCTCTGTCAAAGACTAAATCTTGAAGGTCTTGTTGTCCTTCTTAAATGATATGGAGTTCTCCTCTCCATCATAGATCACCTTCCTATCAAATTTCAAGGGTCTTCCTAGTAGTAAGTGACAAGCATCCATAGGTAACACATCAAAAAGGATCTTATCCTTATATCATCCAATAGAAAACTCTACCCAAGTTTGTTCATTAACTAGCACACTCGGTCCTTTGTTCAACCAAGTCACCTTGTAAGGGTTAGTGTGGGGTATTCTTGTGAGTTTCAACTTCCTAACTATCTCTTCTGAGATGATGTTGTTAGTTGAGCCTGTATCAACTATCACCTTGCACAACTTACCAAGAACTTTGCATCTCACCCTAAACAATGCTCTCCTATGTTTGGGTTCCTCCTATTTGGCTGTCTGATCAAAATCCGATTGAACATCAGATTTTCCCCAATCTCTGATTCAATTTGGTCCACATCTTGTGTCTTTCTGCTTGAAGAGTCTTCATGAGCATAGGCAACCCTCTTTCCACTATTTGATGAGGTAGGCTTGTCAGGCCATCTATATGTCGGGTGTCCCAATTGTCCATAATTGTAACACTTCACATTTGCAAAGTAGGAGTTACCTCTGCCCGTACCTCTACCCCTACTTGGACTACCTTGTGCACCTCTTCCTCGAGAATGGCCTCCTCTAAGATTGGTTTCACTGCCATGTTCAGTCAACTTGGCTTCTCCTTGGTTCCTTTGCTCATTTGACTTGCTTTGGTAACCACCTCGATGGTTCATTTGCTGTCTACCTTTGCCTCTACCCCTGTTATTGGAGTCTCCTTTCCTTTTGTTCCTCTCTTCCACCTTAACAACAAGTTGATGACATTTTTGAACAGTAGTAGGAGTCCATAGACTTATCTCCTCCTAAATGTTCCACTTTAGGCCACTTAGATACCTAGCCACCTTAATAGATTCATCTTCTTGGACTTTGGATCTAAGACAAATTTTTTGAAATTCTTTAGTGTAGGAGGTCACATCAAGGTCTTTTTGCTTCAAACCCTATCTCTTCTTATGAAGTTGGACTTCATAATCCTTTGGTAAGTAGTTCTCCTTGATCTTGCTCACCATGGCCTTCCAATTTGCAATAGGTAGCTTCCCCATACTAACTCTCTCTTCTTGTAGGTACTTCCACCATGTTAAAGCTTCTCCCCTTAATCTTGATTCGGAAACCTTAACCTTTTGAGCCTCGGTCACTCCCTCACACTCAAAGTGGTTTTCCATGCCCTCAATCCATTTCATGACAGTGTCAATGTCCATCCTTCCACTAAAAAGTAGCAATCTTGTAAAATCTTTGGTGTTCAAAGCGTTGATAGCCTTCACAAATGGTTCTTCATTAAACAAGGGATCTAGTTCAAGTATAATGTCATCTATGTCAATGGTTCTCTTGCCTTTATCCTTGGTGTCTTCACCCCAAGGTCCTTGTGTCCTCTGATCCACCACTTCTTGCAACTTATCCCTTATCTCACTCATGGCTTCTTCAAGGAGTCTGTTCTTCTCCTTCTACTCTTCTACCTCTCTAGCCAGCTTTGCATTAGTGACCATTCTTCTCTCCCCTACTGATTCACTAGTATATAGAGACATACACAGTCCAACAAATATTTAACTTGCTTTGATACCAATCTGATGGGATGGGGTTAGGGATAGACTAGCCTAGTCTATGCTCTTGGATCCTTTCCTTGGATCACCTGGTGTTCTGTACACACCCTAGGGTCTCTAGGACTTCCTTTTCTTGAGGAATCCCTTGACCTTGCCCAATTCCACCCACCAATGAGTTGCAATGCTTCTACTAAGGTCTCACCTACGCATGAGACTCAAAACCCCTTACTATGGCTAATAAGGGCTAGGCTTGTTCTACACCTTCCTAGGTCTTAGCAAGGTTATATCAGGTCTAATTCATAGTCTTTCCACCCATTCATGTTCCCACAAGAGGTTTCAAGCCTTCAACCCCTTACCGATTTCACTATTTTGTGTTTTGCTTACAAAATAGGGCTACAAGGATTAGGACCAATTAGGCCTCCTACCCGGACTTTTAGGACTTCCTCTCACAAACGATGCACAAACAACGCAAACTCCCAAAATGGACTACCATTCATTTGGGAAGGGCTCAAGGATTTCTTTGGTTTTGGGCCTCCAAGTGGTCGTACAGTGCCTAGGGTGAATTTTGGGGTCTTTAAGGGTTTTGCGAGGGTTTTTAAGGTCTACCTAGGTCACAGTGGGTGTTTTGTGTCCTAGCCACCTTATCTGGATTGGTGGAGGCTCCTCCTTCACACCAATGGTGCTTCACACACTCCTTTACACCTCCTCTAAAGGGTGCACTCTCCACTGACCAACCTTGCTCTCCAAGACCTTTGCACCAACAACCATTCCTAACTGGGCACTGTCCAGTCTCACCTAGGAATGGGTCTTCAAATGGATTCCTTGCATTTTCAAGGGCCTTTCTTGCATGGAACTATAGTACAAGGTCTTCACTTCCATTTCCCATGGTTTCATGATGATTCCACAATGGGGAATGGAGTTATGACTTCATTTGCACAAACCAATCCAAAACTAGACAGAGAATAGATAGTTTACAAAGTATTTACAACCACACTCAACCTGCAAATAAAAGCCTAATCTAATTGCTCACAATGTAAGTATTTACTCCATATAAGACATTCCACATAGTTTTGCACACAATTCAATCCGTTAACTTCCTCGGTAGCTTCATTCAAACTGACTGGTAACCAACAAAACAGTCACAATCAATCCAATAGGCTTGGGTCATACAATGTCTAACAATCAACCCATCAAATTAGGGTTTGCAATTACTTACACCTCCTTTGCCTCAATCAGTGTGCCAAAATTAAGGCTCTCCATGCTCAACAAGGGTCCTTTACCTTTTGGGTGGAAAAGTTCCTTGACAACTTTTAAAAGTTGTCATTCAACTTTTGCATCTTTTGAGCAACTTTGTCATTGTTGCTTTTCATGACTCCTAGGCATATTTTGGGCTATCCTAAGGACATCAACATTCCATTAAGGCCTAACACACATCTAAGGTACACTCAACCTCTCCTACACAAGAAATCACAACAAAAACACTAAGGACCTAAAACTAGGACCCAATGAAGAACAAATGAGCTCTTGGCCCTTATTACATGTACAATGGCTTCAAAAGAAGCATAACACCAGCAAAATAAAAAGGAGGAAGGGCTTGGAAGGGTGCTCCTACACCTAGGAAGTTGAAACTCACAAGAATACACCACACTAACCCTTACAAGGTGACTTGGTTGAACAAAGGACCGAGTGTGCTAGTCAACGAATAGACTTGGGTAGAGTTTTCTATTGGAGGATATAAGGATAAGATCCTTTGTGATGTGTTACCTATGGATGCTTGTCACTTACTGCTAGGAAGACCCTAGCAATTTGATAGGAAGGTGATCTATGATGGAGAGGAGAACTCCATATAATTTAAGAAGGACAACAATACCTTCAAGACTCAGTCTTTGACAGAGGATGAAGAGGGAACTTCAAAAACACCTAGTGTCTTATTGGCTACTAGTAAAGAGTTCTTAAATTTGCTACATGAGGAGGAGATAGTGAAGTGTGCCATATTTATGAAACCAAAGGAGGAAGAAGACAAGTTGCAGGTGGAAGTACCCAAGGAGGTGAAGCAAATGTTGCAAGAATATAAGGACATAGTGAGTGATGGAGGACTTGAAACACTGCCACATAGAAGGTCTGTAAGCCATCAAATAGACTTTGTTCCCAAAGAATCCCTACCTAACAAGGTAGCATATAAGCTCACACCTGATCAGAATAAGGAGGTAGCAAGGCAAGTGCAAGAGTTATTGGAACAAGGATTGTTAAGAAGAGCATCAGCCCATGTGCAGTCCTGGTAGTGCTAGCATCAAAGAAGGGAGGTAAGTGGAGACTATGCACTGACTCAAGGGCAATCAATATGATCACCATAAGGTATAGGTTTCCCATTCCTAGAATAGAGGATTTGATGGAATGTTTAGGAGGTGCCATGTATTTCACCAAATTGGACCTTAAAAGTGGTTATCACCAGATTAGAATCAAGGAGGGTGATGAGTGGAAGACTGCTTTCAAGACCACAAAAGGATTGTATGAATGGCTTGTGATGCCATTTGGACTCACCAATGCCCCAAGCACCTTCATGAGGTTGATGAATGAGGTGTTAAAAGACTTCATAGGTAGATTTGTGGTGGTGTACCTAGATGACATACTCATCTACAGTAGAACCAAAGAGGAGCACCTTGAGCATTTGAGGTTAGTTTTAGAGAGGTTGCATGAGGAGAAGTTATCCATCAACCTAGAGAAGTGTGACTTCTTGAAGCAAGAGTTGGTTTACTTAGGATTTGTGGTGTCTAAAGGAACCTTGAAGATGGATCCAAGCAAAGTGGAGGCAATCTTGAATTGGCTTGCACCTAAAATAGGGACTGAGGTTAGGAGTTTCCATGGATTAGCTCAATTATATAGGAAGTTTGTGAGGAATTTTAGTTGCATATGTGCACCAATCCTTGACACCATTAAGGGAGGCCTTAAAACTAAGCTTAAATGGACAGAGCAGGTTGACAAAGCATTTCAATTGTTGAAGCAAGAAGTATCCACAAAACCTATCCTTCTCCTACCTACGTTTGATAAGCTATTCACTTTGGAGTGTGATGCAAGTGGAATTGTAGTAGGTGGTGTATTGAGTCAAGAGGGAAGACCTGTGGCATTTTTTCAGTGAGAAGCTTAATGAGGCAAAGAAGAAGTACTCAGCCTATGACCTAGAGTTATATGCATTAGTGCAGTCTCTAAAGAAATGGAGGCATTACCTACTTCCAAAGGAATTTGTGGTGTTCACAGACAACCAGGCATTGAGTTACATTAACACTCAAGAGAAGCTTAGCAATAGGCATTTGAAATGGATGGAATACCTCCAATCCTTCACCATCACCATCAAGCATAAGAAGAGGCAACTTAACAAGGCAGCAGATGCATTGAGCAGGATGTTGTTGACAATTCAAGAACTACAATTGCAGAGCATAGGAATAGAAGGTTTCAAGGACCTCTATGAAGGAGATGAAGAATTCTCATCAGCTTACAAGGTTTGCAAGGAGTTTGAGAACCATTTCCATGGTGAGTATGCAGATTACACTCTCCAAAATGGTCTCTTATTCAAGGGTAATCAGCTGTGTGTACCAAGAGGATCCATGACGGAGAACCTCATCCAAGAGAAACACAATGGTAGTTTAAGTGGACACTTTGGAGTCAACAAAACCTTGGATTTAGTACAGAGGTACTACTATTGGCCAAAGTTGCCAAGGGATGTGAAAAGATATGTAGAACAATGTGGTGTATGCCAAAGAGCAAAAGGAGGATCAAGCAATGCCGGTCTCTATCAACCATTGTCGGTCCCTAATAGACCTTGGGAATGCATAAGCATGGACTTTGTAGTAGGACTTCCCAAGACAAAGGTAGGTATGAACAACATCTATGTGGTAGTAGATAGATTTTCCAAGATGAGCCATTTCATTCCATGCAAAACTACACATGATGCTAGCTATGTTGCACATCTCTTCTTTAAGGAGATTGTTAGGATTCATGGACTGCCTTTAAGCATTATTTCAGATAGGGATAGAAAGTTCATGGGTCATTTTTGGAAAACATTATGGAGGAGACTTGGAACTAATCTCTCATTTAGCTCAGCTTACCATCCACAAACAGATGGTCAGACTGAAGTCATCAATAGGGTGTTAGGCAACTTGTAGAGGTGCTTAACTAAGGAGTATGGGTAGACATGGGATCTAGTCATTCCACAAGCAGAGTATGCATATAATGACAATGTGAATAGGACCACCGGTAGAAGTCCTTTTGAGGTTGTCTATGGTAGACATCCAAGAGGAGTATGTGAGTTGAGAGACCTGGGTACCTTGGAAATGAAGAGTAGGAAAGCAGAGGACTTCACTCAAACCATCAAGGAAGTTCAAGAGTAGGTTAAGAAAACCATCATTGAATCCACTCAAAAACTAAAATCCAAAGTGGATGAGAAAAGGAGAGAAGTTCAGTTCAAGGTGGGTGACTATGTGATGGTCCATTTGAGCAAAGCTCGGATGAAAAGTGCTAAGCCTACCAAACTAAAAAATGAAGAGGGTAGGACCTTGTGAAATTTTGGAAAAATATGGTGAGAATGCCTATAAGGTTGATCTTCCTTCAGACTTAGCCATCTCACTAGTCTTCAATGTTGTTGATCTGGTCATGTACAATGGTGAGGTAGCAGGGCAGATTGAGAACCAAGCCAAGGTACTACAGGAATTGGATGTGAATACCTTACCTCAAGTGAAGAAGCCTATAGTAGAGGAGATATTGGAGTCAAGAGTGAAGAATTCTACCAGACACAAGGTCTACATGTAGCTCTTAGTGAAATGGGCAGATCAACTAGTATCTGAAGCTACTTGGGTGGAGGAGAGCAAGTTCAAGAAGCTTGGCATAGACCCGGCTCTCATCTCTTCTCCTATTTCTTAGTTGTGTGCAGAGGGGGAGTATGGTGTAGGAGCACCCTTCCAAGCTCTTCCTCCTTCTTTATTTTTCTGGTGTTATGCTTCTTTTGAAGGTATTGTACGTGTAATAAGGGCCAAGAGCTCATTTGTTCTTCACTGGGTCCTAGTTTTAGGTCCTTAGTGTTTTTGTTGTGATTTCTTCTGAAGGAGAGGTTGAGTGTGCCTTAGATGTGTGTTAGGCCTTATTGGCATGTTTATGTCCTTAGGATAGCCCAAAATAAGCCTAGGGGTCATGAAAAGTTACAATGGCAAAGTTGCTCAAAAGATGCAAAAGTTGCATGACAACTTTTAAAAGTTGTCAAGCAACTTTTCCACCCAAAAGGTAAAGGACCCTTGTTGAGCATGGAGAGCCCTAATTTTGGCACACCAACCAAGGCAAAGGAGGTATAAGTAATTTAAAACCCTAATTGGATGGGTTGATTGCCAGACATTGAACGGCCGAAGCCTATTGGATTGACTGTGACTGTTTTGTTGGTTACTAGTCAGTTTGAATGAAGCTACCAAGCAAGTTAATGGATTGAATTGCATGAAAAAATATGTGTAATGTCTTTTATGGAGTAAATACTTACATTGTGAGAAATTAGATTAGGTTTTTATTTGTAGGTTGAGTGTGTTTGTAAATACTTTGTAAACTGTCTATTCTCTGTCCAGTTTTGGATTGGTTTGTGCAAATGAAGTCATAACTCCATTCCCAATTGTGGGATCATCATGAAACCATGGGGAATGGAAGTGAAGACCCTATACTATAGTTCCATACAAGAAGGGCCCTTTAATATGCAAGGAATCCATTTGAAGACCCATTCCTAGGCAAGACTGGACAGTGCCCGGTTAGGAATGGTTGTTGGTGCAGAGGTCTCGGAGAGCAAGGTTGGTTAGTGGAGAGTGCACCCTTTGGAGAAGATGTAAAGGAGTGTGTGAAGCACCATTGGTGTGAATGAGGAGCCTCCACCAATCTAGACAAGGTGGTTAGAGCACAAAACATGCACTGTGACCCAGGCAGACCTTAAAAACCCTCACAAAACCCTTAAAAACCCCAAAATTCTCCCTAGGCACTATACGGCCACTTGGAGGCCCTAAACCAAAGAAATCCTTGATCCCTTGCCAAATGAATGGTAGTCCATTTTGGGAGTTTGGGTTTTTTGTGTATCGTTTGTGAGAGGAAGCCCTAAAAGTCTGGGTAGGAGGCCTAATTGGTCCTAATCCTTGTAGCCCTATTTTGTAAGTAAAACACAAAATAGTGAAATTGGTAAGGGGTTGAAGGCTTGAAACATCTTGGGGGCACATGAATGGGTGGAAAGACTATGAATTAGACCTAATATAACCTTTCTAAGACCTAGGAAGGTGTAGAACAAGCCTAGCCCTTGTTAGCCATAGTAAGGGGTTTTGAGTCTCATGAGTAGGTGAGACCTTAGGAGAAGCATTGCAACTCATTGGTGGGTGGAAGTGGGCAAGGTCAAGGGATTCCTCAAGCAAAGGAATTCCTAGAGACCCTAGGGTGTGTAGAGAACACCAGGTGATCCAAGGAAAGGATCCAAGAGCATAGACTAGGCTAGTCTATCCCTAAGCCCATCCCATCAGATTGGTATCAGAGCAAGTTAAAGATTTGTTGGACTATGTATGTATCTATATACTAGTGAATCGGTAGGGGAGAGAAAAATGGTCACTAATGCAGAGCTAGCTAGAGAGGTAGAAGAGCAGAAGGAGAAGAATAGACTCCTTGAAGAAGCCATGAGTGAGATAAATGATAAGTTGCAAGAAGTGGTGGATTAGAGGACATGAGGACCTTGGGGTGAAGACAACAAGGATAAAGGAAAGAGAACCATTGACATAGATGACATTATACATGAACCAGATCCCTTGTTTAATGAAGAACCATTTGTGAAGGCTATCAAGGCTTTGAACACCAAAGCTTTTGAAGGATTGCCACTTTTCATTGGAAGGATGGACATTGACACTGTCATGGAAGGTTTCATTATAATCAATTCCTTCTTTTTGTGAATAACCTTTACAAACTAATCTTGCTTTGTTTCTAATTACCTCACCATCTTCATTAAGTTTATTTCTATATACCCATTTAGTTCCAATTACATTTTTTCTTTAGGTCGGGGAACCAATGTCCAAGTATTATTCTTTTCAATCTGTTCTAATTAATCTTCCATTGCTTTTATGCAATGTTTATCTTCACACACTTCAATGATAGATGTTGGTTCAACTTGAGAAATTAAACATACCTCTTTATTACGAATTATCTAATCCTCTGAATGATTCAATCTTACATACTTGGGTTAATTCTGATTTACATTCACATGTTGTTGTTCTTCAGTCACTGTTGAGTTTTTTGATGATGCCGGTGTGACTGGATCTACATTCTATATCGGTGCAATCTGTGTCAGTTCATTTATAATCATTTCAACTGTCGGTTCTACAGATCTTGAATCTCCTCTAAAATGTTCATCTATCTTCACATTAGTACTTTCAATGATTTTCTGCAATCTTTTATTATAACATCTATATGCCTTGCTTCTAGATGAATAGCCAAGAAATATTCCTTCATCACTTCTAGGATCAAACTTTCCAATAAATTCATCTCTTCTAATATAACATTTTCTTCCAAATATTCTGAAGTATTTAAGAGTAGGAGTATGACCAAACTATAGTTCATAAGGGGTCTTACCGGTTTCACTTTTGATGTGAACTCTATTGAAAGTATAAACCGTTGTATTCACAACTTCTCTCTAGTATACTTGAGGTATATTTGCTTCCATCAACATGGTTCTTGCTACATCCAGAATAGTTATGTTATTCCTTTCCACAACTCCATTCTGGTGGGGTGTCTGAGGTGCTGACAGTTGTCTTTTGTTTCAATTCACTTCACAGAATGTGTTAAATTCCCTAGACGTAAATTCTCCTCCTTGATCTGATCTCAAACATTTGATTTTCTTGTCGGTTTCATTCTCTACCATTGCCTTGTATAACTTCAATTTCCCAAAAGCTTATGATTTCTCCTTGAGAAAAGTAACCCAATACATTCTATAATAATCATCAATTATTATCATAAAGTATTTATCGCCTTGTAGACTTCTTGTTCTTGCTTGACCACATAAATCAGTATGAATTAAATCAAGAGTATTATTGGATTTCTGAGAAATGCTTTTACAAGTTGTTCTAACTTTCTTTCCCATTTGACATTCCTTGCATACCAGATTATGAAGTTTCACAATATTAGGTAAATCCCTTACTGCCTTGGTTGAACTGATCTTTACAATGCAATCAAAATTCACATGATAGAGTCTTTTATGCCATAACCACCTTTCATCAATGTGTGCAATCAAACATGTCTTATCACTGGTATTCAAATGAAAGATATTACCTTTAGTTTCATTACCGGTTGCAATCTCCAATCTGGTTCTGTTTATGATTTTGCATTTTCCATTCTTGAATTGTAACTAAAATCCTTTTTCCACTAACTAACCAACACTCGAAACATTATGCTTTAGACATTCACCATAATAAACATTATCAGTATTGTGCTTCCCATCCAAAGAAATAGTGCCTCTTGCTTTGATTAAACAAGATTTGTCATCTCCAAATCTTACTAGACCTCCATTACATTCCTAAAATTATAAGAATTTGCTTTTATCACCAGTCATATGATGCGAGCATCCAGAATCAATGATCCATTCATCCTTTTCTTCAATTTTAGCTGCCAGTGCCTGCTCTACCGGTTTGACAATAGGTGTCGGTTGATCTTCTTTTATTGCAACAAATGCCAATCCACTATCTGTTGGATCTTCATTTGAATCATCTGTAACACCTTCATCTGCATAGTAACATGACTTATCTTTGTGTTTTCTTAAATCCATATCTCTGATATTCAAGGTTAGGCTTATTTGTTCTTTTTGCCTCCTCCCTTAGTCTTGCATGTCTATCAGGACACCTAGATGCTATATGACCAACTTTATTGCAATTAAAACATTTGAAAGGTTCTTTACCTTCATACTTACTTCCTACTGGACCTTTAGGCATCTTCCTTGCAAATAGTGCTTCAAGTTCTTCATTTTCTCTCTTCATATCTTCAAGTTCTTTTGCATAAAGTGCTTTACAATCAGTTTTGTTAGATGATGATGATGATGATGCTTTGAAAGCTAAATCAATCTTGACTGTAGTAATATGACCAAATTCTTCAAGCTCAAATGCTGAAAGTTTTCCAACCAAAGTATCTCTAGAAACTGATGTATTAGGCATTATTATCAACTCATTAATAGCAGTCACTTTCATTTTGTAAGCCGGTGGCAAAGCTCTTAAAACTTTAGAAATAATTTCATCTTCACTTAAAGATCCTCCACAACATTGTATTCTTAAAATAATTTCATTAACTCTTTCCATAAATGCAGAAATTCTTTCATCTTCTTCCATTTTTAAATTTTTATACCTGACCCGGTAACAATCCAATTTTGCAATTTTAATAGTGGTATCTCCTTCATTCAATGTTTCTAGTTTATCCCAAATAGCTTTAGCAATAGATCGATTTGATAATCCCAAGATTTGTTGATCTTATAATGTGCTCAGAAGCCCTTCTCTTGCTTTGCAATCATTCTCCAAGTCCTTAGCCAATGTTGGTGGATGAGGTTGATTCACAATAGGACCAACATAGCCATTCTTTGTAACTTCCCATATATCTCTTCCAATGCAGTTCAGATGTGTTTCCATTCTGATCTTCCATATACCATAATTAGTTCCATCAAGTTTTAGATTGTCCTTCCTAAAAATATTTGTTGCCACAGGATCTCCTCAAGCTGTTAGGCTTCTACAAAAAGAGGACTTAGCTCTGATACCAATTGTTAGGAACCGGGAAGGACAACTGAGAGGGGGGGTGAATTAGTTGTAAACCCGTTATATATAAATTATAACTCAAATGCAAATTATTCCAACTTAAACTTAGTGCCAGTAAACCAAACTTAAATGGCGGTAAAATAGATTAAATGTTATAGCAGTACCGGTATAATTTAATACATGAAACAAATATTTTGACGTGGAAATCCAGTAAGGGAAAAAACCACGATGGGAAACCTTACCCACAATCAGATGATACTATTACAAATAGTAAGTGTATACAAATGGGGTCTGCACATGCAAAAAGGCCAACCACCTAGACCTCACTGCTCAATCACAAAATAGGAGTCACACTGACTACAGTTGGATGGTTAAATCCAATAGCAATGTGTTGCTTCTTAATAGCATCTACAATGTTGGAATCAGTACTGATTTAAGCTTTGAACATGAGTGTCATACACCTTCATAACCTTCCTTCAACCTTCAAATAATGTCTGTGTGATTCGCATAAGGATCTACTTAATTTGTCTCTTCAATTATCTTCAACATTCACACACACTCATACCATATCTGATCTTTAATAAGATCTTACAATCATTTATACAAAACCTAAGACCTAATGATAAGGTCGTCTCACTAAAGATATTACAATTTTAAATCAATTACAAAATAAGTCTTAATGTGATACAATATGTCAGCTCAATACATTTACACAATATCCAATCAATAAACCATTTCCAAAACATGTCGTGTTGA